>NC_056748.1:839687616-840045116 GCF_019279795.1 Protopterus annectens | reverse complement strand
AGGTAATTTTATCCGAACAAATAGATGTACCTCTTGAACTGAGGAGATGAGATTGTGTTAAAAATGGATGCATCCCATTACTCACCCATCCCTCCTGGAGGATGTGTTGAATGCTGCCTGTATTCGTCCTGATATCTAGCCATCAGTCCCTAAAAAGGCAGGTAAAATGTATAAAATCGCTCTAATAGTTTTTTTCTGTCACCTTAGATCATATTCAACAGCCAAATGTCCTTCTATTCCCATGTTGCAGTATTCATACTGTGGGATTTCTAGCCCTCAGGTGACCCACCGTTGGCTACTATACAAACGTTTAAGCCTGGTTGCCTTAGATGCGTGGGATGGCATATGTAGGGCCATAAACCATGGAGTATAAATGTGACGTCACCATGCACAGACCTCAGAACTTTTCAGCCACAGACGACGATAGCTTCGACTGCTTTGCTCCTACATCCAAAGTCTTCGAAAAGATAAGTGCCCAGTTGGGGTTTGCCTTTTTCACTCTTGCTTTAGCTTGGTTGCTGTAGTTTTTTTCTATTAGCCGATGTCTGAGAAAAAGAGTAAATGAAGTTGCAGGCACCAGATTCCGCACAAAGACTCCCACAACAGCTGTCTTTTGCGTAGGTAGAGAGCATGACTGTAAGGCCTGCTCTGTTTGTCAATCCTTAGTAACCAAGACCTTATGCAGCCATCTGGCCGCATTAAATGTGTATTTAGAAAATCAAAGGCTTAAAAGCCTCGCGCTTTGGTTTGATCCCGAGTTGGCCACCCAAGCTAAACAACCTAGGAAGAAGGCCAAGGTCTGCAAGCCTTCTCCAGATGCTGCTCCGCCTGCCAACTGCCGTTCTAGGGGCTGAGGGACACCCAGTTACTCCTGTTCCGACGGTTCCTCTGGCAGACACCATGTCAGTAGCCATGGAGAGCACATCAGCGGAATACATACAGATGTCTGCCATAACCGACACCGAGGGGGGACCATTGCTTGATCGGCTGACCGAGACTTCTCCTACTCTAGCACAGGCCTTTGTTTCTCTACCTATCCAGACGCCCACTCCTACAAAAAGGAAACAAAAAAACGAAACACTTGAGCCTGATGCCTCAAGCAGCCCCAGATTGGGAATCCTTCACTACTTTTTTGATGCAGGCCTTTATGGCACTTAGGCCTACAGACCCTACTCCCACCAGCATTCTTGTGCAGAGTACTAGGCCAGCCTCTGCTTCCTCCCTGCTAACTACTTAGCAAGCAGATGTTCTTCGTGTTTCACTGTTGCAGTCATTACATTTGGGCGTAATCTGCTGGCAGGTTGCCCTCATTCGGCCTGATTAACAAAGTCTTGGGTCCTGCGTCGGTTGCTGTCCCTTCTTCCATGACATCGGGTCGTCAGGGGTATAAAATATGCAGCCGATGCCATTACATAAGTCTTTCTTGCCACGTGGTGCCCGAAGCAGAAGCAGTTCGCAAGTGCCGGTCGGCAGACTCCTGAAATTTTCGTTTGAGTTTCAGATCTGAAGTTTTCAACTAAAAAGCCAAGTACCCCATTGGGGAAATTTTTTCTTGCTTATTATCAATGTCAGTAAAAGTTAATAATTGCATTACTTTTGGGAAGCAAATACCTCATAAGGATTTTCATTTGTGCTGTATTCCTTGCCTAGGCCCTGACCATAACGTACCTTGCTGTCAGGTTTTGTGCTTTATTTAATCAACGCACTGTCAAACGTTGGTACATTTTTGCTTCTACATATTTTGGATCATGCTTTAATTGTCCAGAAATGTCGTCAGTTAGCAGTCCGACTACCGGAATACCTAAAAAACGCAAAGAAAAAGAGACAGGCCGTTGAGGTCCAAAACTGCCGACGACGCTTCTCCTAAGCCAGTCGCCAGTTCGCCAGTACTCAGTGAGGCACTTTCGCAGCCCCTGATACCTGCTACTTCTGATTCGCAGGCCTCTACTGAGACCTATTCGGAGTCCGGTATGCCACGAGATGCTTCAATTATGGAACCCGCGGATGTCTCTACCTTGGATGGGTCCGGAGCCGCTCTGCAGGCACCGGCTTCTGAGGGTGTTTTCAGGCCTACAGATTTGTATATTAGACTGACGCCATCTTCAAAAAGGCCAAAATTTAGACCTATGCCTAAAAAACGACGCCTGGGCCACATGTGCAGGCCCCTATGCCTAAAAAACAAATGATCAAAATGGCTGAAGATTTAATTACTCTGATCAGAGGTGGCCAACCCCCCCCCCCCTTTTAAGAGGCCTAATCAAGACATTGGTTATGAATCTTCTGAACAGGATTCTAGTTCTTCTGACTTTTCTAATGAACAGGAATTGTCTATACCTACTTATGAGGATTCTGATGCAGAAGATTCCATTCCTTCTGCTTCCCCCCCTTAGGATTTTTCTTTTGGGGAAACTTTACATACCTTAAGGGAACATTTCCACTGGGAACGTCAGCATTTTTCAGAATCTAAAGAGACGTAGGATTTTCTTCTTCTTCCTCCTCAGCATAGGCCTTTGGCTATACCTCCTATTCTAGACATTGTTGTTGATGTTTTTTCAGAATCTAGTATGGCTCCTGATTCTCTGCCTCCGGCTCCTTGTAAGCCCGACAGATACTACAGGGTTCCTTACTCTCACAAATTCCTTTTCAAAAATCCTGTTGCAGATCCTGAAACCATTTCTCAGGGTCCTAAGGGCATTAAGGCTTCCACTGCTAAAAATCCTACCCCTGCTGATAGAGATTCCATGGCGCTGGATAGATGGGGTAAGAAGGTTTACACTTCTGCAATCTTGACAATCAGGGCTTTAAACTGTCAATTTCATATGCTAAAATATCAACAGCATATCATGGGACTGCTTAAACAGAAAATGATGTTAATTTCTGACTGTGTGGAAAATAAAGATTTACAGGAATTATTGCATTCAGCTGAACAAGTTGGAAAACATACTTTGCAATGTGGTTTTGATTCTTTGGAGGCCTCTTGCTGGGCTGCTGTAACTGGGTCTGTGCTAAGAAGGCATGCTTGGCTCAGAGAGCAAAATCTGCCTGACCATGTTAAAGCAAAATTGTTGGATGCTCCTTTACAACAGGACTGTCTCTTTGGTAATAAGGCTGAAGAAGTTTTAAAAAGGATGAAGATAAAGCTAAATCTATGCAAACTGTGAAAGATTTCTTACAAGTGCCACCTCCAAGATTTAATAGGCATTGGCCTACTAAGAACTGGTCCTTTCCAGTTCATTCGAGAGCCACTCAAGTCAAACCCAGACATTCCAAATGCTCCAGGTTTCAATCACAAGTGACTTTCAGAACAAAACAATGGGGTGCCTCCTCTTCCAAATCTGGAAACAAGACACCTCCCTATGGTAAGCAGTCTCAATGACTTCCCTTTACACTTACCAAGCACTTAACTTTTAGCCACCCCTTTAGGGGGAAAACTGTCTCTTCATGCAAGAAACTGGCAACTTATAACCCAGGACAAATGGGTTTTAAATATAGTATTCCAGGGATACAGGTTTCATTTCCACACGTTGCCAATTCCAAACGGATGGCTAGACTTGCCCCCAAATCAGTGGGCAGAGGCCCAAAAACAAGTACTTTCCCTCATGAAGGTGGGGGCTATTCAACCAGTACCAGAAGAGGAAAAGGGACAAGGTTTCTATTAAAGACTTTTCCTGGTACCTAGAAAAGACAAATCATGGCATCCAATTCTGGACTTATCTACTCTAAACACCTTTCTGGACATTCCAAAATTCAAGATGCTGACTCTTCACCAGTTTCTTCCTGTGCTAGGCAAAGATATCTGATTGGCAACTCTAGATTTAAAAGAGGCTTACCTGCATATCCCAGTCAGGGAATCTTGCAGAAGTTACCTCCGCTTCAAAGCAGGCTACTTGCATTACCAGTTCTCTGCACTGCCCTTTGGCTTATCTACTACGCCCAGGGTCTTTACAAAGTGCCTGGCTCCGGTAATTGCATTTTGCAGGCAAAGAAATATTCAGATATATCCATACCTGGTCGATTATCTAATTCAGGCAGACAAGAACACTCTTCTAAACCATCTGGCGTTTGTAAAAAGGGTTCTAACTTGTCTAGGGTACACTGTAAACTAAAAGAAATCAAAACTGGTACCCCCTCAAAAAATTACATTCCTGGGTGCAAGCTTGAATACAACTGCCCAGATGGCTTTCCTTAGCCAGAGAAGCAAACTCATTTGGTGATTTACTTCAAACAGGTGGCCACAAAAAACCTGATTTCTGCAAGGCAAATACTGCAAGCCTTTGGGATTCATGGCCTCCTGCATTCTTCTAATTCCATATGCAAGACTGCATATGAGGAAACTTCAGTGGTACTTAAAAAGTCTATGGAGTCAGCATTGTCACAGCTTGGAAACAATGATTCCTATCATACCTTGCCTGCAACTAGAGTTCCTATGGTGGGCAGAGGCCTGCCACCAAAACAAGGGTCTGCCATTCACACCACCCCCTGCCGCCCAAACCCTAACTACAGACGCATCAGACTATGCTTGGGGGGCACATCTGGCAGGAAAGTGCATTTAGGGCAAATGGAGCCCAAATCAAATGCACCTTCATAACAATCAAAAATAAATGCTAGCTGTACAGAATGCACTGACAGCCTTCAAGGCCTACCTTCATCCAAGGCAATTAATGATAAAGACAAGACAACACCAGGGGTATGTGGTACATAAACAAGCAGAGGGGTGTACACACCTACCCCCTTTGCAGACTAGCCATGGCATTGTGGAACACGGCCTTGACCTATCAAGTACTACAAGCTCATTTCCTGCCAGTATAGCTGAATACTCTGGCAGATGAACTAAGCAGAAGTCTCGTGGACCCACACGAATGGAAACTGGAACCACGGATTTTCAACATGTTGACCCGCAAATGGGGGAGCGCAGACATAGATCTTTTTGCCTCACCCCAGAAGTATCAGTTGGACAAATGTTGCACAAGAACCCATCACAAGAAAGCCTGGAAAGTGGATGCTCTATCCTTCAGCTGGAAAAACCTATCAGTCTATGCCTTCCCCCTCTGCCTCTGCTTTCCAAAGTTCTACTAAAAGTCAAACAGCACAAACCAGAAAATGATTATGATTGCTCCAGACTGGCCTTGCCAACACTGGTATCCACCGTGGCACCTGCCTCAGACACCTTACTTTACTGTCTCAGCAGAACAACCAAATTCTGCACACTCCGCTCTAAACTTTGAATCTTGCAGAGTGGCTAATCACCTAAATTCACCCTTAGCATCCCTCAGCAAACCTGTAATGGATGTCATTTTGGAGGCGAGAAGGCCTAGTACTAGAAAATGTTATGCTGACAAATGGAAAAGATTCTCTGCCTGGAATCTATCTCAAGGGATAAGCACAGCAGTGCCCAACATTCCTCAGATTTTGCAATACTTAACTGAGATGCTTCACAAGGGCCTGTCCATAAAAATCCGTGCCTCAGCCATTTCAGCTCATTACAACACAGAGCCTCCCCTCTTCTCTCATCCTCTGCTAAAGCAGTATCTTAGAGTGGCCAAACACTTAAGACCACCCAGGAGAGCTCCAACCCCTGCCTGGGACCTCAATTTTGTATTGGAGAAGCTCAGTCTCCCTCGTTTCGAGCCAGTTGCTACTGCAGAATTAAAATTTCTCTCATGGAAAACTGCTTTCCTTTTAGCAGTCACTTCAGCTAGAAGGATTTCTGAATTACAGGCTCTTATGGCAGTGGAGCCTTTCATCATTTTTCATGCGAACCAGGGTATCTCTCAGGACCAGTCCATCCTTCATGCCTAAGGTGGTATCCAGTGTGGCTCTTAATCAGACCATTCATTTGCCAACTTTCTTTCCCAATCCACAGCACAAGGGGGAGCAGATTTTGCATTCATTGGATGTACACAGACAACTTAGATTTTACTTAAACGGGACAAAATCTCAAAGAAAATCTTAACAACTGCTGGTGGCATTTGCTGCAGGGGCAGAGGGAAAGGCTATTTCAAAGTAAACCATTTCCAAATGGATAAGTCATTGCATTTGTTTCTGCTGTATGCACCATGGAAAAACCATCCCCCAGGAGATCAGATCCCATTCCACCAGGGCTGCATCTACTTCAACAGCCTTTCTCAGAGGTGTTCCTACCAGGGACATTCTAGAAGCTGTTACCTGGAGCTCAGTTAATATGTTCACCAAACATTACCATTTACCACTTTTCTCTAAATCCAGAGCTGGCTTTGGCACTGCTGTCCTGCAGGGCCTTATAGCTGGTCCTAATTCTGTATAATTCCCTCTACCCAACCATAGCTTTGGGAATCTACCCATATGTTATGACTGCAGCAGTGAAACACGAAGAACATAGTACAGTTGTGTACACTTCCCATAAATGTAGATGTTCGTGTATTCACTATTACAGTCCTGGTTACCCTCCCTCCAGCCCCCTATTTTTCTCTGGCTATACCTCTACTTTCTTTCACTGTCCTTACAAGCCCTTTTGGTGTATTTGATTTTGGGATTGGAGGTATATTTTTTGTGTTTTTAATTTTATTTGCTCCCCATTTGGGGGTCACCTGAAATCTGGGGCAAGAAAAACTGATGTAATGGTGTTTGCTGCATGTTTATACCCCTGATGACCTGACGTCATGGAAGAAGGGAAAGCAACAGATGCAGGACTCAAGACTTTAATCAGGCTGACTGAGGGCAACCTGCCAGCAGATTACCCCCAAATGTAATGACTGCAACAGTGAATACACTCGAACATCTACATTTATGGTAAGTGTACACAACTGTACTTTACTCAAGATGATCCTGACCAGTCTAGGATTCTATCTCCTATGTTTCTCAGATTGCCTCTCCCATAGACTATTACTCCCCTGACGAAGACTGTATTGAAGGGAACTCCTCACCTGAGGATATTTCATTTAGGGAGACTATTTCAAAAATGAAACAGTATTTCAAGTGGGATGGATACTTAGTTGCTGAAACCAAGACAGATATAATTTGAGCTTCTTTACTTGACTCTCCTTCACCTTCAGCCATCTCTCCAGTGCTCCCAGCCTTCTTGGATGCCTTCAATTCTGTTTACAAGAACCCAGACTCTCAACCTCCTGCTCCTGAAAGGCCGGATAGGTTTTACGAAGTACCTGATGATTACAAGTTCCTATTAACCCCTCCCCGGCCAACCCAGCAGTTATTGCAGTATCCCCAGACAGACGGTCTAGGCAATTGTCTTTTGCTTCTCTACTGCCATCAGATAAGGACAGCAAAGCTATGGACAGAGTGGGGAAAAAGGGTATACACCTCCTCTATCCTAGCTTTCAGGACTATAAATTACCCAACACACACATGGTGAAGTATGCCCTAGATCTGGTTTCTCAGGCCACCACTTCTTTGGCTTCCACCCCTGACTGTCCAGCCAAATCAGACATTACCTCCAAACTGTCCCTTGCCAAACAAGTAGCTGCATACTCTATCCATTGCAGTTGTGATGCAGCAGAAGCAGCTGCAAGATCTGCTGCCACTGCATTGGCCTTGCACAGAAACTCCTGGCTCAGATTACAGCCTCTGCCAGATGATTTTAAAGCCAGAATTATGGATGCTCCTCTGGACAGCAACCTTCTGTTTGGCAAAAATGCTGCAGAACTTTTCAAAAAACTTGCAAGAAAAAAGCAAGGAGCTGTAGTACATTAAGCACTTCATGGTGTCACCAGTACCCAGATACTACAGGAACTACCCAGCCAAAACATCCTTTGTCTGAAGGGCCCCTTCCACCTCTCGACCTTCTACTGCCAGACCACTTAGGGGACCTAGAAAACCACCTTATCCCACACCCTCTCAACCTCAACCCTCCAACAAACAGCTCTTTCTTGATAGAGGAGGGCCTTCCTCTGCGTGACTGCCTTGCCCAAGTGCCCCTGTCCACTCGCCTTACCCTATGCCTTCCCTTCTGGAAAACCATCACTGCAGATCTGGGGGTTCTTTCCTTCATCCAAAAAGGATATTTTCTATCCTGGAAAGAAAAACCTACATCAAAAAAGATACCTTTCCCTGCCAACAATCAACTCCCTCTACTACTTCCCATCCTGCAGGAACTTCTCTCCCAAGGAACCATAGAACCAGTTTCCTCAGGACAGGAGGGACTAGGCTTCAACTCCTGCCATTTCTTAGTCCCAAAAAAAGGATGGCCCGTGGAGACCTATCCTGGATCATATCTAAACCTGTTCCTACAGGGTCCCCTCCTTCAAGATGCTCTCCCTTCAAACTCTTTTACCCCTCATCCCATCTCAAGCCTTCATGGTCACTCTAGACCTAAAAGTTGCATACTTGCACATCACAGTCAGACCCTCCCACAGGAGATTTCTACACTTCTGTGGGCCCTCTTCTCATTTTCAATTTACTGTCTTGCCCTTTGGCTTATCTACGACACCCAGAGTTTTTAGCATGTGCTTAGCCCCACCCCACGTACAAATTTACCCTTACTTGGACAGCATTCTCATTTTGACAGAATCAGAGTCCACCCTTCTAACCCATCTCCCCTCAACCTTCAAAAATCCTCTGTCCTCCCACAGCAGGACAGGGTTTTCCTTGGGTGCAGAATCAGAACAGATCTAATGAGATCCTTCCTCCCACCAGACAAAGTACAGTCCCTCTCCTTCCTTCCATTTTCTAAGCCCATTGACAGAATTGCACCTGACTGCAAGACGGTTTCTGCAAACTATAGGTCTCATGGCTGTCACCATCCCCATGCTCGCACTAGCAAGGATGCACATGAGGAAATTCCAGTGGTACTTAAAGAATGTTTGGTCTCAGAGCAAACAGCTTCTAGACAAACTCATCGCCCTACTACCTGCCTAAAATTAGAGCTGAAGTGGTGGATTCAGCAGGTTTCCAGCAACTAGGGAATGTCTCTGCAGCTCCCTCCACTACTCAGTCCATGCAGACCGATGCATCAGACCTAGGGTGGGGGGCAACCCTGCAGGGCTACAGGGTACAACCGTGCTGGTCCCCTGAAAGTATGAAAATCTGACAAAAAGGCCAATAAAAAATATAAAAATCACCAGCTTGCACTTTATTAACAAGAATGTCTCAAGTCTCTAACGCTTCGGCAAGAAATGCCTTCTAGAAGTAAATCAGTAAGAAAAGAAACAGTGCCATTTTATACAAACGTTAACTGTCAATTATAAAACACTTTAATTAAGATCTAAAACATTAAATACTATATTTCTATTATACTTAGAAAACAATTATATCAAAAGTTTCCATGAACATTCAGTATTAAGTCCTCAAGGACTTACAGTATTGTATTTTAAAATATAAATATTTTCTTTATATAAAAAATTATGTGTATTCTTAAACTCAGAGTTGCCAACACCCCAATTAACTTGGTCTAGGATGCCGGCTTGCAGACAGTCTGGATTGCTATTGTGAAACAACTTAAAATGCATGGCAACAGGACTAGCAACTTTTTCCATTTTTATGTCTCTAATGTGCTTCTGCAGTCTCAGTTTAAAACTTCTCTTAGTTTCAGCTATATAAAAGACTGCATAAGTATCTAAAAACATAAATAACATTAGATGTTACACAAGTAAAATGTCCTTTAGGACTAAAGGGAACACAGTTGATATAACTAAAAAAATTACCAACATATTTGCATGCTGAGCATCTAGTACAACCACTAGTGCCCAGTATACCTAGGGGTGTCCAACCTTTTGGCTTGCTGGGGCCGCATTGAGTGAACAGAAATGGTCTTGGGGCCACATATAAAATATATCATATAGTTAACTCTTTCATTGCTCCGGAAGACTACAGTCGACCTCCTGGCTGTACTGTAGGTGCATTTGAACAATGAATAAATGTAATAAATGCCTAATACTTGCCTTAAAATTCTAATTCTCTAATCTAACAGTTAACGCTAGCATCTTAGTTAATATATCTATATCTATATATATATATATATATATATCTTTATATATCTATATATATATATATATATATATATATATATATATATATATATATATATATATTTATTTATTTTTTTTTTACAAATAAACAGATATTCAGTACAGCAGTAGCATTTCTCACTGGGAAAAACATTCCAGCGGTCCAACTACGTAAAATGTCAACATCAGCAGTCCTACAATACTATAATCCACAAAAATAACCCAACAAATTTGCAATAAAGTAAAGAATTCACATTACTGACTTAATAAAACAATTCTGAATAAGCTGCAAGAGGGTCTCACCCAAACAAATAACTGGTGCCAGAAATATGGCCTCAAGCTAAATGCCAAAAAATGCATCATCATCCCCTTTGAGGAGAGTGATGTCCCCACAAATTATCACATTAATAATAATGTTGTAAGCATGCAATAAGTTGTATGGTACTTGGGCACCCAGGTTGATAGAAACCTGACTTTTGAGCACCACGTTGTCTCTGTTGTAAGGAAAGCTTTTTACATGGCCCACTTCATTAGTAAGGGTATCTCAACTAGGGACAAGGAGGTCATAATATCCCTGTATTCTTCCTTTACAAGAGCCATTATTGAGTGCAATGCCCCTTTTGGCATGTGCCTCAGCAAAACTCCCTGCCAAAAAAAAAGACTACAACCATTTCTGACAAAAAAGGTCAAAGGACTAAGTTCACTTAGTTATCCGAACAGACTAAAAAGCTTCTTACTTTCCTCTGTCTCTCACTGGCCCCTATAAATTTCATCATTGGCTTGCTTTCCAGGCTAAGAAAGATCCTGCCTTAAGAGACTTCCTCTACCTCAGAAATACTGGTTATACTTAAAACACTTACTACAAAGACCACAGCCTTCACTGCAACATAAACAAGCCACTTTTTATGGACAGGTTCTTGACACAAAAACCTTCAACTTCTGTAAAAAGCTCCTCTCATTATCAAACAATGTAGTTCAGCAACACATTGGCTGGATGGATAGCCATAAATGCAGTCCTTGGGTAAGTAGCATAGCCTTCATCAAACCAGATGGAAAATACACATACTAACCTTTCCCAGCTGGACGGCTAAGATCTAATATTGGTTACTCAAGTCTAGTTGCCCAAGAAGAGGGGCATGTTTAACTAAGAATTCCATTTGCAAAATTATATTCAGTATACATATTAAATCTCTCTCTCTTACACGCACACACAAAAAGGCCCTACTTGTAAAATAGGCAGCCTCAGTAATCATGACACCCACTCACTGAATGAAATTGTCTGGAAGTCATAATATCTGAAAAAAAAAATCATAATCGAGATGGATTCGTCCATGTAATTTCCCACCACCAAAAGGACCATCAATAGATCAACAAACAACTGCTCGGCAAAAAGTAAATCAATAAGAAAACCATAAACTATAATGCTACATACTGGTGTAAACATGTAACTTGTGTCAATCCCCAGGTTAATCCATACCAAAAGATTGTTTCAGAGCTTCAGCTATGTACAAACAGCTTTCTCCTAAAAACTTTACTCATTGATATTTGCTTTGCTGTAATTATAACTGTAAAAAAAAATGTTTTTAAGTTTATTCTGTACCTCAATGATTCTCACTGTTACAAGATGTAATCTCTGCCATATTGTATGAGTACTACATCCATAATTTGCTGTCTCTCTCTCTCATGTATTGTATTAAATTGTTTTGTGTTATTTTTGGAGCTTTTCTCCCCGGGCCTCCGCTGAAAATGGACCTGTGTCCAGTCGGACTTTCCCGGTAAACAAATGTTAAATAAAATAAAATAAATAAAAATAAACTTCCCTCCAATCTAAAGCCATTTGACATTCAGACATTTTAATTTGTGCAGAAGTTACTCACAGACTGACAGTTTATTGAGCTGAAATGCTGACCTTCGCTTTTGAAAAAAACAAATTCCCAGACTTTGTCAATAGCTCAAAGTGTAGAGAGGATTATTTATTTATTATATATTTATTTATTTTTGGAAAACATCTTTAAAACTGTTAAATTGATTACACACCCAGAAACACAGAAAAGTTATTGTGATTATGTAAACCACAGACTGCTGCAAGAAATCAAAGTCACATTAGCACTCTATACTTATGTCCAAACAGATGAATCATACCTGTCAATTCCAAAAGAAGTAAAGTAGTTTAATAAGAAGGTTATTTGCAAGGTTACATGGCAGTTTATATTGGAAATAAGCAGAGATATTAAAAAAGCTCTGTTTTTCATAATTATGCCGAAAAGTCTTACAAGGTAAATACAACTTCTGATTTAGTATGGAACCATACCTCTCAACTTTAGAGCAAGAAATCTGGACAAAGCGTAAAATAAAAGGAGAACACAGGCCCAAAAATAGTTATGCATCACAGACACCATTGAAACAACTGTAGCTGCAAACCATTATACATCACTTATAATCTTTCTATCCCATTATTATCAGTTAAACATTATATGGCTCATTCAGTCCTGCCTTCTTTTGCATCAAAGAAAACCATGCTTTGAAATGACCAATGCATTAAAAATAATAAACAAAACATATTGCATCAACATCCTGCAACTTCCTACCTGCAAGCAACCACAGAGCTTTCACTGAAACTAGGGCTGCTTGTTTCCCCAGAATGACAGCTCTCCCTAATTAAGTCTAATGGTATACAATCTGCCAGTATCTGGACTACCTGAAATAAATGAAAATGTTAAGTTGTCTATCTCGCCTTCATTCTTGCTGGATGGGTTCGGAGCCGACCTCGGCTCCGACTCGGCCACTCTAAAAGCTCGAGAGTTGGTTCCACCGGCTCGAGGCTCCCCTTATATCCCACAATGCTAGGCGAGAGTTACCCCAGATCTCGTTTGCCGCTACAGCTTCGAGGTTGGTTGCTTCTACCGGTTCCTGGTGAGTGTTAGCTTTTTCTTCAAAAAGTTACTCTTTTTTTCCCCTTTTAACTTTAATTCTTCCTAAATTAGTGTAGAACATAGATCCTTATCCCCGACCCTATTTTTTCCCGTTTTCTTACTAAAAGAACCGTTGGTTCTTCCCTTGGGCCCTTGGCCTTCCCTTCCCTAGGGAGTGTTTGTGTAGCTTACTTTAATTTTTGTACTTAATTATTAGTATTTTTACTAAAATTGTTATTGTTTTAGTATTACTAATTTTTACTGACAGGGTATAACTGTGTGTTTGGGTGTGGGTTAGTGTACACCTGTCAGTTAGGGAAATGTCAAAAGAAGCAAAGGTCTCTGGATTCAAGAAGTGTGATGCGTGCTGTCAGAAAATGTCTCTGACAGACGCTCACACTTCTTGTGTCTATTGTCTGGGGCCTTTGCACCTGCAGGACTCCTGTGCTGTGTGCCATGGCTTCAGCCCCAGGGTCCTGCAGGAGAGAAAAATAAATTGATTCTGAGAGGCTTGTTGAAGCCAGAGGATTCCCTGTCAGTTTCAACAGGGAAGCCCTCTAAGGCATCGAGGTCTTCAGCTCCGGCTCCTGAGCCGAGACCTCAGGTTGTTCAACCTTTGCCTTTATCGGCTCCGGCTGGAGCCGATAAGACTCAGTCCACAGTTTCTGTGGCTTCCGGCTCGGCTGGAGCCGAGGTTATCGAGTACCCGTGTCGGCTCCGACAAGATCTTGAGCCGACAACCAGAAAGAGGTCTAGGTCACCTTCTCTTGGCTCCGTTCATTCGGCTCCAGGATCTCCCCTGCTGTCTGAACGGAGCCAAAGGTCTCATTCCTCTAGGTCATCGAGGCTTTCCGATCATGACCTTCAGAGGGTGGTGAGTCGACTACTTAAGTCCGAGGCACTAGCCCAGATGCTTCAGAGCCCGACTCATCAGTCGGTGCCGCCCCGTCCATCAACTCTTTCCTCCTTCGACTCTCTTGAGTTCGGAGCCGGGTCGTCGGAACCGAGACTGTGGTCACGCCGGAGCCGAGACAATTGTCTTCGGCTCCGTCGTCGCTCCGTTCTTCCTTGGAGGAATCTCGGCGCCGGACCTCCCTCGTCGGCTCGAGGGGTGAGTGGCATCGGACCCTTGTCCGACCCCTCTCCTCTCGGTGCTTCAAGCGCTGGTGAGTTCGGCTCCGACATCGACCTCGGAGCCATCACTGTCGGTGCCGAGGGGGTCCTTAGCTCCTCGGGCGGGGACCTCTGGCTCTGCCTGACAGGGGTGCATTCGAGGTCATGCGGAGTGTGTTAGAGCCTGGCTCTACTCCACAGTCGGCTCAGTCAGCCCCTCCTTCTATGCTGCCTCAGGGTAAGTCGACTCACTCCCTCATCCCGGACCGCAGAGAGCCAGCTCCTCAGGAGCCCCCTTTGGGGATTTCATCCTCTTCCGAGGCCTCTCCTGGTTTGGCAGAGGAGCCTCCTCGGAAGAGGAAGTGCAAGAGGAAGCACATTGACTCACCTGAGTCTATCACGTCGGACACAGATCTGGATGATTCTGAGGGTTCCCCCCGTTCCCCTTCTGAAGATGTCTCATTTGCAGACATTCTGGAGATCCTGAAACAGAGGGAAATTGGCCAGCCCTCAACCCTTCGGAGGACGAATCTGTGTATCTTGAGGCGTTTGGCTCGTCCTTCCACCTCCTGGGTGTCCCCCTTGACCCCCTCATGCAGGTGGTGGCTAAGAAGGCATGGACGGCTCCTGATTCAGTGGACCCCACTCCCAGGAGACCCTCCAAATTCATCACAGCTCCATCAGACAAGCAATTTTTATCAAAAGGAGTTTCTGTGGATGCTATGGTGGTAGCTGCCGCCACAAAGAAGGAACTGGCTGATCCTTCAGTGCCTGTCCATCCACCTAACAAGGAATCTAGCTCCATGGATAGGTACGGAAGCGGATGTTCTCCTCAGCGACATTTACCATGCGTCGCTGAATTACCTGTGCCATTTCACTGTCTTCAAAGAGACTTGATCAAGGAAGCGAGTGAAATGTTAAGGACCCTACAGCTGCGGGTTTCAAGAGAAAATGAACACGCAGCTGGCTACCCTAATTCCATATCCAACTCCTCCATGCGCCTCCTCTCTTATGCGGCCGATGGAGCGAGCAGAGCCGCAGGGACAGGGTAGCCTTACGTAGGCACGCCTGGATGCGGCTATGCAACTTTGCGGAACCTTTCAAGGCGTCTTTCACGAACTCCCTTTTGATGGATCATCTCTTTGGTCCTCAAGTGAAAGAAACCCTGACTAGGTGCGAGACTGATGGCAAGACCCTTTCTGCCGTCGAGTCCGTTTTCGACTCCTTCTAGGCCTTACCCCAAAGGCCAGAAGGGTGGGAAGATGTGGTTCCGTAAACAATCTCAAGGGACTTCGCCTGACGACAGAGTCGCTTTTCCTACCAAAGGCAGAGGTGGGAATAACAATGGTAGACGCCGCCTAGGGGCAGGGGGTCCGCAGAACCAAGGCAATCGGAAGCCTTTCCTGACAAGCCTTTTCAGCATCCCTGAGGTGTTGCCCGACTGCCCATCTTCGGAGGCAGTCGGGGGAAGATTGTCACTGTACCCAGAAGCCTGGCTATCCCTGACTCAAGACAAATGGGTACAGTCCATCATTTCCAAAGGCTATTCTATCCCCTTTCTTCGTTTTCCAAATCAGTCAAAAAAATCCCTTCCAGATGTTCCACCCGCTCAAAGGGATATAGCAGCTTTGGAAATTTCAAAACTGCTTACAAAAAGAGCAATTCAGTTAGTGCCAGCAGACCAACAAGGATCCGAAATCTACTCAAGGTTCTTTTTAGTTCCAAAGAAAACAGGGGACTGGAGACCGATTTTGGATCTCAGTGTCTTGAACAAATCAGTCAAGAAAACAAGATTTCGGATGGTCACACTGCAATCCATTCTTCCCCTTCTGGGCAAAGGAAACTGGATGTGCTCTATAGACCTTCGGGATGCGTACTATCACATAAAAATGAACAGACGCTCCAGAAGATTCCTCCGCTTCAGGCTGGGAACCAGTCATTTTCAGTTCAGGGCCCTGCCCTTTGGTCTCACCACTGCCCCGGTGTTTACCAAATGCATGGCAGTGGTAGCTTCTCACCTGAGACGACAAGGATTCCAGGTGTTTCCATATTTGGACGACTGGCTTCTCACAGCTCCCACCAAGCATCTCCTTCTGATGGCCAGAGATTATACTTTTCGCTTGTCAAAAACTGGGTATTTCAATAAATTGCGAAAAGTCTGTTTTGTCGCCTTGTCGTACTATTACCTACATAGGCAAATTTAGATACTATAAACATGTCTGCAACGCTAACGAACCAAAGGATATCAGACATTCACAAATTGGTGTCACTTCTTCTCAACAACAACAGAGCCAAAGCCAGGTTAGTTCTAAAGGTGTTGGGAATCATGGCAGCGCCATACCTCTCCTCCCATTGGCCAGATACCACATGCGGATCCTTCAGTGGATGCTTTTTTCTCAATGGTCATACCAGGAACTTCCAATGTCTCACACCATTATGATCACGCAGGCGTGCAAAATGCATCTCATGTGGTGGATGTCTTCCCCAGCTCCTGTCGGAAGACCATTTGTTCCACCTCCTCCGGTTGCTACTCTGACAACGGATGCCTCCCTGATCGGGTGGGGGCATTATCAGGGCAGGACAGTCCAGGGCACATGGCAACCAAACGAATGCCACTTGCACATAAATGTTCTGGAGATGAGAGCAGTGCTTTTAGCGTTGCAAGCCCTTCAAGACTCTCTTCCCTGGGAACGATTGCAATCCAGACAGACAATATGTCTGTAGTGTGGTACATCAACAAACAAGGCGGAACCAGATCATACCCCTGTGTCGAGAAGCACTCAGACTGTGGCAATGGGCGATTTTCTTCTCAGCGTTTCTGATAGCAACGCACATCCCGGAAGTCCAATCACATTGCGGACAAGTTGAGCAGAGCTATACTCATGCCTCACGAGTGGTCTCTGAAAGACTCTGTAGTGAGAGAGATATTTCTCAAGTGGGGTCAGCCTTGCTGCGATCTTTTTGCTACTCCCCAAAACAGCAAGTGCAGAGAATACTTCACTCTATTCCCTTTACCAGGCCAACCCAGCAGGGACGCTCTAGTCCAAGTATGGCCCGGGACTTCTGTATGCATTTCCTCCTTTCCTCTGATCTCTCAAGTAATACAGAAAGCTATCGCTCAGAAGGCCTCATTGATCCTCATTGCTCCTTACTGGCCTCGACAAGTGTGGTTCCCCTTTCTACATCGCTTTCTCTTGGAGCGACCGTGGAGTCTGGACCTAGTTCCAGATCTTTTGATCCACCAATCGGGTCAGTTTCATCGCTCCCTCCCCTCTCTGAACCTCACTGCTTGGTTCCTCCACTTCCAACCGTAGCCAGGCTTCCTCAATTATCTCACTCGGTTAGAGATATATTGATAGCTTCCCATAAATCTTCCACTCGAAAGATTTATTTGAGTAAGTGGAAACGTTTCTCATACTGGGCACGAGGAAAGGACATAGATCCTTTCACCGCTTCCATCCAACTAGTCCTTGATTTTCTAGCTGAACTCTTCCATGCAGGTTCATCTCCATCTACTCTTAAGGTTCAATTGGCAGCTATTTCTAATTTTCATGTGGGCATTTCTGAATCTGCCCTAATGTCCCACAAACTTTGCAAAGCCTTTTTGAAAGGAGTTTTTCTTCTCAGACCTCCTATAAGAAATCCTCCTTCTCCTTGGGACCTAAATTTAGTTCTTGCTTCTTTGATTCTTTCCCCTTCCTGCAGCTTCATGTTCCTTGAAATTATTATCATGGAAAACTCTCTTTCTGGTGGCTATCACATCAGCTAGAAGAATTTCAGAACTTCAAGCACTCAGTTGTCGTTCTCCTTATCTCTTGTTCCATAAGGACAGAGTTTCCTTACGAACTAACCCGTCCTTTTTGCCTAAGGTGGTTTCAACATCAAATCTAAACCAATGCATTGACCTCCCTGTCTTTTTCCCAGAGTATTCAAATAGGTCTGAACTTACACTGCCTGGATGTTCATCGTCAATTAAGGTACTACTTGGACAGGACGAAACAATTCAGAAAATCTGATCAGCTGTTTGTCTCCTATGCGGAAAGCAGAAAGGGACTTCCAGTTTCAAAGGTATCATTATCCAGATGGCTAACATCTCTGATTACCCTTGTTTATGAGATTAGACACCAAGAACTGCCTAATAAACCTAAAGCCCATTCCACCAGAGCTTTGGCTACTTCTCTAGCCTTCCAAGACAGACTGCCTATTGACACCATTTGTGCAGCGGCTACTTGGGCTACTCCTCACACTTTTATTTCCCATTATAAGTTGGATTTAGCTTCTAGGCATAGAGCTAATTTTGGTTCCACTGTTCTCAGGAGTCTGTTCCGTTAGGCCACCCGGGACAAGGTGCTAGGACGCGGGCCCATCCAGCAAGAATGAAGGCGAGATAGACAACTTAACATATAGAAGTTATGTTCTTACCATAACGTTCCATGTTAGTTGTCTTCTTCTCGCCGCCTTCTTGCGTCCCACCCTCCTTCCCCCTGGCCTGGACAGACCTAGAGGAGTTGTGATCGTGACCTCTCTTTCTACCACCTCTTTCTTAGTCATATGCTATTTTGCATATTTCTTGTTTCAAGATGTAGGTCACCCCTTTTCTTCCTGCTGTTAGAGGTGGATTCTATTTACAGTTATACTGTTATTGATATAAGCTGGGTTAGCTTACAAACGAGATCTGAGGTAACTCTCGCCTAGCATTGTGGGATATAAGGGGAGCCTCGAGCCGGTGGAACCAACTCTCGAGCTTTTAGAGTGGCCGAGTCGGAGCCGAGGTCGGCTCCGAACCCATCCAGCAAGAAGAAGGCGAGAAGAAGACAACTAACATGGAACGTTATGGTAAGAACATAACTTCTATTTATGGCCTGTAAATTGAAAGTACAATTTGTTTAATTAAACTATATTTCTAAGCCCACTTACTATATTTTTTCAGTAACATCCCAATATCCATTTTCTGGTCACTTTACAAGACATTGGCAGTGGTACATTTGGCATCCTTCAGAACCCCACAGGCCCACACTAATACATTGTCCATTAAATGTAAATATCCATCCACTGTAAATGGCAAGAAGCTATGTCTTAAAAAAATCTCCTTCTGGCATGCGTACCCAAGTATTAGGTTTTGAAACAAAGAAACATATTCTCCACAGTCCATAAGTCTCTGTCTTTAATAATCATCTACTGTTGCAGCACTCCCAACACATAAGCACACACATACACACTAAAATCCCCAACATTTAAAAAATGACATTGTGCCCACTTGATTTGCCAGTATTGATCTGCCAAAGCTATGCTTACTGTTGTCCAATCTACCACTGCTTAGAACCCACCAATGAAAAAACAGTACTATGTGCTTTTTTGTTTGTCTGAAAAAAAAAATACAACTTTATATGCTACAGTCCCACATATTCAGTCCACTACTGACCCATTAACCCTAGGCTTCTGTCTCCTTTTTACTACCTGGAACTGCATTACCTTGGATGACTGCTTTTATTTCCTAAGCAAAAGACACAAATTGGAAGATGAGGCAAAAATCCAGACATTCTTTGAAAATCCATACAGTTAAGAGGTATGAGTTCATGTTCAATACAACACTCTCACTGTCAGGAAAGCCACGATTTAATGAAAGTATACTCTTAATGTATGATATATTTGTGAGCTAACTTGTTTGTGTTCAGTAGGTAGACTAATCATTGTTAGCCTCTTTGTGCATGCGTCTCTCCCTGTCATGCACACAGGTACACACATGCACATACACACACACATTCTTGTTCTACTTTCACGCACACAATTCTGCTTTCATGCATGCACTCACTCACTCCGTACTTACCTATTAACATAGGTAATTGCTGTCCCTTTCAAAGGCAACAGAGGCAAACCCATACATGAGTCCCTCTTCAGCGAGAACACACACACACACACTGATTGTTCGGCGCAAAATAATGGCGTAAACACAATGACCTTTTTTTGGCTCAAAAACAAAACTAGAAGGGTGCTTTGGCCATGCGCACACAGACATTAGCGTTACAGGTCACAGGAGCAAAAAACACAAAACAAAAAAAGTGTTTTGGGGCATGCGTACATTGATGTTGCAATTAGAGGTTGAGGGCCGTATGGAAGAGCTCTGAGGGCCGCAGGTTGGACACGTCTAAGGTACTGCATAATTTATCCACTGGCTTAACAAATTTATTGTGTACAATAATGTCCTGTATGTTCCTACCTCTAGTGTACAAAAATATAGGAAATCTACATAATGTATCACAAAATACTTTAAATTTAAATAAAAATTACCAAAAATGCTTGATTATCTTAACTTGTTCATGAGAAAAAACATTATAAGAAATAACTATATACATTTGCCTAGTTTCTAACTTATCTTGCCTAGTATTACTGCCAGTATATCGTCTGTAGTATTTCATAACAGAGGGTACTGGCTGCTGACAAATTATTTTGTACCAAAAAAAATATATTTTTTAGTTTAACCAGTGCCTTCTGGATGTCTTTCATGAAATAGCCCCTTCTCAAGAACATATTTATAGAAATACACATTTCCTTGTATAATTCCTTTTCATCAGCACATAAGTCTGTTGACTCTCAGTAACTCTCTCCATAGGGTAAAGAATCCAGCAGATGAGATGGATGGCAACTGGTTCTGTATAAAAAATGATTGTTGTCAAACTTTTGATGAATTTGTTTTAAATTTTCCCCCCACTGCACATGTTAAATCAGTATCCAGAAAGCTTATAGTTTGACTCTGTTGAAGTCCATCAAATTTTATTTGAAACCCATTTACATCCAAATCTTTAACAAAGGCAGATACATTTAGTCATCCCACCCTAAACAAAAATTGTGCTGGTCCATTGCCCTGCAAAAACAGCACATCAGTGTCAGGGAAATGACTGCTGTCCTGCTAGCTCTAAAAGTCTTCCTTCCCATTCTGCAACTGGGATACTCCACATTGTGACAGACAACACTAGTGTCATGTGGTGCATAAACAAGGAAGGGACAAAGACATACCAGTTATGTCTAATAACCCTGCAAATCTTGGAAATGGCAGCAAAACACGACCTCTTCCTGAAAGCTTCATACATCCCCTCTCAGGAAAACAAGCAAGTGGACTTGCTCAGCAGAACCTCCACTCTACAACACGAATGGATGTTGCACAGGGATACCTGTCTACCCATAGTCCACCAGTGGGGCACACACCTCAAGTGGATCTGTTTGCCTCCCCCCAGAACAGACAACTAAACAAATTTTGCACCAGGACTCACTCTAGCCTGGTGAGTGGATGCCTTTAGCTTTAGATGGCAGGGGATGTTCCTATACGCCTTCCCTCCCTTTCCTCTAATTCAAAAAGTCCTCCTGAAAATCAAGAAGGAACAACCAAAAATCTTGCTGGTGACTCCCTATTGGCCAAGGCAGCACTGGTTCCCCCTTCTGCTTTCTCTAGCCAAGGGCAATCATCACAAGTTTACCCCACAAGGTGGACCTACTAACGCAGCAACAGGGATCCTTCCTTCATCCACAACTGTCTTTACTGCACGTAACTCTGTGGGTGATCAACTTTTGATCCCTTTTAGTCAACACTACTCAGAAGATGTGCCATCAGTCCTGAGGCAGGCAAGAAAACCAGCTACTAGAAAAAAATATTTGTCTAAATGGCAGAAATTCTCTAAATGGTGTTCTCTTAGAGACAAGGACCCATTTCTAGCAGATCCACCCCTTGTTCTGAACTATACCTGTGAACTCATTAAGGAGGGACTTGCTTAGACTTCTAAGTCCATTTTTCTGCCATTTCTGCATGCTTGCCTTTACAGCCACCTCTTCTTTCCAGAGTGGACGTAAAACTTTTCCTGAGAGGGGTCTTGCACATCATACCACCTAGAAAGCCCATTCCTCCTCCCTGGGACCTCAACTTTGTGCTGGAAAAGCTTACCCTACCCCCTTTTGAGCCCGCCAGCACAGCATCTCTTCAAATGTGTACATGGAAAACCATTCTTTTAGTGGCCATTGCCTCTGCTAGAAGAGTGTCTGAATTACAGGCCCTGATGACTTGCCCTCCTTACCCCACCTTTCACAGTGACAGGGTGACCCTACGCACAAACCCCTCCTTTATGCCCAGAGTTATAAATGAACTATCCTTAAATCAGTCATTTCTCCTACCCACCTTCTTCCCCTCCCCTACTAATTTTGCGGAGAGGATTCTCCATTCCCTGGATGTACATAAACAACTGAGATTCTACTTGGACAAAACTAAGTCCTTCAGAAAGTCTGACCAACTGTTCATTTCCTTCCATCCCAGGGCTTCGGGTAAGGCAGTCTCCAAACAAACTATCTCCTCCTGTATCAGGAAATCCATCCTCTTTTGCTACTCTCATCATCACAAACCATTGCCTCAAGGAGTGCGAGCACATTCTAGCAGAGGCATGGCTACCTCAAAGGCCTTCATGAAAGGGCTAGACACAGCCTCCCTCATGGAGGCAGCCATCTGGTCTGCAGTCCATATTTTCACTAAGCACTACAAGCTTGACCAGGTCACTAGAGCCAGGGCAGGATTTGCCAGGGCAGTCCTGCAGGGATTCTTGGAGTCCTCTACCTCTGCCACCTCCCAACATTCCTCCTAGCTGTGGTACTCTCCCACAGTATGAGTACTGTAACATGGGAATAGAAGGACATTGAATAGTTTTGTAAAATCTTACCATAACCATAGATATCCTTCTCTTCCATGTTGCAGTATTTCTGTCCCACCCTCCAACCCCCTGGTTTCCTCAGCCTTCTCCGGTGTATTCCCTCCCTACAGGCCAGTCTCTACAGCCCTGCAGGGACATTTTCTTTTGCTTCTCCTTGGCCTTCTCTTCTCTGGGCTTCAAATTCTGAGGTCTGTGCATGCTGACGTCACATTTATACTCCATAGTTTATGGCCCTACGCATGAAGTCCCATGCACCTACGGCAGCCAGGCTTGAGCTTTTGTATAGGAGCCGACGTCTGGTCGCCTGAGGGCTGGAAATCCCACAGTATGAATACTGCAACATGGAAGAGGACATCTATGGTTATGGAAGAATTTACACAACTATTCTATCTACTTTACTTGCTATTAAGAGTTTGATCATGAGCACTAATCTGTCTAATGGCAAATAAGGCAAAGTGTTCATCTGCCTCTGTAAAAGAATGTTTTCTTCTTCCACTATAGCTTTAGAGTTCTCAATTATCAGGCGTACATGTAGAAGATTGTGCTTTGTTATATAAACAATCTGAGGGGAACTTTCTGACACTTGCTACAGAAGGTTTTTCTGAATTCTATTGCTTTTTGTTTGCCTTATGTATCCAAACATGCTTTGAAGAGCGAGTGTGATATGCAGAGACTGTAGAGGGGATTTGTGACATTTACCATAAAGTGTACATCTTAAGGTAACTTTGCCTTCATAGACAGGCCTACCACAATGCTTTGGCTGTGCATTTATTCAGAAAGGTTACTCAATATGTGCACAATGTGTACACCTCCTGGAAATGTTTATAAATTTCCCCTTGAGTCTAGGGCCGCTGCTACAGTTTTGAGAAGATGTATCTGGGTTCATAACATAAAGTTTGCTGATGAGATAGTCTGAACTCTTAGATTTTGCTTTATACAAGGAGGGTATTGTTTGGTACGTCTGCTACCCATGTTCTCAGTTTGATGAAAGAAAGAAATTGATTCAAGGTGTATCCTACATTTTTCATGGCATCCAATATATTTCAGGCCTCCCTATTTCCCCTAAAAATCCAAGTTAACAAAAGCAGCTGTATTCTGCAAATGAGGAAAAAATAGATGTCTAGAGGGTAATATGTAAAACAGGTGTCCTTTCAGAAAAAGGCACAAACCAAGAGTGCAGAGTGACTATGCCAGCATTCTTACCTTCCCTTCCCTCCAGCCAGTATCTCTTAAGACTTCTCAGAAGTCAGTTCTGAACTTTCACCCTTTAGTAAACGATTCTCAGACCCTTGGGTGTCAAAAGTAGTATAGAAGGGTTCCAGATGGTACTAGATTAAAAAAAAAAAACTTTCAGGGGACTTCCACCCCATCCTTCAAAACAGAGGTTTTCCTCAGGTTCTTTCTTTACACACCCTAGGAGTCAAAGAATCAGTCCCTGTAAGTCAGAAACAAAGGCTTCTCTGCCAGAATACTTCTGGTACCAAAGAAAAAGGCCTTTTAAAGACCACTGCTAGATCTTTCATTTCTAAACTTAGATGTTAAAACACCAGAATTCAAAATGTTGACCATAAAAAAACTATTAACCGTCATTCCTCCCATGGTTTTCATGGTAACACTAGACTTATCACATTCCTGTAGCCATAGGCTTCAGGACATTTCTGAGGTTCTCTGTATATGGGTCATGTTATCAATTCTCTGCATTGCCCTTTTGGGTTATTTAGAGATCCAAGATTGTTTAAAAAGTGTATAGCTTCAGTGAGAGCTTACTGAATACTGCACAGCAGTCCTATTTTTCCTTATTTAGTCTACTTACCTTGGCAGAGTCGTTTTCCCAAATGTCTCGTCCTTAGCATGGGTTTTAATCTCTTTTTACCAATCTGGTATTCCAGAGAAATATTCATAAATCCACCCTGGTTCCATTACATCAGGTTGTGTTTCTGGGCTACATTCTAGATACCTTTCAGGAAAAAGTTTTTTCTTATACAAAGGAAGGTGAATTTTATCTGTAAACATTTCTGAACTTATCCACTCAGTTTCTGACTTTTGCACACTTCCTCACAGTCTGGACCTACTCAGGATTCTAGTATTCGTGACTTCTCTGATTGTCATGGCTCCTTTCACCGGGTTATACATGAAAAATAATTTTGTTAAAAAAAAAAAAAATAGGCCCAAGATTTGCATCCTTTAGAATTTTGGATTTCGATTTTGGATTTTGTCAAAATGGAACTACTGTAAATCGCTGTAAATCTAGGTCTGCCTTTATCTCCTCAGAACAGCAGATGTTATTCGTGTTTCACTGTTGCAGTCATCACATTTGGGTTAACCCTGCCAGGGTAGCCCTAGGCCGGCCCGAATACCAGAGACTTAGTATTTCTATGTTTGTTGCTGTCGCTTCAGGACTGACGTTCGGTCATCAATAGTATAGTAAGGCATCCAACGCCATTACATCACTTTCTTGACGTAAAGGCCGAAGCAGAAGCAGTTTGCACGGGTTCCGTTCGGCCACTACCTGAGATGTTCTTCATTCCACATTGCTGCAGTCCTAACACTAGGGGTAGTCCGCTGTCCCAGTCGGCCCGAATACCAAAGTATATGGCTGACGTCGGTCAAGGCGCATTAGTCTGACGTCAGGACGTCAGGGTACAAATGCGCATGACCGACGTCATATCCTCAGTCTTTTTTGCCGCATGGTCCGATGCAGAAGCAGTTTTGCGAGTGCAGGTTGGCGTTCTGAAATTTTCTGAAGTCGGAGTTTCAGACCGAATCAAAGTTGGCTAAGTACCCGTTAGAATATTTTGTTTTTTTCTTGCCTCAGTATTTAACCGGATGTCAGAAAAAGTGAATAACTGTATTTCTTGTGGGAAACAGATACCTCATAGGGATTACCATACCTTGTGTATACCTTGTTTAGGGCCTGAGCACGACGTTGTTGGATGTCGCTCTTGTGCTAGATTTAACAAACGCACTATAAAGAGATGTATCTGCAGTTTAATAGTTGCTTAGCAACTTGTATATAATTTGATTAGTTTATGAAGTGGTTTGTTAATTTATTTCCCGCCTTTGGCGCTATAAATGACTAGGCTCATACATTGAATTAATGAAATCTGAAGAAGCGTGGTTTTACCGCGTGAAAGCGCTTATTTTTTCTGTTCATCATTAAAAGATTGCTCATTTTTATGACGGAGTAGCATCTTTTTACTTCATTGAAGGCATTGCAGTTTTTTGTTTAATCCATGAACAGTTTTGCTCAATGTTTTGGTGACTTAACATCATTGGCTTCAGCTATTCAAGCTATAGGAATATTTTGCTGAGCGGTCCTGGTGGTTGGTTCACTACTTCTGTTTTTATTATCATTGTGGTCCCTTTTTGGTGGGTGAACCATTGAACGAGTACTACCGACTTTTTTATCTTACTATAAAGAGAAGGTTAGACTGTGCCAGGTTAGTTTTTGGGAAGCGTTGTAATTATAAAATGCCGTCGGATGCTCCGACGCCCGCTTCGTCCAAAAAGCGCAAGGACAAAGCAGCAAAGCCTAGGTTGGAAGAACCGTCTGTCCCGGACGTCGGTTCTTTAGAAGGCTCAGTGGAGCCGGAGGTTCTGCCAGAAGTTTCTTTGGAATCTCAGGGAGAGACTTTACTGTTACAGGATGTGTCCTCTCAGGAGGTAGGCCAGGCTGAAGGGGCCTCTCAGGTGGCTGTTCTCCCCTCTCTTCCTAAGGTGGTTAGACCCTCCCCCTCTGTTTCCAAGGCTTCTTTGAGAGGCAGGCCAGGTTTAACTTCAGTGGGGGTTTCTCCTAGTTCTTCAGGATCTTTGCCTAAGAAACATATGCTTAAAATGGCAGAAGATTTGATTACTATGATTAGAGGTTCTATGCCCCCTCCTGATAAGAGGCCTAGGGTGGAACCTGAGCTTGAGAGTTTTGAGCAGTGTTCGGAGGCTTCTGAGTCTTCGGCTGAAGACTTGCAGGAGTATCCTCCTTATTCTGATTCTGATGTGGATGATTCTACTCCTTCGGCTTCTCCTCCTGAGGATTTGTCTTTTTCAGAGACTCTTCATTCCATGAGGGAGCATTTTAAATGGGAAGGTCAAGATTTCTCTGATTCCAGGAAGAGGCTTAGGGAATTTTTGTTTTACCCCAGCATAGGCCTTTAGCTATACCTCCTGTTCTGGATGTGGTGGAAGATGTTTTTGCAGAGGCTTCCCTGAACCCTGATTCTTTGCCTCCTGCCACAGTTAAACCAGATAGGTATTATAGGGTGCCTGAAGCTCATAAGTATCTTTTCAAGAGTCCTAGGGCAGACCCGGAATCTGTTTCTCAGGGGCCTAAAGGTGTTAAGGCTTCTGTTGTTAAAAATCCTGTTCCTCCTGATAAAGAGGCTAGGGCTTTGGATAGATGGGGAAAGAAAGTGTATACTTCTTCCACTTTAGCCATGAGGGCCTTGAATTGCCAGTTTCACATGTTAAAATATCAAAATTATCTCCTTTCACAATTGAAGTCTAAGGTGGATGCTCTGGCGGAAGGTATTGAGTGTAAAGAGTTGCAGGATTTAGTTCATGTGTCTGAACAGGTGGGTAAGCATTCCTTGCAATGTGGTTTTGATGCTGTGCAGGCCTCTTCGAGGGTGGCTGCCACTGGTTCTGTTCTTCGTAGGCACGCCTGGCTGAGGGATCAGAATTTAGCTGAGCATGTTAAGACAAGGATTTTGGATGCTCCGTTACAGTCTGACGTGTTGTTTGGTTCGCCTGTGGAAGCAGTTTTAAAGAAAATGGAGGACAAGGCTAAGTCTATGCAGACTGTTAAAGATTTTTTGCAGGTTCAGCCTCCAAGTTTAGTAGAAATTGGCCTACTAAGGGATGGACGATCCTGCTTATGATTCCCAGTCTAGGGGTAGGTCTAGACGTGGTAGGGGCAGAGCTCAAGGTTCTTTTAGGCCTAGAACAGGAGTTCACCTGCTCAGTCTTCTGGTGAGGGCAGGGGTCAGTCCTTTCGTAAACAGACCCAATGACCTGCCTTTTCAGCTGCCAGTACTTTCTCGTCTGGCAGCGCCTTTGGGAGGAAGGCTGGCTCTTTTCAAAGAAAATTGGAATTTAATTACCCAAGACAGATGGGTATTGGATATCATTCACCACGGTTACAGGTTTTATTTCCATACCTTGCCTCCTTTCAAAGGCATGCCAGACATTCCTCCTCTACAAAGAAAAGAGGCTCACAAGCAAATTTCTCTGTTACTCCAAATAGGGGCCATTCAGCCGGTTCCTGTGCCAGAAAGGGGCCTAGGATTTTATTCTCGCCTGTTCCTAGTACCAAAGAAGGGGAACACGTGGAGACCAATTTTGGATTTATCTATCCTCAACACTTATCTGGACATTCCCAAGTTCAAAATGTTGACGTTACAACAGCTTTTACCTCTGCTGGGCAAAGATCACTGGATGGTAACTTTAGATCTCAAGGAGGCTTACCTTCATGTGCCTATCAGACTAAGTTGCAGGAAGTATCTGCTTTCGAGCTGGGAATTCCCATTATCAGTTCTCTGCATTGCCCTTTGGCTTATCTACTGCCCAGAGTATTCACAAAGGTTCTGGCTCCAGTGATAGCTTACTTCAGGCTACAAGGAATACAAATCTATCCTTACTTGGACGACTGCCTGATTCTGGCTCAAGAAAAGGAAGACCTTTACAGCATCTGGAATATGTGATAGCAGTGCTAAGATGCCTAGGGTATTCTGTGAACGAAATAAAGTCCAGTCTAGTACCCTCTCAAGACATGTGCTTTCTGGGTGTGAGACTGAATACAGCAACCCAGATGGCCTTTTAACCCCGGACAAACAAAAGAATCTTTCCATTTACTTCCATCAACTATCTCTTCAGTCCGGGCTGACTGCAAGGACAGTCCTTCAAGCCTTAGGGTTCATGGCATCTTGTATTCTGGTGCTTCCCAATGCCAAACTGCATATGAGGAAGCTGCAATGGTATCTCAAAATGTATGGACACAGCACTGCCAGGATTTGGACACTGTCATTCAAATAATACCTTGCATTCAAAAGGAATTTTTGTGGTGGGCTCAGGAATGTCACCTAAACAAGGGACTCTCTGTGACCCGGCCAGAGGCGAGTCAGATTCTAACGACAGATGCCTCAGACATAGCTTGGGGAGCTCATCTGAATGGAAAGTGGATACAAGACAAGTGGCCTGCCAGACTACAGCATCTACATATCAACATGAAGGAGATGTTAGCAGTCCAGTTTGCATTAATGGCTTTCAAGGAGTTACTTCTTCCAGGGCAGGTGTTGATTCTAACAGACAACACAACTGTCATGTGGTACATCAACAAACAAGGGGAACACATTCTTACCCGTTATGCAGGCAAGCAATGATTTTATGGGAGACTGCGCTAAGCTTGCAACTAACTCTTCAGGCAAGGTTTCTGCCGGGAGCACAGAACTCCTTAGCAGATGTGTTAAGCAGACAAATCATGGATCCCCACGAGTGGAAACTGGATCTTCATGTATTTCGGAAATTGACAGTGTCATGGGGAACTCCAGACATAGATCTGTTCGCTTCTCCATTAAACCACCAGCTGCCAAAGTTTTGCACAAAAAGGTTTCATCACACAGCTTGTAAAGTGGATGCTCTTTCTTTCAGTTGGAAAAATCTTCATGTGTATGCCTTTCCACCTCTGCCTCTTCTCCCAAAGGTGCTCCTAAAGGTCAGACAAGACAAGCCAAGGATGATTTTAATAGCTCCAGATTGGCCTCGGCAACACTGGTACCCATTACTGAGGAGTCTGGTAAGGAAGCCTCCATGGCCTTTACCTTTGATTCCGCACCTGTTGTCTCAGAGGGACGGTCATCTACTCAATGTCAAGCTTCACTCTCTTCATCTAACAGCCTGGCATATTCTGTTTTGAAGCACAGCAGGTCTCAACTTCCTCAACAAGTTTTAAATGTGATTATGGAAGCCAGAAGACCTAGTACAAGGAAAGTGTACGCAGAAAAATGGAAGAGATTTTTATTTTGGAGTGCAGCAAAGAATTTGGAGATTTCTGAGCCTAATTTGAGTGTGGCTCTTCAATATCTTACTGAGTTATTGGACAAAGGTTTGTTTTTCTCTTCCATTAAGATTCATGCTGCAGCAATTTCAGCTCACTATGATTGTGACCCACCATTGTTTTCTCATCCTTTGTTCAAGCAATTTCTTAGAGGGGCAAAGAATATAAGACCCCGTAGAGCTCCTACTCCTGCTTGGGATCTCAATTTTGTGTTGGAGAAACTTACTCTACAACCTTTTGAGCCTCGGCTACTGCTGAATTGAAATATTTGTCATGGAAGACTGCTTTTTGTTGGCCATTACTTCTGCAAGAAGGGTTTCTGAATTGCAGGCCCTTATGGCGGTTGAGCCTTTTGATTTTCCATAAGGATAGGGTATCATTACGTACTAATCCTTCCTTTATGCCTAAGGTGGTTTCTAGTGTGGCTTTAAACCAAACTATTCATTTGCCTACTTTTTATGCAGATCCCCAAAATAAGGGCGAAAAGATTTTGCATACTTTAGATGTACACAGGCAGTTGCGTTATTATTTAAGCAGGACTAAGGATTTTAGGCAGTCTCAGCAGTTGTTTGTTTCTTTTGCTTTGAGTTCTCAGGGCAAGCCTGTGTCAAAACAAACTATTTCTAAGTGGATTGGGTTTTGCATTGCATTTTGTTATTCCCATCATGGCAAGGAGATTCCAGCTGGGATTAGGCCTCATTCCACTAGGGCTACTGCCACTTCAACAGCATTTCTAAGGGGGGTGGCAACTAAGGATATTTTGGAGGCAGCTACTTGCAGTTCAGTGCATACTTTCTCTAAGCATTACCACCTTCCTCTCTACTCTAAATCTAGGGCTGGTTTTGCCACAGCTATTTTGCAAGGCATGTTGACAGCTCCTGCTTCTTTATGATTTGCCAGCCTCCCTTACCTCTGCTTTGGGATTCTACCCAAGTGTTAGGACTGCAGCAATGTGGAATGAAGAACATAGTACAGTTTTGTACCTACCATAAATGTAGATGTTCGAGGATCCACATTGCTGCAGTCCAATTTACCCTCCCTCCTTCCCCTCTGTGTTTAGGGGTGGTTGTGTGGGTGAGGTTATACTCTTGTAATTTTGTATATATTGTACATATATTTGGTGCAGGAGTGTTTGGTGTTTTTGGTTTTGGCCTTATCTTTTTAGGGTCTTCTGACATCTGGGGCAAGAAAAGACTGAGGATATGACGTCGGTCATGCGCATTTGTACCCTGACGTCCTGACGTCAGACTAATGCGCCTTGACCGACGTCAGCCATATACTTTGGTATTCGGGCCGACTGGGACAGCGGACTACCCCTAGTGTTAGGACTGCAGCAATGTGGATCCTCGAACATCTACATTTATGGTAGGTACAAAACTGTACTTTTCGTCTACCGAATTGAAGTTGAAGTCTTCTAAAGCTAAGTAACCCCATTGGAGATCCTTTTTTCTAGCATTAACTGGTCAGAAAAAGTTAATTGTCTCGCTTCTGGAAAGCAAATGCCACACCAAGACTTCCATTCTTACTGCGTCACTTGTGTAGGCCCATACCACAACGTCCCCCGTTATAGCTTCTGTGCTTTGTTCAACGCCAGAACTATCAGTCGTCGGGCCCTTATTGTAGCCAGATATTTTCGCTTACAGTCCTCGAATTCCGATATGGCTTTGGTAAGCCGTCTAACAGCTAATCTTCCAAAAAAAGGTAAGATAAAGACAGACAGACCGCACAAATCCAAACCTACCGACGATGCTTCTGTTAAGCTAGTCAGTTCTCCTGTCCTTAGTGAGATGCTTTTGCAGCCCTTGATGCCCGGTTCTGTGGATTCTCAGGCCACTACTGAGATCTTTTCAGAGTCCGGTATGCCGCAATGCTCTTCTTCGACTAAGGATCCTGCGGTTGTCCCTACCTTGGATGGGTCCGGAGCCACTGAGCAGGCACCGAGTTCCGAGGAAGTCCTTCGTGCTACCGATTCTCGACACAAACCGACGTCTTCTTTCGCGACTACAGTTCGTTCAAAAACGACCGAGGTTCTAAGGCCCAGGGTACAAACCACACCCAAGAAACCGATGACCCACTCTCAGGCACCTACTTTCTTGCCTCAGTCTCAAATGCTTAAAATGGTGGAAGACCTTATAATGCTGATCAGTGGAAGCCTTGCTACCCCCTCCAAAAGGAAAAGAGATCTGTCCCCTGTAGTTTTGTCTGAACAAGTGTCATATGACTCTGATGCATCTGAATATGAAGACATGCAATCCCTCTCTACTTATGAGGATTCCATTCTTTCAGCCTCTCCCCCAGAGGATTTTTTCCTTTCGGGAAACCCTGCATACCTTAAGGGAGCATTTCCAATGGAGGAGTCAAGACTACACTCAGTCTAAAAAGAGACTCTGGGAATTCCTAGATCTTCCACAACACAGACCATTGGCCACCCCCCCCCCAGTCCTGGATGTTGTGGAGGATGTTTTCCTGGAATCCAGCTTGACTCCTGCACCCAGAAAACCAGACAGGTGCTACAGAGTCCCTGACTCCCACAAATTTCTTTTTTAGAATCCTACTGCTGACCCTGAGGTAATTTCTCAAGCACCTAAAGGGATTAAAGCAACCTCGGCTAAGAATCCCACCCCCCTCAGATAGGGATTCCCAGCCACTAGACAAACGGGGTAAGAAAGTATGCACCTCAGCTACTGTTGCTATCAGGGCACTAAATTGTCAATTTCATATGCTGAAATTTAGCAACATACCCTGGAACTCCTTAAACAAAAAATGTCTTCCTTTCCTGCTTGGGCAGAATCAAAAGAATTACAAGAGTTTAATGCCTTATGCAAGTCAAGTAACTAAACACACCTTGCACTATGGTTTTGACATCCTAGAAGCTTCTTGTAGGGCAACAGTCACTGGATCTGTCATTAGAAGGCATGCATGGCTTAAGGAACAGCCCCTGCCAGACCATCTCAAATCTAAATTGTTGGATACCCACTTACACAAAGATAACTTATTTGGCACTAAGGCAGAAGAGGTCTTAAAAAAAGATGGAAGAAAAAGCAAAATCTATGCAGACAGTTAAGGATTTCTTGCAGGTCCAGCCACCTTAGTTCAGCAGGCATTGTCCCACCCAACACTGGTCCTTTCCTGCTCCCACTAAGCCAGTCTAGCCTTGGCCCTGGCGAACCAGACCCCCTAGACAGCAGCCACAGGGAATGCAGGGATCTAAGCAGTGGACTACCTCTACTTCAAAACCAGGGAGTTCTAAGTCACCCCCTTATGGTAAGAACTCACAATGACTCACCTTCCCCCACCCTCCTCTCTCTGCCCACCTTTACTTACCTCTAGGAGGAAAACTCTCCTTTCACAAAAGCACATGGGCCACCATTACCAATGACCACTGGGTTCTGAACATAGTGTCTCAGGGATACATATTTTCCTTCCACACCCTTCCAACCCCAAAAGGGTTCCCATTTCTACCACCAAGCCAGTGGCAGAGGCTCAAAAGCAAACCCTTTCCTTGCTCTCTGAGGGCAGTAGAGCACGTTCCTGCAGAACAGATAGGCCAAGGTTTCTACTCCAAACTTTTTCTGGTGCCCAGAAAAGAGGGCACCTGGCACCCCATCATTGATCTATCCATTCTAAACACTTTCCCGGTGATCCCAAATTTCAAAATGTTAACCCTCCAGCAGCTGCTATCCATGCTGTCCATAGGTTCATAGGTAGGTACTAGGTTATTGGCCCTAGGGCTTATACAAGTCTAGCCAAAAAGGTACCCTGGCTTTCGCCACCCAAGAAAATAATTTTCCTGTGCCCCTGTCGAGCAGAGCCCCAGAGGTGATCCCAAGGGGGGAATTTCATATTCCCCATCCAATCATCAAGATTTTTCTTGAAGAGTGCTAATGAGGAACTTTGTTAGATATATAGTTTGTTCCGGAGTATGGGAAGTCTCTGGGACAGGAATCTATCCCTCCAGCATGTTCTGTTTATTGTGGTGACAAGGTTTAGGTCACTGGAGCGTCTAAGATTGGGATTTCTTTAAGTGGAGCATGTCCATCAGCTCTGGGTTCGACACAGTTTTGTATGTTAGGCAGAGATTGCCTCTGAGTAGGCGATATGCGACAGAGTAAAGCTGGCGTTTTTTGAGAAAATCTGCGTAAAGCATCTGTTTGAGGCCAGTAATCCTCTTTGTGAGCTATTTCTGCGGCCTTTCCAGTTGTAGATGTCTTGTGAGGTACATAACAAAAGGGGCATTGTACTCCCTAGTGGGTCTAATGAGTGATGAGTAGAGGGGAATAGTTTTTTTTTTTTACTGGATGAGAAACCTTTTGTGATGTGTGCCACGTAGAAAGATTTCATGACTACTGTGGTGATGTGATTATCGAAGGAGAGACTGCTGTCCAACTGTGTCCCAAGGTCTCTTATCACACTTTCAATGTTAAGTAGATTACCACCTATGTGGTAGCTCATGGGTACAGAGTTTTTACCAAAGGGGATGACAGTGCTGTTTTTGGCATTGAGCTTGAGGCCATGGCGACACCAGGCATCTGTCTCATTGAGGCCCTTTTGTAGGATGTCCACATCGTTAGGAGTTTCGATTATGGCTCCTAGTTTGCAGTCATCTGCAAACTTAGTTAGCCAAAGACCTATGTTAGCCTGTATGTCAGAAAAGTAGATTCCAAACAGGAGAGGATCCAGGACTGAACCCTGTGGTACTCCACTTGTCACTAGTCTGAAGTCAGATTTGGAGTCTGCTACTTTCACAGTGTGGGCTCTGTCAGTGAACCAGTTGGCAACCCATCTTGTGACATAGGGTTTTATACCTAGTTGAGTTTATAATTCCAGAGTGGGGGATGGTTTTAAAAGCCTTGGCGAGGTCTAAATAGGCTGTGTGAACCACCTTACCCTCGTCTACTTATTGGTGACTGCTTCAAAGAAGTCTATCAGGTTTAGGAGACATGATCTGCCTTTCACAAACCTGAACTGGGTGAGGTCCAGAGTTTGGAGATTACCAATGTCTTTATGTACAAGTTCCATGATGCGTTGGCCTTGCAGACCAGGCTTGTTAGGCTAATGGGGCGGTAGTTCCCGGGGTCCGTGGTGGCTCCCCCTTTGTGGAGTGGGGATAACTGTCACTTTACGCCATTCGGTGGGCACAAAGCCTGAGGTGAGGCTATGAGTGAACATGGTGCTTAGGTGGGGTGCCAGTTCATTCTGTAGTTTATGTAGAATGCAGCCTGGGATGTTGTCAGGTCCCATGGATGCTGTGTTCTTGGCTTTGGAGAGTGTGTTTTTTACCTGTGCAGCCGAGATTACAGGAACTTTGCATTCTTCCGTTATAGAGATGGGCCCTTTAGGGGGTGAGAGAGGAGTAAAGTTAGCACTGAACATATCTGCCAGGATGTTGGCAATATCAGTTGGTTCTGTATATTTAGTACCATTGTGCTGTAACTCAGAGCAGATCTGAGTGTTGCCAGCGAGATTCTTGACATAGCTATAGAATGCTTTGTGGCTGTCTTTAGAATCAGTGGTGATATTGTTTTGATAACTAGCTTTGGAGGATTTTGAGGGTTCTCAGATTCTTACTGAGGCTGACCTGGGAGTTCCTCCAGTCATGGGATTTTCCTCTTTTTTGCAACAGTTTCTTTCTTCTGTTGTAGAGTTTGTTTATGGCAGGGGACCACCAGATTGGCTTCCTTTTTTTTTTTTTTTTTGGGAGTATAGCATCTTGGTTCTGTTAGGGATAGCACGATCCATGCACTCGTGTAAGTGCTTATAAAGTGCATTTGTGTAGGATTCAGCATTCGTAACTCTATTGTCCATCTGCATGGGTGTCGTGAAATTTGCCAGTTCTGTCTTAAGCATGAAGTTGGCTTTGGAGAAATTTTTTATGGTGGTGTCCCTAATGGGGGGTGGGGGCGGGATGTGGATATCGAGGGTGTTTAGCTTGTGGTCAGATCTGACCAATGAGGAATTGACCTCTGGTGTGGAGCACCGGTCGCCCATGTTGGTAATGACCAGGTCTAGGATATTGCTGCCCCTGGAGGGGGTGTGGATAAGGTGATCCAAGGTGTTGGCATTTATGAATTCCTGAAAACGTTGAACAAAAGAGTTGGTATATCAGTAGTTTTCCCAGTTAATAGTGGGGTAGTTGAAATTGCCCATTATGAGGATTTTGGTTGTACCTTAATGTTTTCCAGTGTATCAGGAAATGCGGAGTGGGAATCCTGGGGCATGGTGGGGGATATGTAACAAGTTACAATTTGGATTGCGGTCTTGCCCAGAGTTGGTTGCACTTAGATAATCTCGGATGTATTATGCTGAGCAACTAGCCTGGAGGTGTGGATATCCTTAATGAATATGGACACGTCTCCGCCTTTAGTGTTTGGTCCACGTTAGGTGGCTGAAAGGTGTATGAATTATAGCCTGGTAATGCGGGGGTGCTCTCTGGAGCCTTGAACCAGGTCTCTGTCACTGCACAGATGTCAATGTTTCCATTTTAAGGAGTGCCTCGAGTGAATGCATTTTGAGGTTTAGACGTCTAGCATTGCGTAGCATTACCCTCAGATTTTTCTTGCTTGTACCTGTTACGGTGGTGAATTTGTCATTTCGACCTTGCCTAAAAAAGGCACTATAGGGGTGGCAAGACCCTTAGCCAGTATCCTGAATCCCAAGAACAAGAGGTGCACGCCATCTCTGGCCAAGCATCTTGGTCTGTCGATCATGTCTTCCCAGGCAGACGGATACTGGATCCACTTAGAATGACACCAGAAGCTTAGCCAATTGTTGAATTCAGTCATTTTGTTCTTGTACTGTGGTATCATTCTGGGTGACGGCAGGATGCTACACAGGGCTAGGGTCATACTTGACTGGGCTACAAGATCGGAGAGCTCATCCATGTCTCTCTTCATGTAGTCCTAGGAGGTACATCTCAGGTCACTCACACCAACATGGACAGAGAGTCATATTTATACTTGTGGAGTGACCTGAATGCGTGCGTTATGTCGTGGATCCTGGCACCCGACAGGCAGCTGACCGTAACTTTCTCCTTGTTTAGCCTGGTAAGTGGAACATCAGTATGCCTGACTAAAGAGTCACCTATGACTATTGTGTTGGGTACATTGTTATGCCTTATGGGCTGTGGTTGAGTGGCGCATTGAGTTTGTGCTGTGTGTCATTTGAGCTGTGTTGGGGGATGGAGGTTGGTTGCATTTCTGCTCTGGAGGTCTCTGTTGCTTGAGCAGATTTTTGAGCGCCTCCGCGAATGTAGGCGTGTGTGTTGTTTTTGTGTGCGTCTTTTTTGGTTTTGTAGGTTTTGAGGGACTATGTGATGTGTGTGGTGTGGTGCAAGTGTTTACCTTCTCCTCTTGACTGTCTAGTCTAGTCTTGGGTGAAGAGAGCTTTGCTTCCAGTTTGGCTATATAAGTGCATCTCTCACAGGTTGTAGTGTTGGGTGGTAGGAGGAGAGGGTTGTCTGTGTACATGAGGCAATTGCATTGCCCCAAGATGCCCAGATTCATCAGGTAGACAGGAGAAAACACTGGGAGCTGACCTTTAGACATGCCTGAATAGGTGCTTAAGTACTAAAAATGGTTTTTATTTAGATAAGTGAGGAAAGTTGAGTCATGTAGTAATTTGTAACTTATTTAGTGCTTACGATGAGATCTGAACAAGTGCTGAGCTCAAAGAAACAGATTTGAGGGCTAAAACTAAAAAACTGGCTAGTTTTAAGGGAAAATTTGAAGATCACACTTTATGGCACCAGGAATAGTTTAACCCTAGCTAAGCGGCTATACGTAAAGTGTATTTATATATATATATATAGATATATATATATATATAACAGTAGCAAATGAGCATGCTGATTTAAACAAATTAACCAATAAAAAGCTAAAAACTGAGCCCCGTTCCAGCAGTCTTCAGTCAGACAAGTTCTAACTGCACACACCTGCCACTAGGGTGCAGGGGAACCTTCTCCAAAAAAAAGATGGTCTGGATTAGTGCTCACGTTATACAACCAAAGCTAGATTCATCAGGTCTGAATTTAGTCTATGCTACAGCAAACAAGGCGTACCAATTTCAGAAAGAAGTAGTTCACATAAGCAGGCACAATAAGCCTTTAACCAGAAACTCCTAGATCAGAAGGGAAAAATCTACCCTCTCCTCCCACAAGAGTGCAGACTACACCTTCTTAATGTAAAATAACTGTCTCGAAGCCCAAGTTCTTAAACCAGAACTAATACACTTTTAGAATAAGACACTAAGCCTTCAGTCAGCAACTCCCAACTTAGAAGGACGTAAGCTACCTGTCCTGCCACAACAAACCTTTTTAATGTAAAACAACTGGTCTGAAGCCCAAGTGCTTCAACCAAAGGCTTAGAATAACAGTTACAGTTTAATCAGGCTACTAACAAGCAGTAGTAAATGCCACAGAATAAATGCAATTAAGTACTTTTAAGAACAAGCCGCAAAAGCAAAATAAAGTAATAAGGTAGGAAGAAACACAAATACAGTAAAAGATGAATAAAGTGCATTTTTTATATAACAATAGAAAAGCAAACTGATTTAAACAAATTACCCAATTAACCAGTAAAAAAGCTCAAAACTGAGCCCTGTTTCAGCAGTCTTCAATCAGACAAGTTCTAACTGCACACTCTTGCCACTAGGGTGCAGGGAAACCTTCTCCAAAAAGATGGCCTGGATTAGTGCTCAAGTTATACAAACAAAGCTAGATTCAGGATGTCTGAATCTAGTCTATGCTATAGCAAATAAGGCGCACCACTTTCAGAAAGAAACAGCTCAAATAAGCAGGCACAATAAGCCTTTAACCAGAAATTCCCAGCTCAGAAGGGCAGAATCTAGCCTCTCCTCACACAAGAGTGCAGTCTACAAACCACCTTAATGAAAAATAACTCACCTGAAGCCCAAGTGCTTTAACCAGAACTAATACACTTTTAGAATAACAGACACTGAGTCTTCAGTCAGCAGTTTAAAACTTTGAAGGATGTAAACTACCTGGGTTGGCCTTCTCAAATATTCTCTCTGTATTAAGTACAGTGAACACCAGACTGGGAGGGGTGTCCCAGATCAAAGTTACAGTCGGGTCGGGCAACTGCAAAGCCACCAACTGTAACACCACCACAAGAATAGGGTGGGGGGCAGTTTCAGGACAGATGAGAAACAGAAAACAGTGCCAGAAAATATATAAAAATTCAGTCAGGCAAAATTAAGACAATGTAGAACTCTGAAAGGTTAAAATGCCAAGAAATATACTTATCAATCAGCGATATATTTCCAGATTGTTTGAGAATCGCACACCAGCCAGACACCAACCACCCTAGATCTAAAAGAGGCCTACCTCCACATTCCTATCAGGGAGTCGTCCAAGAAATATCTCCGTTTCAAGGCAGGATCTCAGCACTCAGTTCTCTGTGCTTCCCTTTGGCTTATGTACTGCTCTCAGAGTTTTCATAAAATGTCTGGCTCAACCATTGCCTTTTGCAGAGAAAGAAATATTCAGATTTACCCATACTTCAACAACTGCCTTATTCAGGTAGACAGCCAGGAAAAGCTGCGCAAGCACCTGGCCTTTGTAAAGACCCTACTAACCTCCGTAGGGTACACAATCAACGATACGAAATCCAAACAGGTGCCCACGCAAAGGATTATCTTCCTGGGAGCAAGCCTGGACACAGCATCCCAGATGGCGTACCTTACACCAGAGAAACAAATCTTCCTGACAGCGTGCTTCTCTCAACTAGCCACCAGGCCCCAGCTATCTGCAAGGAAGATCCTGCAAGCTCTGGGGTTCATGGCATCTTGCATACTACCCATTCCATGTGCCAGACTGCATATGAGGAAACTTCTATGGTACCTAAAAAGCCTTTGATGTCAACACTTTCAAGACCTGGAAATTTTTCTACCTATAATTCCTTGCCTCAGAAAAGATTTTTTTTGGTGGGCAACAGCATGCTCCCACAACAAGGGACTGCCTTTCTCACCCCCCCCCCCCTGCTGCCCAGACCTTCACCACAGACACAGACTGTGCTTGGGTTGCACACCTGGATGGCAGGTGCATACAGGGCCAATGGTGCCTGCAGCAGCAAATCCCTCTGCACATCAACCAAAGAGATGATTGCTGTCCAGCACGCTTTGATAACTTTCAAACCCCTTCTCTCTCTCTCCAGGGGCTCTCCTGATCAAAACAGACAACACCACTGTGATGTGGTATATCAACAAGCAGGAAGGGACTCACTCCTACCCCCTATGCCGGCTGGCCATGACCCTTCCCAGCCTCTGCCATGCAACTACACCTGTTAGCTCAATTTCTACCAGGCTCTCTCAACTCTCTGGCAGACCAATTAAGCAAAAATATTCTGGACCCACACGAGTGGCAGTTCAACTGAAGAACCTTTACCCTAATAACTCAGAAATGGGACACCCCGAAGGTTAACCTCTTTGCCTCCCTCACCAACCATCAGCTCAGCAAATTCTGTACCAGGGAGCATCACTGCATGGCTTGGAAAGTGGATGCCCTGTCCTTCCCCTGGGTCAATCTGTCAGTCTATGCCTTTCCTCCACTACCTCTCATCCCCAGGATACTGCTCAAAATAAAGGAGGAAAAACCAAGGACCATTCTTATAGCTCCAGACTGGCATCGACAGCACTGGTACCCCTTGCTGCGCAGCCTTCTCCATTGCCCCCATGGCATCTTCATCAGATTCCAAATCTCCAGACTCAGAGGGAAGGGGAATTCATGCATCCCCAATTGCAGATACTCAATTTGGCAGCCTGACTTATTCCCTAACTCCGAACCAGTCTGCCAACCTCAGTAAACAGGTTCTAGATGGTTATCCATGAGGCCAGATGCCCTAGCACCAGAAAGTTTTATGCTGACAAATGGAAAAGGTTTTGCACTTGGATCCAGGCTAAGGGAGCCAATACGGCACAGCCCTCCCTCCCTCTCATCCTGGATTAAGTAGCTGACCTACTACACAGTGGCCTCTCTTTCTATTCTATAAAAATTCATGCCTCTGCTATTTCTGCTTGTTTTCCCACTGAGCAGTCCCTTTTCTCACACACTGATCGAACAGTTCCTAAGAGGGGCTAGCAACTTGAGGCCACCCAGAAGGGCACCAACACCAGCTTGGGACCTTAACTTTGTATTGGAAAAGCTCACCCTGCCCTCTTTCGAACCATCTTCATCTGCAGAGATAAAATTTCTCTCCTGGAAGACAGCTTTCCTTCCAGCCCATCACTTCAGCCAGAAGAGTCTCTGAGCTGCAAGCGCTCATGGCTGTGGAACACAATCTTCCATGCTGACAGGATAGACCTCAGAAGTAACCCATCGTTCATGCCCAAGGTGGTGTTCAGTTTGGCACTCAACCAATCCATTCATTTAACCACCTTTTTTCCTAATCCTCAGAACTAGGGGGGAAGGATTCTGCACTCTCTAGATGTGCACAGACAGCTCAGATTCTATCTAGATAGGACTAAATCCTTCAGAAAGTCTGATCAATTGCTGGTTAGCTTTGCTACAGGGGCAGAAGGCAAAGCCATCTCCAAACAAACCATCTCCAAATGGATAGCACATTGCATCCATTTCTGCTACAAACAACATTTAAAGCCTCCCCCCAAGGGTGTTGGGGCACACTCCACCAGAGCAGCCTCCACCTCTTCAGCTTTCCTCAGAGGAGTCCCCATCAGGGACATCCTGGAGACTGCCACCTGGACATCTGTTCACACTTTACCAAGCATTACCACATGCCTGTCTTCTCCAAATCCAGGGCATCCTAGCCAGCCCCTGGTTTCCTTGACTGTCTCCACCCATTTCCTCAGCTTTGGGAATCAACCCAAATGTGATGACTTCAACAGTGAAACAAGAACATAGTACAGTTGTATACACTTATCGTAAATGTTGATGTTCAAGTGTATTCACTCTTGCTGTCCTGGTTTCCCTCCCTCCATCCCCTTTCTTCTCTTTCCTTACAAGGGACATATTGGTATTTACTGCCAGCTGGTGGGGTTCTTCCACCAGAACCTGGCTCTTACTTGGGGGCTTCTGACAGGTTAGGCCAAGAAAAACTGATATAATGGCATCTGCTGCCTTACTTTATACTACTGACGACCTGACATCAGTCCTGAAGTGACAACAACCAACGCAGAAATACTAAGTCTCTGGTATTCGGGCTGGCCAAGGGCTACCCTGGCAGGGATAACCCAAATGTGATGACTGCAACAGTGAATACACTCGTAAGTGTACACAACTGTACTTTATGATGGTAGTTAAAGGTGCAGAGCCAAAACATGTCAATGTCAGTGGTCCTGGCCGTGATACATACAGTAAATTATCTTCTTCTATGGTCCCAAGGACTGCATTGTGTAATTACAGACAATGCACAGTGATGTGATACCTAAACTGAGCAGGGGTCACCACATCATATCATCTGCAGGCTGGCTGTGATGGCTTGGAAAGTAGCACTATATAGCACACTCTAACCCTCCAAAAATCTTGTATTCCATCAGAGGAAAATACAGTAGTAGACAATCTGAGCAGGATAAGGACAGACCCTCATGAATGGAAATCGAATGGTGGGGCATTCTAGGAGTTGATCCAGTTGTGGGGGTACACCTGTAATGGATCCATTTGCCTCCTTTTAAAACAGGCAACTGAGCAAATTCTCTTCTAGTGCTCCTTGCAGTAAGCCTGGAGAAATGGATACATTTCCTTTGCTGTGGTCTGGAATGTTCCTTTATGCATTTCCACCATTTCCACTGAAGCTCTGGGCAATTCTTGAAGATTCAGCAGTCTTCAAGGCAGCACTGGATGTTCTTCATAGTCATTGTTGCAATACTAATCCTTGGGTCTTCCTGCCATACAGAAGCCTGCAACCGTCCTGATTTGCAGAGTCTTATCTTTAGCTAACGTGGGGGGGGGGGGCTCAGTGATGAGGGTTTAAGGGCATCTGTCTGCACAATCTTCAGTTTTTTTCACCATACAGTCTGATGTGCTTCACGTGTATTTTATACACACACATTCTGTCAGTTGGCTTGTGTTTCCAGAGGTCCTTTCCTTACAGATAGATAAGTACCCCACTGGGGAAATTTCTTCTCTAACATTCATAAAGAGTTAACTGTCCTGCAGGAAAGAAATCCTGCATAAATATTTCTATTTGTTTTACTTGTTTTGCATGAGGCCTTAACACACTACATCTGTAACTGCTTTGATTATGCTAAATTTTGTACAAAAACCCTTAAACATAGGGCCAAGGTACTTTTATATCATAAATAGTTCTCGTTGTAAGCTTCTTTGGTAGCATTGCAACCTTTGACTTCTTCAGGGTCTGCCCTTACTCTGGCGGCCATTGATATGATCCCAAAAAAAGCAAAAATATGTACCTAGGAATACATAGGCTGCAAAAAAACTTCTGTCTGCTCGTAAGTAGAACAAACACATTAGTGAGATGTCTTTGCAGCCCCAGGGACCTGCAACTGCTAGGCCAGAACCCTCTGGTGTAAGCACTCGGGAAGCACTACAGTCCCTTGACTACTCATGACTTCCACCACTGTTCACACATCAGTCTGGTCTGACACTGCTATGCAGGCATCAGCTTCTGACATCTGAGAAATGGTTGTAGAGGGAAGACTTTAGGTCTCCCCAAACTACAGACATTCCTACTGAGGTTGCATTCGATGACAGTTTCCCTTGACCACTCCCATTAAACAATCTCTTAAATGGAAACACATGCTCACCTTGGCTTCACCACCACTCTTGGCCTCCACGTCTCAGTAAGAATTCCAGGATATGGTTAGGATAGCACAGGAATTCATGGGTTTTATTAAATCCTGGGAACTCTTAACGATCTTCTAAGGCTTCTCTATCTCCAAAAGGAGGAAGACTCATTAACCTCCAAAGCTGAGGAAGAATAATCTTATTCAAGTCATTTACAACCGCAAAAACCTACCCTGACTCAGACTCTAATTATACCCTTTCTTCGGCTTCCCCACTTCAAGACCTTACTTAAATACGCATTAGACAAAATGAAGAAAGTTTTTAACTTGGGAAGGTAAACAGTTCTCCCAGGTGTGCATAATATTACAGGGAACTGCTAAGCTTACCTTTTTCTAGACCATTGGCTATTTCTCCAGTATACATTGAACTAGATGATTTTTTGAGGATATAGCCTTGTGTCCTGACTCCTTACCACCTCTGCCTACGAAACTAGACAAGTTTTAGTGTGTGCTTGTCTCTCGCAAGCATCTCTACAAAAATCGTAAAGCTGATCCCTTTATGGTCTTTACAAAATCTACTAAAGGCATACCCAAAGGACCATCCAGGCATCCCCTACCTAATGTTGGTGAGAGCAGACTTCTCGATAGGTTTGGCAAGAAAACTTGTACCTATGCATCCCTAGCAATGAGCTCTTTAAATTGCAAGATCTGATGCTATCCTTGCCGTTATTGATCATGGATGAGTTTAGGATCCGATGTCGGATCTGAGCCGGCAACTAGCAAGAGAGCTGTTGAGTTCAAGCTCCTCCCCTTCCCAAGATCCCTTGCTGCCCACAACCCTAAGATCTCATTGCCGCAGTTTCATTCAGACATGCTTCCTGCAGCTCAAGCTAAGAAATTTAAGATGAGTACCTTTCTTTCCTTGTTTTCTGGGGATTTTTCCTCTTTCTTTCTCATGTCTTCTCTTGGTTAGTTTCCTCTCCTCCTGGTAGTGCTTTAGCGCATCTTTAAGCCCCTTCCCCAGGTTCCTGCTTTTGTTTTTTCCGGGTGTCTCAGTAGCTTCTCTCTATTCCCTTCCTTGTTCCTCCCGCCCTTTTCTTATTGTTGTGTGTGTGCGTGTCTGTTGTCAGCAAAAGCCCACTGGGTTTAAAAGGTGCTCCTCGTGCTTTCGGAAAATGCCCCATTCTGCCATGTATGAGGAGTGTGTTTACTGTCTGGGAGAGCCACACCTGGAGGATGAATGCAACATTTGTACCAGATTCAACCTCAGGACTCTCCTGGAAAGCAGGAACAAGCTCCTAATCAAAGGGCTGGTCAAAGGGGATCCCTTGCTTTCTGCTTCCCCTTCTAAGCCTTCATTGGATCCCAAGAGGAAGTCTTCCTGTATGGATTCCCCCACCAAACGTCTGAGGCTGTCGGATAGCAGTTCCCTGGATCTGAGCCCATCCTCCTTGGCCTTGGATCCGGGGTACTTCTGAGAGCCCTGGCTCCCTCTGTCAGATCCGAGACCTCTGAGGTCCTCGGATCCTATCCAACTTAGACCACCCTCTGATCCAGCCCACCTGTCAGATCCAGCCATGGCACCATTCTACATCCTCTGATCCAAATAGACCTTTGGATCTGACAGTTTTTTCAGCTCTGATAGTTGTTGAGTGCTCCTCCTCCAGACCTAGGAGATTGGATCAGAGTATTTCAAGCAGGTCTCCCTCTCGAGACCACTGGCCCTCAGCTAGGTTGGGCCCATTCCTCACTGTCTTTCCAGTCTGCCAGGAGTCTGCTCCCTCAGATATAGATAGGATGATGAGATACTTTCTCAAGGCCCAAATCGAATTGGGCTTGTTGCCATCCCTTGCTCACTTGCCTAGGGGATCTTTTCCATCCACGGAGCTCCTCTCGCCTCGACTGACCAGTCTGGATTTGGTCCCTCAGGGTCAGGGCATTCCCAGTGAAAAGCTGATGGTGTCAGGCAGTTCTTTCTTTCTCACACTGTCATGATCCCTGGCTGGCTCAGCTGTATTGCCCTCTGAACTGGCAGAGCCTCGGCCCCATGAGGTCAATGCGAATTGCCGGGGAGTGGTTTTGGGCTTGGAGCTTTTGGACCATTCCCTTCCTTTGGGAGCCTCTGCGTTAGAAAGCTAGGGACCGGTATCGTCTGGAGATGGTGCTGCGTAGGGGTCAACCCTTTCATCTTGGTTGGCTGCTGCCAAGGGGGGGGGGGTGCAACCTTGGCAATTAGGGCTTTAAACTGCCAATTTCATATGTTAAAATATCAACAGCATATTGTTGGACGACTTAAACAGAAAATGATGTTGATTCCTGACTGTGTGGAAAATAAAGATTTACAGGATTTATTGCATTCTGCTGAACAAGTTGGAAAACATACTTTGCAATGTGGTTTTGATTCTTTAGAGTCCTCCTGCAGGGCTGCTGTTACTGGGTCTGTGCATAGAAGGCATTTTTGGCTTAAGGAGCAGTCCTTGCCTGATCATGTTAAAGCGAAATTGTTGGATGCTCCTTTAAATCAGGGACGTCTGTTTGGCAATAAGGCTGAAGAAGTTCTAAAAAAGATGGAAGATAAAGCTAAATCTATGCAAACTGTTATTGATTTCTTACAAGTGCAACCTCCAAGATTTAGTAGGCACTGGCCTACTAAGAATTGATCTTTTCCAGCTCCTTCCAGATCCTCTCAAGTCAAACCCAGACGCACCAAAAGCACCCGTTTTCAGTCCCAGGGGACTCTCAGAACTAAGCAATGGGGGGCCTCCACTTTCAAATCTGGAAATAACAAGACACCCCACTATGGTAAACGGTCTCAATGACTTCCTTTTAAAATTACCAAGCACTTACCTCTTAGCCGCCCCTTTGGGGGGAAAGATTGCTCTTCAAGCAAAGAACTGGCAACTCCAAACCCAGGACAAATGGGTTTTAAATATAGTGTCCCAGGGATACAGATTTCATTTCCACACGTTGCCAACACCAAATGGATGGCCAGACCTGTCCCCAAATCAGTGGGCAGAGGCTCAAAAACAAGTACTTTCCCTCTTAAACATGGGGTCTATTCAACCAGTACCAGAAGAGGAAAAGAGACAAGATTTCTATTCCAGGCTCTTTCTGGTACCCAGAAAAGACAAATCATGGCATCCAATTCTGGACCTGTCTAAACACCTTTCTGGACATTCCAAAATTCAAGATGGTGCCTCTTCACCAGTTACTTCATATGCTAGGCGCAAAGATGCCTGGTTGGCAACTCTAGAGTTAAAAGAAGCATACCTGCACATCCCAATCAGAGAATCTTGCAGAAGATACCTACTCTTCAAAGCAGGCTACTTGCATTATCAGTTCTCTGCACTGCCCTTTGGCTTGTCTACTGCTCCCAGGGTATTCACAAAGTGCCTGGCTCCAGTTATTGCATTTTGCAGGCAAAGAAATATTTAAATATATCCATTCCTGGACGATTGTCTAATTCAGGCAGAAAACCAGGGCATACTTCTAAATCAATTGGCATTTGTAAAAAGGGTTCTAACTTGTCTGGGGTACATCATAAACGAAAAGAAATCACAACTCGTACCATCTCAACAGATTACATTCCTGCGTGCAAGCTTAAATACAACTGCCCAGATGGCTTTCCTCACACCAGAGAAGCAAATTCATTTGGTAACTTACTTCAAACAAGTGGCCACAAAAGCCCTGCTATCTGCAAGACAAATACTGCAAGCCTTGGGATTCATGGCCTCCTGCATTCTTCTAATTCCATATGCAAGACTGCATCTGAGGAAACTGCAGTGGTACTTAAAAAGTCTGTGGAGTCAACATTGTCACAGCCTGGAAACGGTGATTCCTATCGTACCTTGCCAACACTTGGAATTCCTATGGTGGGCAGAGACCTCCCACCAAAACAAGGGACTGCCATTCACACAACCCCCTGCCACCCAAACCCTAACTACAGATGCATCAGACTATGCATGGGGGGCTCACCTGGCAGGGAAGTGCATTCAGGGAAAATGGAACCCAAATCAAATGCACCTACATGTCAATCAAAAAGAAATGTTAGCTGAACAGAATGCTTTGACAGCGTTCAAGGACTACATTCATCCAGGACAACTAATTGTAAAGACTGACAACAGCACGGTTATGTGGTACATAAACAAGCAGGGGGCTACACATTCTTACCCAATGTGCAGAGTAGCCGTGGCATTGTGGATCACAGCCTTGAGCTACCAAGTGCACCTACAAGCTCAGCTCCTGCCAGGAAAATTGAATACACTGGCAGGCGGACTAAGCAGAAATCTCATGGACCCACACGAGTGGAAACTGGAACCACGGATTTTCAACATGTTGACAAGCAGATGGGGAAGCCCAGACATAGATCTATTTGCCTCCCCCCAGAACTACCAGTTGGACAAGTTTTGCACAAGGACTCCCCACAAAGAAGCCTGGAAAGTGGATGCTCAGTCTACGCCTTTCCCCCTCTGCCCTCCAAAGTTCTGCTAAAGGTCAAACAGGACAAACCAAGAATGATTTTGATTGCTCCAGACTGGCCACGCCAACACTGGTACCCACTTCTGCACAGTGTATCACAAATATCTCCTTGGCACCTGCCTCAGACCCCCCCTTCCTCGCTGTCTCAGCAGGAGAACCAAATTCTGCACCCTCAGCTTCCAGCATTGAACCTTGCAGCCTGGTTAATCACTTAAACTCATTCTTTTCATCCCTCCGCAAACCTGTGATGGATGTCATCTTGGAGGCGAAAAGACCTAGTACTAGAAAATCTTATGCTGACAAATGGAAAAGATTCTGTGCCTGGAACCAATCTTTAGGGATGAGCACAGCAGTGCCCAATTTGTCAGATTTTGCAATACTTAACTTAGATGCTTCACAATGGCCTGTCTTTTTCCTCTGTTAAAATCCATGCTTCAGCTATTTCAGCTTACTATGAGACAGAACCCACCCCTCTTCTCTCATCCCCTGCTCAAGCAGTATCTCAGAGGGGCAAAGAACTTGAGACCACCCAGGAGAGCTCCTACCCCTGCCTGGGACCTTAACTTTGTTTTGGAGAAGCTCACTCTATCTCATTTCGAGCCAGCTGCTACTGCAGACTTAAAATGTCTTTCTTGGAAAATAGCCTTCCTTTTAGCAATCACTTCAGCTAGAAGGATATCTGAATTACAGGCCCTTATGGCAGTTGTGGACAGGATATCTCTGAGGACCAATCCATCCTTCATGCCCAAGGTGGTTTCCAGTGTGGCTCTTAATCAGTCCATTCATTTGCCAACCTTCTTTCCCAATCCACAGAACAAAGTGGAACGGATTCTACATTCCTTGGATGTGCACAGCCAACTTAGATTCTACTTGGACAGGACTAGATCTCGAAGAAAATCTGAACAATTGCTGGTAGCATTTAATGCTCGGGCAGAGGGGAAGGCTATTTCAAAACCATTTCTAAATGGATAAGCCATTGCATTCATTTCTGCTATAAGCACCACAGAAAACCTATCCCCCAGGGGATCAGATCTCACTCCACCAGAGCTGCAACTACTTCTGCAGCTTTTCTCAGAGGTGTTCCTACCAGGGATATTCTAGAAGCTGTACCTGGAGTTCTGTACATACTTTGACTAAGCATTATCATTTACCAATTTTCTCCAAATCCAGAGCTGGTTTTGCCACTGCTGTCTTGCAGGGCCTTATAGCTGGCCTTAATGCTGTATAAACTTTTCCTCCCAACCATAGCTTTGGGAATCTACCCAAATGTAATGACTGCAACAGTGAAACACGAAGAACATAGTACAATTGTGTACACCATAAATGTAGATGTTCGAGTGTATTCACTGTTGCAGTCCTGGTCACCCTCCCTCCAGCCCCCTACTTTTCTCTGGCTATACCTCTACTTTCTTTTGCTATGCTTAAAAGCCTTTTTGGTGTATTTGCTTTTGGATGGAGCCATATATTTGTTTTTTTAATGTTATTTGCTCCCCATTAGGGGGGCACCTGACATCTGGGGCAAGAAAAGCTCATGTAATGGCGTAGGATGTGTGTTTTATTCCCCTGATGACCTGACGTCATGGAAGAAGGGATAGAAACCGACGTAGGACCCAAGACTTCGTTAATCAGGCCGACTGAGAACAACCTGCCAGCAGATTACCGAAATGTAATGACTGCAACAGTGAATACACTCGAACATGTACATTTATGGTAAGTGTACACAACTGTACTTTCCCAAGTCCCCCCAAAGGCGAGCCTTTTTGGAGCAATGGCGTTCCCTTTGATGCTATTGGGGTGGCCTCAGCTACAATAAAGAAGCTCACGAACAGAGCTCCACGGTCCATCCCCTGAACAGGGAGTTCCAGGCGATTGACCATTTTGTGAAGCATGCGTTTGCCTCAGCTGCATTCAAACTGAGAGCAACCACCTACATGGCGCACTTTACCCGGCTGCATCAGAGCTTTCCACTTCCCTTTCTGAGTTGCTACTTCGGAGAGTCTCAAATTGGTCTCCCCGAAGCTGTCTACTCTGAATTCTCTGGCTAATGCCTCAATGAGGTTGATCTCCAATGTGGTGGAGGCCACTTCTTGAGCGGCAGGCACTGGCATTGCCATTAGACACCATGCCTGGCTTCGCTTTTGTGGGTTTGTGGAACCCTTCAAGGCATCATTCACTAACACCCCTTTTGATAGGTCAACTCTGTTTGGCCCTTCAGTCAAAGAAACTTGATCCCAAACGCAGAGTCTTTCCCTCCTGCTCGCTACTGGTTAAAGTTCTCTACTCTACAGTGATCCTTTTCCAAAAATCAGAGGGGGTAGTAAGAAACTGTGGTTCTGCAGGTCTGTCTTCCTTCCAGGATGCTCCACCGGAATCCTCTTCTTCCAGCTGGGGAAGGGGAATTTGACAGCAGCGGCTGCCGCAGAGGAGGTCTGCAGAGATAAGGCTCCGAGGAACCCTTCTTGGAGAAGCCCTCTCAGCTCTCCTGATGCGTTGCCTGGCTGCCCTGCCCTATAGCCAGTTGGGGGTCATTTCTCCCTCCACCCACTTGACTGGGCAAGTATTACCTCAGATCACTGGGTGTTAAACACTGTGTCCAGGGGTTACTTCATACCCTTTTATTCTGCCCACTCGATTTAAAAAAATCTCTCCCGGATGTTCTACCCCAACAGAGGGAGTTGGCCCTTCTAGAAGTTTAAGACGACTTTCAAAAAAGAGCCATCCAGGAGGTCCCAACAGGACAACGAGGGTCCAGAACTTGCTCTCTTTTTTTTTTTTGGCACATTTTGGACCTTAGTGTTTTAAATTTGTCATTCAAGAAGTTAAAGTTCTGGATGGTCACTGTTCAGTTCATTCTGCCTCTTCTGCACAAGGACAATTGGATGTGCTCAGTGGAACTCAAGGATATGCATGCTATCACATCCAGATCGATAGATGCTCCAGGAGTTACCTGAGCTTTCAGCTGGAGTCCATTCACCATCAGTTCAGAGTCCTGCCCTTTGGACTCACCACAGCCCCTCGGGTGCTCATCTCTGACTGCAAGGTTTCCAGGTCTTCCTGTACATGGACGATTTGCTCCTCTCAGTCCCCACAAGGCATCAACTCACAGTGGCCACGGATTACATACTCAGTCTCTTGCAGGATCTAGGCATCACAGTCAACCTGCCCAAACAGTACAGACACAGATCAGGTGCTGCCAAAGTGCACACCAAACATAGAGAACAGCTGGTGACCATGTGCTACCCCTTCTTCCCGGACACCTGGCAGGAAGACTGTTCCTCATTTTAAGCCAGTAGAAGACCATTGCTAAGGATCAGTAGGTCCCAGTCCAGGGACATCCCCCCCCCTCCTTCTTAGGAATACCAAGACTTCCCAAGGAACTTTACTAGAAAGGCTTACCCAGATTCTGCTACACTTTGCTGTGAGAGAAAGGTTAGTTTGCTTTTTATTTTGTTGTATTTTGTGTTACTTTATTGCCTTTTTCTATTTTGAATACAGTGATTTGTTTTCTTTACCTTTTGTTTTACTTGTATTCTGCTTTTAAGTGCATATTAAAACTTGGAGAGACCACAGCCCTGTCTTATGCGAGTCGGGCAGAATTTTTTTTCCCCACCCTGTTACTGTTATGTTCTTAAACCACTGTCTTTCTAGTTGCCTGCCCCTTATGTTAATTTGACCATATATTTCATTTCCTCTCTGCTTTTACTGACTTGTGTGAGTAAGTGCAAAATTATCATTTTGTGAAATCACTCCCCTTCAATTATTTAAATTTATTGGCCATCCTATTGTATTCCATAGTACCAAAATTCAGAAGTGACCACCCCCTTTCAATCTATCTTGCTGTTTTAAAAATAGTGACTCTCCACTAAAACTTAACTTTTTAGAAAGGTAAAACTTAAGTTACCTACTTTAACATCTAATTCCTCTAGTGCATACTGCAGTGTTTAGGATAAACCATTTTTTTCATCTTACCTTTAAGCATCCTTGTGACTAGCACTTGCTCTAAAACCTGCTGGAAAGCGCTAAGAAGCTTTAAACTGATAAAGCACTCAACTCTCCTTGTTAATAAGGAGAAATGAATTGTGGGCACTAAACAGCCTATAATTGCAAAGTACCTTGCTAAAGTAAGGGAAAACAGCTGTTGTACTTTACAAAAAAAGGCACCAAACCAGTCATGTCCAAGGGTCAGCTTCCGGTGATTTCTCCTGTCCACCTGGTGAATCTGGGTATACTGGGGCAATGCAGCAATTGCCTCATGTACACAGACAGCCCTCGCCTCCTACCACTCAACACTACAACCTGCGAGAGATGCACTTACATAGCCAAACTGAAAGCAAAGCTGTCTCAACCCAAGATTGTGCTAGGCAGTCAAGAGGAGAAGGTTCACACCCACACTACACCTCAAGGAACAAATAGCCCCTCTAAACCCAAACCACCAACACCCTCGCATAGCAACACTAAACCGTCATATGCGGAGGCCCTTAACAGTAACCTGCCCAAGCAACAAGGACCTCTGAAGCTGAAATGCAAACAAACACCAATCACAACCAAAGTGTCACATAGCTCACAACACCAGTGTGCCACCCAACAACAGCCGATAAGCCAAGACAACATACCCAACACTACAGTCATAGGTGACTTTATAGTCAGGCACACTGATGTCCCACTCACCAGGCTGAACAAGGAGAAAATTACAGTCCGCTGCCTGTAGGATGCCAGGATTTTCCAACATAACGCATGCACTCAAGTCACTCCACAACAAGTACAAATATGACTCTCTCATTATCCATGTTGGAGTGAATGACTTGAGACGTACCTCCCTGGACTACATGAAAAAAGACATGGAAGAGCTCTCGGATCATGTGGCCCAAGCAGGTATGACCCTAGCCATGAGTAGCATCCTGCTTTTGCCCAGAATGACACCACAGTATAAGGACAAAATGATTGACTTTTAACAATTGGCTAAGCTTCTGGTGTCATTCAAAGGGGATCCAGTATCTGTCTGCCTGGGACGACGTGATCGACAGACCATGATGCTTTGCTAGAGATAGTCTGCACCTATCGCCCTTGGGATTCAGGTTACTGGCTAAGGCTCTTGCCACCCCTATAGTGCCTTTTTTAGGTAAAGTTCAAAGGACAAAACCAAAGCTGTAACAGGTACAAGCATGCAAAATCTGAAGATAATGCTACTCAATGCTAGAAGTCTAAACCGCAAAATGCACTCTCTCGAGGCACTCCTAAAAATGGTGAACATCAATATCTGTGCAGTAACTGAGAACCTGGTTCAAGGCTCTAGAGAGCACACCTGCAATACCAGGCTACAACTCATACCACACTTTTCAGCCACCAAACCAGGACTGAAACACTAAAGGTGGAGTCGTGTCCATATTCACCAAGGATATTCACACCACCAGGCTAGTTGCCCATCACAATGCATCTGAAATTCTCCAGGTGCAACTAACGCACTAGGTAAGACTGCAATCCAAATTGTAGCTTGCTACAGATCCCCCACTATGCCCCAAGATTCTCAGTACACCTTTCTAAACATACTGGAAAATATTAAGATACAACCAAACACCCTAATACTGGGTGATGTCAACTACCCTGCCATTAACTAGGAAAACTACTTGTGTATCAACACCTTTGCTCAACGGTTCTTGGAATTCATAAATTCCAGTGCCCTGGATCAACAAATCCATAGTCCCAACAGCGGCTCCAGTATCCTAGACCTGGTCATTGCCAACATGGGAAATCAAAGTTCCACACCTATGGTCACCCCCTCATTTGTCAGGTCTAACCATAAGCTAATCACCCTTGACACCCACATTCCTACCCCACCCCCCAGTAAGGAAACCCCCGTAAAAAACTTCTCCAAAGCCAACTTCATGCTACTCGAGTCAAAAGTGACAAACTTCATGACACCCATGCAGATGGGAACTGAAACTTCGACTGCTGAATCCTGTACTTAGGCACTGTACAAGCACATCCACTCTGCATGAATCGTGCCATCCCAAATAGAACCAAGACACTCTCCCCCCAAAAAACGAAGCCAATCTGGTGGTCCCTTGCCATAAACATACTTTACAACAAAAGGAAGAAACTGTTGCAGGAAAGAGGAAAATCCCAGGATGCAAAAAAACTCCCTTACCAGCCTCAGTAAGAAGCTGAAATCCCTCATAAAATCCTCCAAAGCTAGTTACGAAAATAAAATTGCCAAAGATTCCAAAGACAACCACAAAGCATTCTATAGCTATGTCAAGAATCTAAATGGCAGTGCTCAGATGTGCTCTGAGCTACAACAGAATGGCATTAAATATACTGATCCCAAGGATATTGCCAATATCCTGGCAGATCGATTCAATGCCAACTTCATCCCCCTCTCACCCTCAAAAGGCCCCGTCTCAATACCGTAAGATTACCAAATTCCGGCATTGGCCACAAAGATAAAAATCGCACACTCCAAAGCTAAGAATACAGCATCCATGGGACCAGACGACGTCCCAGGCTGTGTACTACATGAACTACAAAATGAACTGGCACCTCACCTAAGTGTCATGTTTAATCATAGCCTCACCTCAGGTTCATGCTCACTGAGTGGCGCACAGCTACAGTTATCCCAGTCCACAAGTGGGGATCCACCCTGGATCCTGGGAACTACCGTCCCATCAGTCTGACAAGCCTGATCTGCAAGGTCATGGAACGTATTATCATGGAAATTATAAACAAAGACATTGGCAACCTTCAAACAGTGGACCCCCACCCAGTTTGGGTTCGTATAGGGCCGATCTTGTCTCCTGAACCTGATTGACTTCTTCGAATCAGTCTCCAGAACTGTGGATGAGGGAAAGGCAGTCCACACAGCCTGTCTGGACCTCGCCAAGGCCTTCAACACCATCCCCCACTCTGGAATCATAGATAAACTTACCTAAGCTGGGCATTAATCCCTACTTCACTCGATGGGTTGCCAGTTGACTTACTTACAGAACCCACACTGTAAAAGTAGCAGACTCCAAATCCAGTTCCAGACAAGTTGAGTACCTCAGGGTTCAGTCCTGGGAGCACTCTTGTTTGGCATCTACTTCTCTGAAGTACAGGCCAACACTAAGGGACTCTGGCTAACAAAGTTCGCAGATGACTGCAAACTGGGAGCCATTATTGAATCCCAAATTATGTGGATATTCTGCAAAAGGGCCTTACAGAAACAGACGCTTAGTGCCAGAGCCGTGGGCTCAAGCTCAGTGCCAAGAAATGTATAGACGTTCATCGTGTTACACTGCTGCAGTCATCACACTTGGGTTATCCTGCCATCAGGCGGTCCCGCAGTCGGCCAGAGTTCCAAAGTCTTGGTCCGGCGTCGGTTGCTGTCGCTTCTTCCCTGACGTCAGTGTGCCAGGGGTATATAAGAGGCATCTGATGCCATTTTCTTCAGTCTTTCTTGCCGCGCGGTGCCCGAAGCAGAAGCAGTTCGCAAGTGCCGGTCGGCCGACTCCTGAAATTTTCTAATCGAATTTCAGACCGAAGTCTTCAATAAAGCTAAGTACCCCACTGGGGAACCTTTTCTTGCCTCAGTCCGATGTCAGAAAAAGTTAACAATTGCCAAAAATATTAATAACCCGAAAATATGGGAAAAGGTCTTCAATATTATATTAGCATGATACTGATTTTAGGAATATATTAAATATAGGAAGCATTTCATGTAGATATTGTATAAATGGTTTGTAGTAGTTATAGTGTATTATGTGTGTGATGTTTATTGTATTTTTGTAATGTTTTTGGAAAATATATTTCAATAAAAATTTATTATGGAAAAAAAAAAAAAAAAGTTAACAATTGCATTTCTTGTGGGAAGCAAATACCTCATAAGGACTTTCATTCTTATTGTATTCCTTGCCTAGGCCCAGACCACGACTTCACAGGTTGTTGGTTTTGTGCTAGGTTTAACAAACGAACTATTAAACATCGGTTTGATTTCGTCCGACATTATTTTGGTAGGAAATTTAATTCTACCATGCCGTTGGAGCAACCGACGACCGGAATGCATAAAAAACGCAAAGATAAGGACAGGCAGCCGAGACCCAAACTAGACTCAGAGACCTCTGCTAGGCCAGTCGCCGGTTCTCCGGTTTTCAGTGAGGCGCCTACGCAGCCCCTGACAACTGCTGATTTAGAACCCCAGGCGGCATCCGATTCCCGAGCGGAGGTTGCTAGGGCTCCACAACCTTTACCTTTTGGCCCTTCCGACTCCATGGCTGAAGGAGATTCTGGTGCAGTTGAAACGCCTTCAGTTGCAGAAGGTGTCTTCAGACCGACTGCACTCACTATTAAATCGTATGCAAAGCTGTAAACCCCTTTAAAAACAAAGACTGTACAGCAGTCTCCAGTACAAGGCCCCATGCCTAAGAAACAGATGCTTAAGATGGCTGAAGATTTAATTACCCTAATCAGGGGTTCCCATCCCCCTCCTGATAAAAGGCCAAATCAGGAGGAGGACTACGCTTCCTCTGACCAGGCTTCAGTTTCCTCAAATTCTTCTGAGGAACAGGAATATTCCTTTCCCCCTTATGAAGACTCTGATGCTGAAGAGTCTATCCCTTTAGCATCTCCCCCAGAAGACTACTCTTTTGGGGAAACTTTACATACCATGAGGGAACATTTCCACTGGGAAGGCCAGGATTACTCTGATTCTAAGAAAAGGCTCCGAGAGTTCCTTTTACTACCCCAGCACAGACCACTTTCTATTCCACCCACGTTAGACATTGTGGATGATATTTATTCAGAATCTAGCCTTAACCCAGATTCACTACCTCCTGCACCAGCCAAACCAGACAGATACTACAGAGTCCCTGACTCTCACAAATTCCTGTATAAAAGCTCTGTTGCTGACCCAGAAACCATTTCCCAGGGTCCCAGAGGGGTTAAGGCCTCTATTGCTAAAAATCTTGTACCCTCTGAAAGGGATTCTAGAGCACTAGACAGATGGGGAAAGAAAGTATATACCTCAGCTACTCTAGCTATGAGGGCCTTAAATTTCCAGTTTCACATGCTGAAATATCAACAATATTTGATGTCTCAAAACAAAAAATGATCACACAATACAGAACAGCCTGATTACAAGGAAATGCAAGATTTGTTGCATGCAGCTGAACAAGTGGGAAAACATACTTTGCAATGTGGATTTGATTCATTGGAAGCTTCTTATAGAGCAGCAGTGACAGGGTCTGTCATACGTAGGCACCGGCATGCTTGGTTAAAAGAACAAACTTTACCTGATCATGTTAAAGCAAAGTTATTGGATGCACCTTTACAGCAGGATGTTTTATTTGGTGTAAAAGCAGAAGAGGTTTTAAAGAAAATGGAGGATAAGGCAAAATCTATGCAGACGGTCAAGGATTTTTTTACAGGTTCAACCCCCTCGTTTCAGCAGAAATTGGCCAACCAAAAACTGGTCCTTTCCAGCTTCTGCCAGACCACAGAGGGGCAAATACAGACGCCCAAGGGGCAGAGGTCAGTCACAAGGCTCTTACCAGCCTCGACAGTGGTGTGCCACAACCCAAAAAGGAGGAGAAGACAGGTCTCAAACTATCAGAAGACAAACCCCTCAGACTACCAAGCAAATCCCTCTTAGCAGCTCCCTTGGGAGGAAAACAACACTTTTTGCAGACAACTGACACATCATCACAAAAGACAAATGGGTCCTAAATGTATCTCGAGGATACAAATTCCACTTTCGCACTTTACCAAGGATAAAAGGAATGCCAAACCTGCCACCAAATCAATGGGCAGAGGCTCAAAAGCAAATTTCAGCTCTCATGGACATGAGCCATTCAACAGGTTCCTACACAGGAGCAAGGACAAGGATTTTACTCAAGACTCTTTCTAGTTCCCCAAAAGGACAAAGCCTGGAGACCCATTCTGGACCTCTCAATTCTAAACACATATCTGGAAGTACCCAAATTCAAGATGCTAACACTACAGCAACTTCTTCCCATGCTGGGCAAGAAGGCTTGGTTAGTAACGTTGGACCTCAAGGAGGCATACCTGAATGTCCCTATCAAACAAAATTGCAGAAGATACCTCCGATTTATAGCAGGTTCAACCCATTACCAATTCTCTGCACTGCCTTTCACAAAATGCCTGGCACCAGTAATTGCTTACTCCAGACAAAGATAAATTCAAATATATCCATACCTGGACGACTGCCTTATTCAAGCAGAAACCAAGGACATTCTTTTAAAGCATCTGGCGTTTGTCAAAAACCTATTAAGTTGCCTGGGGTACCCAGTAAACGAAAAGAAGTCAAAACTAGTGCCTTCACAAGACATAATATTCCTGGGTGCCAGCTTAAATACAACGGCCCAGATGGCTTATCTCACGCCAGACAAGCAAGGACAACTGACTCAATACTTCAAAATGATGGCAACAAAGACCCAACTCCCTGCAAGAAAAATTCTGCAGGCCTTGGGATTCATGGCATCTTGCATACTACTAATACCATTTGCAAAACTGCATATGAGGAAATTACAATGGTATCTGAAAAGCATATGGACTCAACACAGCCACAGCTTGGGAACAATAATTCCACTCATTCCCTGCCTTCAACAGGAGTTTCTATGGTGGGCTCAGGCATGTCACCTCAACAAGGGTCAGCCTTTTACCTTACCCACAGCCAGGCAAACTATAAACAGATGCATCGGATTATGCCTGGGGAGCACACATGGCAGGACAGTGTATTCAGGGCAAATGGTCTGCAGATCAAAGGCATCTACATATCAATCAAAAAGAGATGCTAGCTGTACAAAATGCCCTAACAGCTTTCAAGGACCTCCTACATCCAGGACAACTCCTAATAAAGACTGACAACACCACAGTGATGTGGTGCATAAACAAGCAAGGGGGCACACATTCCTACCCCATATGCAGGCAAGCAATGACCTTGTGGAACACAGCACTGACCTACCAAGTTCAACTCCAAGTACAATTCCTGCCAGGAAAGAAAAACACATTGGCAGACGATCTAAGCAGAAACATCATAGATCCTCACGAGTGGAAACTAGATCCACAAGTATTCGCAACGATAACTCAAAAATGGGGGAGCCCAGACGTAGATCTGTTTGTTTCCCCCCAAAACTACCAACTATGGAAATTCTGCACAAGGACATACCACACACTAGCTTGGAAAGTGGACAATCTCTCATTCAGTTGGAAAACATTGACAGTGTATGCCTTTCCTCCACTGCCTCTTCTGGCAAAGGTGCTGCTGAAAGCCATATTAGAGAGGCCACAAATGATACTCATTGCTCCAGACTGGCCACGCCAACACTGGTATCCAATACTAAGGAACATGGCTCAAGGCCCACCATGGATTTTACCTCCAATTCCTCACCTGCTCACTCAGCAAAACAATCAGGTTCTAAGACACAGCCAGCTCAAGACTCTAAATCTGGCTGCATGGCAAATTACCTAAACAACCAGTCAACACTTCTCTCTAAAGCTGTGATGGATGTCATTCAGGAGGCCCAGCACCAGGACAAATGGAAAAGATTCTGCGCCTGGAACCAGGCTAAAGGCCAAAATCCCCTTGTCCCAAATATTCCTCAAATTCTTCAATATTTAACTGAGATGTTGCACAAAGGACTTTCCTTTTCATCTATTAAGATTCACGCCTCAGCTATTTCAGCTCAATACAACACGGATCCTCCTATATTTTCACATCCATTGCTAAGACAGTTCCTCAGAGTGGCTAAGAACATGAGACCGCCCAGGAGAGCACCAACAACTTGGGATCTCAACTTTGTTTTGGAAAAACTTACACTACCGCCCTTTGAACACGTTTTTACAGCTGATCTACAGTTTCTATCATGGAAAACTGCCCTGCTGCTAGCAATAACTTCAGCATGAAGAGTCTCAGAGCTACAGGCCCTAATGGCAGTGGAGCCTTTCATCATTTTTCATCAAGACAGAGTCTCTCTACGAACTAACCCTTCCTTTATGCCAAATGTGGTATCCAGTGTGGTCCTAAACCAAACCATTCATTTGCCCACCTTTTATCCAAACCCCCAGAACAAAGGGGAAAGGCTCCTACACTGTTTGGACATTCACAGGCAATTACGTTACTACTTGGATAAAACTAAGGCTTTCAGAAAATCTGACCAGCTCTTTGTATCCTATGCTGCAGGATCACAAGAAAAGGCTCTCAAAACAGACCATTTCAAAATGGATAGGACATTGTATCCATTTCTGCTACACACACCATGGGAAACCTGTACCTGGTAACATCAGGCCCCATTCCACCAGGGCTACAGCAACATCAACAGCCTTCCTCAGAGGGGTACCAACCAAGGATATTTTGGAGGCTGCAACTTGGAGTTCAGTGCACACCTTCACTAAGCACTATCACTTACCTCTATACTCTTAAAACCAGAGCTGGCTTTGCCACTGCAGTTCTGCAGGGCCTACTAGCCTCTCCAAACCCTGTTTAGTTCCACCACCCATCCTTAGCTTTGGGGTTCAACCCAAGTGTGATGACTGCAGCAGTGTAACACGAACATAGTACAGTTTTGTACCTACCATAAATGTAGATGTTCGAGTGTTCACATTGCTGCAGTCCAGGTTACCCTCCCTCCATCCCCTCTGACCTAGCTGAACTTTTCTATATCTTTTCTATCCTGTACAACCTTTGTGGTGTATTTGCTTGTAACTGAAGGTATTCCTTTTATTCCTTTTACATGTTTTATTAGCAATATGTATTGCCTACCTACTTGGGGGCACCTGACATCTGGGGCAAGAAAAACTGAAGAAAATAGCGTCAGATGCCTCTTATATACCCCTGGTGCACTGACGTCAGGGAAGAAGTGACAGCAACCGACGCTGGACCAAGACTTTGGAACTCTGGCCGACTGCGGGACTGCCTGACGGCAGGATAACCCAAGTGTGATGACTGCAGCAGTGTGAACACTCGAACATCTACATTTATGGTAGGTACAAAACTGTACTTTATACCCTTTGGGGAAAAAATATGTACCCGTGAATTACCACATAGGTGGCAGTACACTGAACACCAAAAGTGTGATAAAGAGACTTAGGGGAAAAAGGTGGACAGTGGTCTCACCTTTGATAACCACAACAGTCAGGAAATCCTATGTGGCACATCTCATCACTAAGGGCTTTTCATCCAGAAAACAGGTCATTGTCCCACTGTGCTCATCCCTCTTTAGACCCGTTATAGAATACAACACCCTGTTTGGTATGTACCTCTCAAGACATCTGCAACAACTGGGAAAGGCCGCAGAAATACCTCACTATAAGAATCACAGGCCTAAAGCAGATGCCCTGTCCTGACCATCTAAAAAAAACTCCAGCTGTCCACTGTCACATATAGTCTACTCAGAGGTGATCTCTGCTTAACATACAAGGCCATGTCAAACCCAGAGCTGTTGGAAATGCTACACTTAAAGAAATCCCAATCCCTCAGAGCCACATGCTCCAGGGATCCTAACCTTGTCATCACAATGAGCAAAACATGCTGGAGGGATAGGTTCCTGACCCAGAGACTGCCCAGACAGTGGAATAAACTGCCCATACATGTCAAGCAGAGCGCCTCTTTGGTCCTCTTCAAAAGGAACTTTGACTATTGGATGGGAGATGGGGAATTCACCCCAGGGATCACATCAGTCGCCTTTCCAGACAGGGGTCCAGGGTATTAAATATTATGGGAAGAAATAGCCAGGGAATTGTTATGGCTAGGCTTGTATAGGCCCTAGGGCCGATAGCCTATTACCAACCTATGAACAAGAAAACCTCTCAATCCCAATTATCAAAGATTTACATTAGCAATGGTCCATACAGCTAGTATCTTTGGGTCAAAAGGGCAAAGGGCTTTTATTCAAGGATCTTCCTGCTCCGAAGAAAAGAGGGAGCCTGGAGACCTATCCTGGATCTTTCAGAGCTAAACAAATTTCTCTATGTACCAAAATTTAAGATGCTTACATTGCGAATGCTCCTACCCATGATTTTTCAGGACACCATCATGGTCACTATCGACTTAAAGGGCGCTTACCTTCATGTTCCTATAGTAGTCAGTCACAGAAAATACCTACAATTCATAGCCTCAGGCTCCAACTTCCGTTTTTTTGCTTTACCATTTGGTCTCTCTACTGCTCCAAGACTTTTTGCAAAATGTCCGGCACCTCTTATAGCAGACTGCAGAACACTAGGGGTACACATCTGTCCCTGCTTAAAACAGTTTCTTCCAAGGTAGATCTACCGCAGAGACCCCAGATGCTCTCCAGACCTTTGTAGACTGCTTCCAAAAGGTGTGCCTCACATTAAATATATAGAAGTTTCAGATAACACCCGAAGCAAGGTTCCTGTTTCTGGGGTAACTGATCGACTCAATCCAACAAAAAAGTGTTTCTCCCTCAGGTCAAGATTGTTTTCCTGATAGGTTATTTGAACAGCCTTCTTGCAAAGTAACTTCTCTCAGCCAGAGCGTTCTTTAGTATCTTAAGATCCTGATGGTCCCTATAGCAAAGCTACACGTGAGGAAACTGCAATGGTTTCTCAAGAATGTCTGGAGTGTGTCCCTAGAAACCTTTCTACTCTTGCTCCCATGCCTCAAGAAGGAACTTCTGTGGTGGAAGTAAACCATACAAGAGGACCAAAGAGCACCTTTCAGTCTGCCTCAGACAGATAAGACCACCACTATGGACAGCTCAAGTGTAACTTGGGGAGCCTGTTTAGGGTACAGGTCATTTGGTCCCCACAGCATAGGAAATTTCACATCAGTTCAAAGGAAATGCTAGCCTGTAAAAGCTTTTTTACAGCATTTAGGCACTGGAACTCTGAAAATCTGGAAAAGACCATACTGCAGTCATGTGGTACATAAACAAGGAGGGACCATGTCTTACATTGTGCATCCTTATCAGAAAGATCTAGATGTTAGCACAAGATTTGGGGATTACCATCATAGCATCATACATCCCAGGCTTCAGCAGTCTTAAGGCAGACTCCCTGAGCAGGGGCCTACTAGAGCCAAACAAATGGATGTTGAAAATGGAAACCTTCCTGGATCTCAACACTCTATGAAGGGATCCCCTTTATAGACCTTTTTGCCTCTCTCCACAACAAACAACTTCTGAGATTTTGCTCGAGAATGCAACAGGTGGCCCATAGAACATTGATGCCTTCTCCTTTGCATGAACTTGTTGGTTCCTGTATCCATTTCCCCCCTTACCCTTGATTCTGAGGGTACTTGAATAGATCAGGACTGCCGAGCCAAACATGATACCAGTAGCCCACTTCTGACCCAGACGACATTGGATGTTCTTCGTGTTTCACTGTTGCAGTCATCACATTTGGGTTATCTGCCTGCAGGTAGCCCTCAGCCAGCCTGAATACCAGAATCTTGGATTCCTGCGTCGGATGCTCTCTCTCCTTCCATGACGTCAGGTCATCAGGGTATTAAAACATGCAGCTGACGCCATTACATCAGTCTTTTTTGCCGTGCGGTGCCCAAAGCAGAAGCAGTTCGTAAGTGCCGGTTGGCCGACTCCTGGGATTTTTGTTTTCGAATTTCAGACCCAAAGTCTTCAAAAATGCAAAGTACCCGTTGGGGATCCTTTTTCTCATTCTTAACCGATGTCAGTAAAAGTTAATTGTATTACCTGTGGAAAGCAAATACCTCATAAAGATTTTCATTTGTACTGCATTCCTTGCTTAGGCCCATACCACGATGTTCCTCGCTATTGATTTTGTGCCTTATTCAACCCCCAAACTATTCATCGTCTGTCTATATTTGCAGCAAATTGTTTTGGTACTCTGTATAACTATCCAGAAATGGCTTCACTAAGCCATGCGACTACCGATATTCCGAAAAAACGTAAGGATAAAGACAGAGACAGACCGCGTAGGTCCAAAACTGCCGATGATGCTGCCGTTAAACTAGTCGCCAGTCCACTGGTACTCAGTGAGGTGCTTTCGCAGCCCCTGATACCCACTACTTCAGATTCGCAGGCCTCTACTGAGACCCATTTGGAGTCCGGTATGCCGCAAGATACTTCTTCGACTATGGAACCTGCGGATGTCTCTACCTTGGATGGGTCCGGAGCCAATGTGCAGGCACCGGCTTCTGAGGGTGTATTCAGGCCTACAGACTTGCATTTTAAACCTATGCCATCTTCATCATCCAGGCCTAAATGTTGACCCACGCCTAGGAAACCGATGTCCAGACCGCATGCACAGGCCCATATGCGTAAAAAGCAAATGCTTAGAATGGTTGAAGACCTTATTACCTTAATTAGGGGAAGCCAGCCTTCCCCCTCTAAGAGACCTAGAACTGATTTTCCTTCTGATTCTTCTGATCAGGAATCTGATATTCCTGTTTCTTCTGATTACCAGGATTTGCCCCTATCTACCTATGAGGATTCTTATGCAGAGGATTCTGTTCCCTCTGCTTCCCCTCCAGAGAATTTTTCTTTTGGTGTAATCTTGCACACTCTTAGGGAGCATTTCCACTGGGAAAGCCAGGATTACTCTGACTCCAAAAAGATACTTAGGGAATTCTTACTCTTCCCTCAACACAGGCCTTGAGATATCCCTCCTGTTCTGGACATTGTAGATGATGCCTTGTTGGAATCTAGCCTTTCCCCAGACACTTTACCTGCAGCTCCCAGAAAACCTGATGGGTATTAGAGTACCTGACTCTCACAAGTTCCTCTTCAAGAATCCTACTGCGGATCCAGAGACCATTTCCCAAGGACCAAAGGGGGCATTAAGGCTACAGCTGCCAATAACCCTACCCTTTCTGATAGAGATTCTAGAGCCTTGGACAGATGGGGTAAGAAGGTATATACTTCTGCTACTTGGCCATTAGGGTTTTAAATTGCCAGTTTCATATGTTAAAGTATCAGCAGCATATTGTGGAACTATTTAAACAGAAAGTTATGTTGATTCCTGACTGTACTGAACACAAATAATTACAGGACTTAATGCATTCTGCAGAACAAGTTGGTAAACATACTTTGAAATGTGGTTTTGATTCTTTAGAAGCATCTTGCAGGGCTGCTGTCACTGGGTCTGTACTTAAAAGGCATACTTTGCTCAAGGACAGGGCAGACCAGTTGTTGGTATCCTTTTCGGAGGTTAAAATAGAGCAAACTTGTCTCAAAACAAGTAATGTCTAAATGGACTGCAAACTGCATCAGGTTTTGTTACATGCATCATGGAAAAGCTTCTACCTTGCCTAATTAGAGCCCAATCCACCAGGAATGGAGCAACTACCACTGCTTTCCTTAAAGGAGTTCCCACTCAAACTATCCTGGAGGGAGCCACTTGGAATTCTGTTCACACCTTTACTAAACACTGTAACTTAGGACAAGTCACTAGGGCAGGGTTCACCTCTGCCATCCTACAAAATATTATTTCCTAAACCAACAATAATGTCCTCCACCCTTCAGCTTTGGGAAACTAATTGATTAATTAACTTACTAAATGAACAATAAAAAAGCACAATCACTTTAAAAACAGAATAAACAATAAAAAGAGGAAACTCACAGAAAAAAAAACATAAAATATGATACGCCATTTTCCTCTCTATATACATAACCTATGTTTTTTTTAAAAAATTTATTTTTGACTACATCGTTCATGCCAGGTTTTTTATCTGCCTGTAGCTTGATCTGCCATCTAGCCTCTCTCTGTTCCAAATAATTTTTAAAATCTCCCCCTCTAATATCAACTACACCTTGTTCCAATACCCTTGTTCCAAAACAGAAAATAGGAACTTGTTGAAACCAGAACAATCAAGACTGTTTATGTAAAGCATGATTCTTGTCTTTCTTTTTCATATTATACGTATGTTCCCTATCCCTTTCAAAAAAATGTAGGATGTTCTTGTTTCTCTGTTGCAGTTATCACATTTGGGTTATCCTGCTAGGGGTAGCCCTCAGTCGGCCTGAATACCAGAGGCTTAGTATTTCTGTGTTGGTTGCTATCGCTCCAGGACTGACGTCAGGTCATCAATGGTATAAAATCAGGCAGCCGACACCATTGCATCAGTCTTTCTTGCCGAGGACCTCGAAGCAGAAGCAGTTAGCAGGAGTGCCAGTCAGCCGCTACCTGAGTTTTCGTTTCCGAATTGAAGTTGAAGTCTTCTAAGCTAAGTACCCATTGGGGAACCTTTTTTCTTGCTCTAACCGATGTCAGAAAAAGTTAACAATTGTCTCACATGTGGAAAGCTAATACCACACCAAGACTTCCATTCTTACTGCGTCACCTGATCTGAAGTAGTTGACTTCATTCATTCTGCACATATGGGCATACGGATCTGATTCGGATCCGAGCCGGCAAAACTTTTCAAGCATCAGCTCCGAGCTCCATGCTCCTCCCTTACCTATATTACATCACTTCCTCCTATCTAGCTCCAGATCTCGTTTGCCGCTCTGAGTCAGCATCGTGGTCTCTGAGCTCCTAGCTAGTTGGTAAGGTTTTTGGTCATTTGTTGCTAATTGCTGAGTGTGTATACCTTCCCTTGTTCCTCCCTTACATCGCGTTTGGTCGTTGTGTTAGTTTAGCAAAAACAGTTTTATTATAGTTATTAATTTAAGTGTTTGTGTAGTATTGTGTTACTGGTTCCCGCCTAGGCCCAATCCCTGTTAAGTGTGTGTGAGCCCTAGGGCTTTTCTGTCTTTGCTATGGCTGAACAGCCTAAAGTTCTCTTTAAAAAGTGCACAGAGTGTGGTCATAAGCTTTCTCCAGCCGATGGCCACACTCTGTGTGTTCTATGTTTAGGGGTCGCCCATCTTTCTGCCTCCTTTGACATTTGTTCGGGTTTTAACCCGAGGGCGTTGAAGGATCGTCGGGCTAAGCTTGTGGCTAAAGGTCTGCTACCAGCTTCAGCCCTGGAGTCTGCCTCGGTTTCCTCCCCAGCTGGTGACTCTGTGCAGGCAGGGACTCAACCTCCCGCCAGGCCTGCTTCCTCGGAGTTGTCTCAGAGAGGTAGGGATAAGAGAGAGAAGGAGAGGCACCATAAAGAGAGGGACAGGCTTGGAAAAAGGCCTCCGGACAGAGAGTCCTTCTCCAGCCCCTCTTCTGAGGTACCCAGGTCTCATTCTCCTCGGCTCCGCTCTCCCCGTTTCTCGCTGGAGCCGATGGAGCCATCAGAGCCAAGGCACTCTCCTCTGATCCAACCCAGACCCGAGTTGGTCGCTTCCTCCAGATCGACTCTGAGTGTATTCGAACTTGATATGGACAGGCTTATGAGGAGGTTCATTCAGAATCAGATTCAGATGGGGGTCTTACCTGGGCCCTCTCCCATTGTTGAGGGTGGTTCTTCTACTATGTTCCATCCTATTGCTCCTTCCCTGATCCGACCCGACGCTTCGGGGTTCTCGGTTCCGAGACCTTTCAGAGCTGTGGGGTCGGTGCCAATGATTTTCTTTTCCTCGATGCCGGCAGTCACCTTGAGTTCCTCAGATCCGATCTCGGATCCATGGGACTGTCGGAGCCGTGGTCGGGGAGTCTGATCCGAGGGTCGAGATCTCGCTCTTTCGGATCCCACCCTCGGTGCCCGGACTACCCCGCTGTCAGCTCCGTCCCTGCTTCGGTGCCGGGCAGAGCCTCTTCCTTACGTATGGAGGTGTGCTCTCCATCGGCATTCAGGGCAGTGGAAAGGGTCCTCTCCCAGGGGTTGAGACCTCAGCTCACATCCTCTGATCCCACCCAGACCCCTCTGATTGTGGATTCTACTCCCATTGCCCTGCCTCAGGGACAGCCCTTGCCAAGGCAACCCCAGGTTGTTCCCTTCAGGGGACCCCAGGAGGCTTACGAATCCTTTCCAGAGAGTCACACTGGAGAGGAACCTCGTAAGCGCAAGTGGAAGAGGAGGCACTTGGACTCCCCTGAGTTCATTACCACTGATACGGACTTGGATAAAGGAGTGGGTTCCCCCAGATCACCTACCGAGTACGTCTCGTTCGGAGACTTTATGGAGATCCTCCGTCAAAGAGGAGGTTGGTCAGTCCCCAAATCCTTTGTGGATGAGTCCGTATTCCTGGAAGCCTTTGGCGCGGGCCCATCTACTTCCTGGGTCTCCCCTCCAGCTGACACTTTGGTGGACCTCATCACCACTAGGGCATGGAAGGATCCTGACACCGTAGAGCCTATACTCAAATGGCCAGACAAAATTTTTTCCCCACCGTCAGACAGGCAGTCATGGTCCAAGGGAGCCCCGGTAGACGCTTTGGTGGTTGCAGCTGCCACAAAGAAGGAACTGGCACAGGAGAGTTCCTCGTTCCATCCTCCAGACAAGGAGTCCAGGTCGATGGATCGTTTTGGGAAGCGCTTGTACTCGTCAGCGAGATTTTCTATCCATGCACTGAATTACTTGGCACATGTCATCCGACTGCAGCGAGACCTTATATCGGAGCTCACTAAGTCGCCCCTGGAGTCTCTGTGTTGGAGCAGGACAAGCAGTCCTTCACTGCGAAGATGACTACACTGAAATCAGTGACTAATACCTCTATGCGTCTCCTCTCTCATGCCACGGAGGGAGCCACTAGAGCTGCTGGTACAGGCGTTGCCTTGAGGTGACACGTCTGGATCAGGCTGTCAATTTGTGGACCCCTTTAAGGCATCTTTCATCAACGCCCCGTTCAATGGATCATCCCTCTTTGGGAAGACTGTACGTGACGCACTAACCCAGAGTGAGAAGGATGGAAAGACTTTGTTAGCCATCGGAATCCGCTTCTCTAACCCCCAGAGGTCCTATTTCAGAAACCAAAAGGGGCAAAAGAAGATATGGCTCCAGAAATCACAGGCCTTTCGTGACATTCAGGAATATTCATCCCCCAGAGGCAGAGGGGGACAAGACCGACGCTGTCCCAGAGGCAGAGGGGGTCCCAGAAACTTTGGGTCTAGGGAACCTTGTTTTCGACAGACCCACACAGCAACCCTGAGGGGTTGCCCGGCTGCTGTACTGGAGGCAGTCTGGGGAAGATTTTCCTTACATTCCAGCGGCATGGGAGTCCATTACTGCAGACTGCTGGGTGTTAAACATCATATCCAGAGGATATTCTATCCCCTTCATTTCATGTCACATGCCTCCAGCACGCCTTCCATATGTTCCCCCCGCTCACAGGGAGGCTGCATCTTTAGAGGTTTCGAAGCTGCTACAAAAAGTAGCCATCGAGCCGATCCCCCCAGATCAATCCGGATCAGGCATCTACTCCAGGTAATTTTTAGTGGCAAAGATGACGGGGGACCTCAGGCCCATTCTGGACCTGTCTATCCTCAACCTGTCGGTAGAGAAACAAAAATTCCAGAATTGTCACTCTACAGTCCATTCTACAGTTTCTGGGAGAATGCGACTGGATGTGCTCGTTAGACCTCCAGGACGCTTACTATCACATCAAGGTCCACAGGAGCTCCAGGAGGTTTCTACGCTTCCGGCTAGGGGCCAGTCCCTTTCAATTCAGAGCCCTACCCTTTGGTCTCACCACAGCCCCCAGGGTATTCACCAAGGTTATGGCAGTCGTAGCGGCTCACCTGAGACTTCAGGGCATTCAGGTATTCCCCTACCTAGACTGGTTCTTCGCTGCATCCACCAAACGTCTCTTGTGTCAGGCCCTACACTACTTCCTCGGTCTGGCTCACAAGTTAGGCATCACGATCAATATCAACAAGTCCCACCTGGCTCCGGTTCAGATCATAGACTTCATCGAGGCATGGTTGGATTCGATTCAGTCAAAGATTTTTCTCACCCTGGAAAGGATAGCAAATCTCAGACTCCATGTATCAGCGATTTGGATCACTCGGTAGTCACAGCAGCCGATGTTCTCAGGGCCCTGGGTTTGATGGCAGCCGCAGTCTCTATCTTCCCTCTTGCATGTCTTCACATGAGAGTCCTTCAGTGGAATCTAGCAGTTCAGTGGTCCTGCCTAGACCTTCAGATGAATTTTCACATCCGAATCAATCGGACATGCAGAACGTCACTCATATGGTGGCTTCAATCAGCGGACATTTTCGAGGGGCGCAGCTTTCTAGCCCCTCCGGCTCAGGCCACGGTGACCACAGACACTTCCCAGCTCGGGTGGGAGGGGGCACTTCCTGGGAAGAACGGTCCTAGGCACGTGGTCCCCTCCAGAGACCAAGCTACACATCAGTGTCGTGGAGATGAGGGCAGTGCTTTTAACGTTAAGAGCCTTCCACCATGTCCTACCTCCGGGGACGGTAGCCATTCAGTCAGACAACATGTCTGTAGTCTGTATATAAACAAACAGGAAGGGACCAGATCCTACCCCCTTTGTCACAAGGCCATGAGGGTTTGGGAGTGGGCCAAATCCACCAGCCGGTTTCTCGTAACAACGCATATCCCGGGACGCTCCAGCATTCTAGCGGACAGTCTCAACAGGGCAATCCTTCTGCTTTACGAGTGGTCTCTGAAGCATTCAGTGGCAGAGAAGATCTTACGTGTTTGGGGTCAACCTTGCTGCGATCTCTTCGCTTCTCCTTCCAACGCGAAGTACAGCAACATCTTCGCTCTGATCCCCCCCTCAGGGGGATGTCCCCAGGGACGCTCTGGTCCATGCTTGGCATCCCGGGCTACTGTATGCTTATCCCCCGTTACCTCTTATTCCGAAGTTCCTTCAGAGAGCTTGCCGGCTGCAGTGCAAAGTCATTCTCATACCTCCCTTCTGGCCGCATCGTGTGGTTTCCCTTCCTATGGTCTCACCTGTTGGCTCCTCCGTGGACCCTAGATCCATGCCCGGATCTGATCTCTCACCAGTCGGGCTTGCCCCTGCCCAACCTGGACAGTCTCAAGCTGACGGCGTGACTGCTCCAGTTCCCATGATCATCAGGACTCCCGGACTTTCGTCCCCTGTTAAGAATATTCTGGTACCTTCTCTTAAAGCCTCCACTAGGAAACTGTACAATAGCAAGTGGAGACGTTTTTGCGTTTGGGCCTCTCAGCGCAATCTGAACCCGTTTACAGCCCCCGTCTCGGTCATACTGGATTTTCTGGCTGATCTTTTTCGTTCAGGTGCAAGTGCTTCTACCATCAAGGTTCAGCTGGCTGCCATCTCTAATTTTCATGTGGGTGAAAATAAGGTTGCTTTGGCTTCTGCCAAATTGTGTAAAGCTTTCCTGAAGGGCACTTTTTTATTGCGACCTCCAGTTAAAGAAACAGTGCCCCCCTGGGATCTGACTTTTGTCCTTCAGGCTTTGACCTCTCCTCCTTCGAGCCAGCGGATCAGTTCCGATGAAGTTTTTGTCGTGAAAGACAGCCTTCTTGGTTGCCATCACTTCAGCCAAGAGAGTTTCTGAGTTGCAGGCCTTATCCTTCTTGCCCCCCTATTTGGTTTTCCACAAGGATAGGGTTTCGCTGCTAACAAATCCTTCCTTTCTTCCCAAAGTGTCCTCAGCAGCCAATATTATTCAGTCTATAAATTTGCCAGTCTTCTTCCCAAATTTCCAAAATAGAGGTGAATGTAAGCTTCATTTATTGGATGTCCGTAGACAGCTTTGTTTTTACCTCCATAGGACTAAACCCTTCCAGAAGTCGGATCCAATTGTTTCTCTCTTTTTCTAAACCATTTTTGGGCAAAGCAGTTTCAAAAAAGTGTCCTTAGCAAGGTGGATCACTCTTTGTATTGCACAGGTTTATAAGGACAAAGGCTCATCTCCTCCTGGTGTATTGAAGGCTCATTCCACTAGAGCAATGGCCACTTCTGCAGCTTTCTGGTCAAGAGTTCCGTTAGACTATAACTGTGCGGCAGCGACTTGGGCCAATTCGCACACATTCATCTCTCGTTATAATTTGGATCTTATTTCTCGAGGGAGAGCATCCTTTGGCTCTGCGGTGCTCAGAAATATCCTTCCATAGGGGTCTCCCAGGAATACTAGTAGCTGGGGACTCTATCCCATATGTGTAGAATGAATGAAGTCAACTACTTCAGATAAAGAAGTTATGTTCTTACCATAACGTTCCATCTGAGTAGTAGACTTAATTCTTCTGCACCTTCCCTCCCTCCATCCCCCTCACTCTTCAGGTTTTTCCTGTTTAGGATTGTGGTTATGTTGCCATTTAGTGTCAGCAAACTCGATCTAGGGATAGATAGGAGGAAGTGATGTAATATAGGTAAGGGAGGAGCTTGGAGCTCGCAGCTGATGCTTGAAAAGTTTTGCCTGCTCTGATCGAATCGGATCCGTATACCCATATGTGCAGAAGAATGAAGTCTACTACTCAGATGGAACGTTATGGTAAGAACATAACTTCTTTTTTATGCCCAGACCACTACGTCCCTCGCTGCCACTTTTGTGCTTTGTTCAACGCCAGAACTATGTCACCCTGCCCTTATTGTAGCTAGATATTTTCGCTCTCAGTCCTCAAATTCCAATATGGTTTCGGTAAGCCATCCGACTCCCGATCTTGCGAAAAAACGTAAGGATAAAGACAGACCGCACAGGTCCAAAACTGCCAACACTTCCGCTAAACTAGTCATCAGTTCTCCTGTCTTCAGTGAGGCGCTTTTGCAGTCCCTGTTGCCTGCTTCTGAGGATTCGCAGGCTGCTACCGAGACCATTTCGCAGTCCGGTATGCCGTGAGACTCTTCGACTAAGGATCCTGCGGATGTCTGTACCTTGGATGGGTCCGGAGCCGCTGAACAGGCACCGGCTTCCGAGGAAGTACTTTGGAGCCACTGAGTAGGCACCAGCTTTTGAGGAAGTACTTTGCACTACCGATACTCGACACAGACTGACTTCTTTCACGTCTTAAGTTCTTTCTAAAACTACCGAGTTTCTAAGACCCAGCGTATGAACTATGCCCAAAAAACGATGACCCAACCTCAGGCACCTGGATCCTTGCCTCAATCTCAAATGCTTAAAATGGTGGAAGACCTTATGCTTATTAGGGGAAGCCAGGCTACTCCTTCCAAAAGAAAAAGATGCTTGTCCCCAGTAGTTTTATCTGAACAGTAGTCCGATGACTCTGATGCTTCTGAATATGAAGACATGCAACCCATCGCTGCTTATGAGGATTCTCATGCAGAGTAATCCATTCCTTCTGTCTCTCCACCCGAGGATTTTTTATTTGGGGAAACCCTTCATACTTTAAGGGAGCATTTCCAATGGGAATGTCAAGACTATCCTCAGTCAAAAAGAGTCTCTGGGAATTCTTAGATTTACCACAGCACAGACCTTTGGCCATTCCTCCTGTCCTGGATGTTGTGGATGATGTTTTTATGGAATCCAGTTTGACTCCTGACACCCTTCCTCCTGCTCTCAGGAAATCTGGCAGGTACTACAGTCCCCCGTCTCTCAGAAATTCCTTTTCAAAAATCCTACTACTGACCCAGAGGTAATTTCTCAAGGACCTAAAGGAATTAAAGCAACCTCAGCTAAGAATCCTACCCCCTCAGACAGGGATTCCCGAGCATTAGACAGATGGGGAAGAAAGTATACACCTCTGCTACTCTTGCTTTTAGATCATTAAATTGTCAGTTCCACATGCTGAAATATCAGCAGCATACTATGGAACTCCTCAAACAGAAAGTATCTTCCTTCTCTGCTTGTGCAGAAAATAAAGAATTACAAGAACTTATGCATTCTGCAAGTCAAGTTATTAAGCACACCTTGTAGTGTGGCTTTGAAGCCCTTAAAGCATCTTGCAGGGCAGCGGTCACTGGTTCTTTGCTTAGAAGGCATGCTTGGCTTAAGGAACAGACCTTGCCAGACCATGTCAATTCCAAATTATTGGATGCACCAAGGCAGAAGAGGTCTTAAAAAAAGATGGAAGAAAATCTAAACCTATGCAGACACTTAAAGATTTGCTACAGGTCCAGCCTCTGAGGTTCAGTAGACATTTGCCCCTCCAAGCACTGCTCCCTTCCTTCCCCCTCCAGGCCAACTCAGCCCAGATCCAGGGGAAGCAGACCCCCCCCCCCCCCCAGACAGCAGCCCCAGGGAATGCAGAGATCTAAGCAATGGAGTTCCTCCTCTTCAAAAACAGGGAGTGCAAAGCCCACCCCCTTACAGTAAGAACTCACAATGACTTTACACCTTCACCCCTTACTTCTGCCCACTTGCTTGTTGCCCCTAGGAGGAAAACTCTCCTTCCATGCAAGCAACTGGGCCTCTATTACCAACAACCGATGGGTCTTCATCATAGTGTCCCAGGGATACACATTTTATTTCCACACACTGACAACCCAAAAAGGGTTCCAAGATCTTTCTCCAAACCAGTGGGCAGTGGCAAAAAAAACAAGTCCTTTCCCTGCTCTCCATGAGGGCAATACAGCATGTTCCTGCAGAACAGGCCAAGGTTTCTATTCCTGACTCTTCCTGGTACCCAGAAAAGAGGGCACCTGGCGCTTAATCCTAGATCTATCCATTCTAAAACACCTTTCTGGTGATACCAAAATTCAAAATGCTCACCGTCCAGCAGCTTCTTCCTATGCTTTCCAAGGATGCTTGGTTAGCCACCCTAGACCTAAGAGGCTTACTTACACATCCCAATCAGGGAATCTTGCAGGAAATATGTACATTTCAGGGAAGAATCTATGCACTTTCAGTTCTCTGCGCTTCTCTTTGGCTTGTCCACTGCTCCCAGAGTTTTCACAAAATGCCAGGCTCCAGCCATTGCTTTTTGCAGACAAAGAAATATTCAAATTTACCCTTACTTAGACGATTGCCTGATTCAGGCAGACAGTCAGGTCATCAATGGTATAAAATCAGGCAGCCGACACCATTGCATCAGTCTTTCTTGCCGAGGACCTCGAAGCAGAAGCAGTTAGCAGGAGTGCCAGTCAGCCGCTACCTGAGTTTTCGTTTCCGAATTGAAGTTGAAGTCTTCTAAGCTAAGTACCCATTGGGGAACCTTTTTTCTTGCTCTAACCGATGTCAGAAAAAGTTAACAATTGTCTCACATGTGGAAAGCTAATACCACACCAAGACTTCCATTCTTACTGCGTCACCTGATCTGAAGTAGTTGACTTCATTCATTCTGCACATATGGGCATACGGATCTGATTCGGATCCGAGCCGGCAAAACTTTTCAAGCATCAGCTCCGAGCTCCATGCTCCTCCCTTACCTATATTACATCACTTCCTCCTATCTAGCTCCAGATCTCGTTTGCCGCTCTGAGTCAGCATCGTGGTCTCTGAGCTCCTAGCTAGTTGGTAAGGTTTTTGGTCATTTGTTGCTAATTGCTGAGTGTGTATACCTTCCCTTGTTCCTCCCTTACATCGCGTTTGGTCGTTGTGTTAGTTTAGCAAAAACAGTTTTATTATAGTTATTAATTTAAGTGTTTGTGTAGTATTGTGTTACTGGTTCCCGCCTAGGCCCAATCCCTGTTAAGTGTGTGTGAGCCCTAGGGCTTTTCTGTCTTTGCTATGGCTGAACAGCCTAAAGTTCTCTTTAAAAAGTGCACAGAGTGTGGTCATAAGCTTTCTCCAGCCGATGGCCACACTCTGTGTGTTCTATGTTTAGGGGTCGCCCATCTTTCTGCCTCCTGTGACATTTGTTCAGGTTTTAACCCTAGGCGTTGAAGGATCGTCGGGCTAAGCTTGTGGCTAAAAGTCTGCTACTAGCTTCTGCCCTGCAGTCTGCCTCAGTTTTCTCCCCAGCTGGTGACTCTGTGCAGGCAGAGACTCAACCTCCCACAAGGCCTGCTTCCCTCGGAGTTGTCTCCCAGAGGTAGGGACGAGAGAGAGAAGGAGAGGTGCCATAAAAATAGGGACAGGCTTGGAAAAAGGTCTCCGGACAGGGAGTCCTTCTCCAGCCCCTTGTCTAAGGTACCCAGGTCTCATTCTTCTCGGCTCCGCTCTCCCCATTTCTCGCTGGAGCCGATGGAGCCATCAGAGCTAAGGCACTCCCCTCGGATCCAACCCAGACCCAAGTCGGTCACTTCTTCCAGATTGACTCAGTGTATCCGAACTTGATATGGACAGGCTTATCAGGAGGTTCATTCAGAACCAGATTCAGATGGGGGTCTTACCAGGGCCCTCTCACATTGGTGAGGGTCCTCCTTCTACTATGTTCCACCCTATTGCTCCTTCCTGATCCGACCCGGCGCTTCGGGGTTCTCGGTTCCGAGACCTTTCAGAGCTGTGGGGTTGGTGCCAATGATTTTCTTTTCCTCGATGCCGGCAGTCACCTTGAGTTCCTCAGATCCGATCTCGGATCCATGGGACTGTCGGAGCCGTGGTCGGGAGTCTGATCCGAGGGTCGAGATCTCGCTCTTCGGATCCCACCCTCGGTGCCCGGACTACCCCGCTGTCAGCTCCGTCCCTGCTTCGGTGCCGGGCAGAGCCTCTTCCTTACGTATGGAGGTGTGCTCTCCATCGGCATTCAGGGCAGTGGAAAGGGTCCTCTCCCAGGGGTTGAGACCTCAGCTCACATCCTCTGATCCCACCCAGACCCCTCTGATTGTGGATTCTACTCCCATTGCCCTGCCTCAGGGACAGCCCTTGCCAAGGCAACCCCAGGTTGTTCCCTTCAGGGGACCCCAGGAGGCTTACGAATCCTTTCCAGAGAGTCACACTGGAGAGGAACCTCGTAAGCGCAAGTGGAAGAGGAGGCACTTGGACTCCCCTGAGTTCATTACCACTGATACGGACTTGGATAAAGGAGTGGGTTCCCCCAGATCACCTACCGAGTACGTCTCGTTCGGAGACTTTATGGAGATCCTCCGTCAAAGAGGAGGTTGGTCAGTCCCCAAATCCTTTGTGGATGAGTCCGTATTCCTGGAAGCCTTTGGCGCGGGCCCATCTACTTCCTGGGTCTCCCCTCCAGCTGACACTTTGGTGGACCTCATCACCACTAGGGCATGGAAGGATCCTGACACCGTAGAGCCTATACTCAAATGGCCAGACAAAATTTTTTCCCCACCGTCAGACAGGCAGTCATGGTCCAAGGGAGCCCCGGTAGACGCTTTGGTGGTTGCAGCTGCCACAAAGAAGGAACTGGCACAGGAGAGTTCCTCGTTCCATCCTCCAGACAAGGAGTCCAGGTCGATGGATCGTTTTGGGAAGCGCTTGTACTCGTCAGCGAGATTTTCTATCCATGCACTGAATTACTTGGCACATGTCATCCGACTGCAGCGAGACCTTATATCGGAGCTCACTAAGTCGCCCCTGGAGTCTCTGTGTTGGAGCAGGACAAGCAGTCCTTCACTGCGAAGATGACTACACTGAAATCAGTGACTAATACCTCTATGCGTCTCCTCTCTCATGCCACGGAGGGAGCCACTAGAGCTGCTGGTACAGGCGTTGCCTTGAGGTGACACGTCTGGATCAGGCTGTCAATTTGTGGACCCCTTTAAGGCATCTTTCATCAACGCCCCGTTCAATGGATCATCCCTCTTTGGGAAGACTGTACGTGACGCACTAACCCAGAGTGAGAAGGATGGAAAGACTTTGTTAGCCATCGGAATCCGCTTCTCTAACCCCCAGAGGTCCTATTTCAGAAACCAAAAGGGGCAAAAGAAGATATGGCTCCAGAAATCACAGGCCTTTCGTGACATTCAGGAATATTCATCCCCCAGAGGCAGAGGGGGACAAGACCGACGCTGTCCCAGAGGCAGAGGGGGTCCCAGAAACTTTGGGTCTAGGGAACCTTGTTTTCGACAGACCCACACAGCAACCCTGAGGGGTTGCCCGGCTGCTGTACTGGAGGCAGTCTGGGGAAGATTTTCCTTACATTCCAGCGGCATGGGAGTCCATTACTGCAGACTGCTGGGTGTTAAACATCATATCAGAGGATATTCTATCCCTTCATTTCATGTCACATGCCTCCAGCACGCCTTCCATATGTTCCCCGCTCACAGGAGGCTGCATCTTTAGAGGTTTCGAAGCTGCTACAAAAAGTAGCCATCGAGCCGATCCCCCCAGATCAATCCGGATCAGGCATCTACTCCAGGTAATTTTTAGTGGCAAAGATGACGGGGGACCTCAGGCCCATTCTGGACCTGTCTATCCTCAACCTGTCGGTAGAGAAACAAAAATTCCAGAATTGTCACTCTACAGTCCATTCTACAGTTTCTGGGAGAATGCGACTGGATGTGCTCGTTAGACCTCCAGGACGCTTACTATCACATCAAGGTCCACAGGAGCTCCAGGAGGTTTCTACGCTTCCGGCTAGGGGCCAGTCCCTTTCAATTCAGAGCCCTACCCTTTGGTCTCACCACAGCCCCCAGGGTATTCACCAAGGTTATGGCAGTCGTAGCGGCTCACCTGAGACTTCAGGGCATTCAGGTATTCCCCTACCTAGACTGGTTCTTCGCTGCATCCACCAAACGTCTCTTGTGTCAGGCCCTACACTACTTCCTCGGTCTGGCTCACAAGTTAGGCATCACGATCAATATCAACAAGTCCCACCTGGCTCCGGTTCAGATCATAGACTTCATCGAGGCATGGTTGGATTCGATTCAGTCAAAGATTTTTCTCACCCTGGAAAGGATAGCAAATCTCAGACTCCATGTATCAGCGATTTGGATCACTCGGTAGTCACAGCAGCCGATGTTCTCAGGGCCCTGGGTTTGATGGCAGCCGCAGTCTCTATCTTCCCTCTTGCATGTCTTCACATGAGAGTCCTTCAGTGGAATCTAGCAGTTCAGTGGTCCTGCCTAGACCTTCAGATGAATTTTCACATCCGAATCAATCGGACATGCAGAGCGTCACTCATATGGTGGCTTCAATCAGCGGACATTTTCGAGGCGCAGCTTTCTAGCCCCTCCGGCTCAGGCCACGGTGACCACAGACACTTCCCAGCTCGGGTGGGAGGGGGCACTTCCTGGGAAGAACGGTCCTAGGCACGTGGTCCCCTCCAGAGACCAAGCTACACATCAGTGTCGTGGAGATGAGGGCAGTGCTTTTAACGTTAAGAGCCTTCCACCATGTCCTACCTCCGGGGACGGTAGCCATTCAGTCAGACAACATGTCTGTAGTCTGTATATAAACAAACAGGAAGGACCAGATCCTACCCCTTTGTCACAAGGCCATGAGGGTTTGGGAGTGGGCCAAATCCACCAGCCGGTTTCTCGTAACAACGCATATCCCGGGACGCTCCAGCATTCTAGCGGACAGTCTCAACAGGGCAATCCTTCTGCTTTACGAGTGGTCTCTGAAGCATTCAGTGGCAGAGAAGATCTTACGTGTTTGGGGTCAACCTTGCTGCGATCTCTTCGCTTCTCCTTCCAACGCGAAGTACAGCAACATCTTCGCTCTGATCCCCCCCTCAGGGGGATGTCCCCAGGGACGCTCTGGTCCATGCTTGGCATCCCGGGCTACTGTATGCTTATCCCCGTTACCTCTTATTCAAGTTCCTTCAGAGAGCTTGCCGGCTGCAGTGCAAAGTCATTCTCATACCTCCCTTCTGGCCGCATCGTGTGGTTTCCCTTCCTATGGTCTCACCTGTTGGCTCCTCCGTGGACCCTAGATCCATGCCCGGATCTGATCTCTCACCAGTCGGGCTTGCCCCTGCCCAACCTGGACAGTCTCAAGCTGACGGCGTGACTGCTCCAGTTCCCATGATCATCAGGACTCCCGGACTTTCGTCCCCTGTTAAGAATATTCTGGTACCTTCTCTTAAAGCCTCCACTAGGAAACTGTACAATAGCAAGTGGAGACGTTTTTGCGTTTGGGCCTCTCAGCGCAATCTGAACCCGTTTACAGCCCCCGTCTCGGTCATACTGGATTTTCTGGCTGATCTTTTTCGTTCAGGTGCAAGTGCTTCTACCATCAAGGTTCAGCTGGCTGCCATCTCTAATTTTCATGTGGGTGAAAATAAGGTTGCTTTGGCTTCTGCCAAATTGTGTAAAGCTTTCCTGAAGGGCACTTTTTTATTGCGACCTCCAGTTAAAGAAACAGTGCCCCCCTGGGATCTGACTTTTGTCCTTCAGGCTTTGACCTCTCCTCCTTTCGAGCCAGCCGGATCAGTTCCGATGAAGTTTTTGTCGTGAAAGACAGCCTTCTTGGTTGCCATCACTTCAGCCAAGAGAGTTTCTGAGTTGCAGGCCTTATCCTTCTTGCCCCCCTATTTGGTTTTCCACAAGGATAGGGTTTCGCTGCTAACAAATCCTTCCTTTCTTCCCAAAGTGTCCTCAGCAGCCAATATTATTCAGTCTATAAATTTGCCAGTCTTCTTCCCAAATTTCCAAAATAGAGGTGAATGTAAGCTTCATTTATTGGATGTCCGTAGACAGCTTTGTTTTTACCTCCATAGGACTAAACCCTTCCAGAAGTCGGATCCAATTGTTTCTCTCTTTTTCTAAACCATTTTGGGCAAAGCAGTTTCAAAAAAGTGTCCTTAGCAAGGTGGATCACTCTTTGTATTGCACAGGTTTATAAGGACAAAGGCTCATCTCCTCCTGGTGTATTGAAGGCTCATTCCACTAGAGCAATGGCCACTTCTGCAGCTTTCTGGTCAAGAGTTCCGTTAGACTATAACTGTGCGGCAGCGACTTGGGCCAATTCGCACACATTCATCTCTCGTTATAATTTGGCTCTTATTTCTCGAGGAGAGCATCCTTTGGCTCTGCGGTGCTCAGAAATATCCTTCCATAGGGGTCTCCCAGGAATACTAGTAGCTGGGGACTCTATCCCATATGTGTAGAATGAATGAAGTCAACTACTTCAGATAAAGAAGTTATGTTCTTACCATAACGTTCCATCTGAGTAGTAGACTTAATTCTTCTGCACCTTCCCTCCCTCCATCCCCTCACTCTTCAGGTTTTTCCTGTTTAGGATTGTGGTTATGTTGCCATTTAGTGTCAGCAAACTCGATCTAGGGATAGATAGGAGGAAGTGATGTAATATAGGTAAGGGAGGAGCTTGGAGCTCGCAGCTGATGCTTGAAAAGTTTTGCCTGCTCTGATCGAATCGGATCCGTATACCCATATGTGCAGAAGAATGAAGTCTACTACTCAGATGGAACGTTATGGTAAGAACATAACTTCTTTTTTATGCCCAGACCACTACGTCCCTCGCTGCCACTTTTGTGCTTTGTTCAACGCCAGAACTATGTCACCCTGCCCTTATTGTAGCTAGATATTTTCGCTCTCAGTCCTCAAATTCCAATATGGTTTCGGTAAGCCATCCGACTCCCGATCTTGCGAAAAAACGTAAGGATAAAGACAGACCGCACAGGTCCAAAACTGCCAACACTTCCGCTAAACTAGTCATCAGTTCTCCTGTCTTCAGTGAGGCGCTTTTGCAGTCCCTGTTGCCTGCTTCTGAGGATTCGCAGGCTGCTACCGAGACCATTTCGCAGTCCGGTATGCCGTGAGACTCTTCGACTAAGGATCCTGCGGATGTCTGTACCTTGGATGGGTCCGGAGCCGCTGAACAGGCACCGGCTTCCGAGGAAGTACTTTGGAGCCACTGAGTAGGCACCAGCTTTTGAGGAAGTACTTTGCACTACCGATACTCGACACAGACTGACTTCTTTCACGTCTTAAGTTCTTTCTAAAACTACCGAGTTTCTAAGACCCAGCGTATGAACTATGCCCAAAAAGCGATGACCCAACCTCAGGCACCTGGATCCTTGCCTCAATCTCAAATGCTTAAAATGGTGGAAGACCTTATGCTTATTAGGGGAAGCCAGGCTACTCCTTCCAAAAGAAAAAGATGCTTGTCCCCAGTAGTTTTATCTGAACAGTAGTCCGATGACTCTGATGCTTCTGAATATGAAGACATGCAACCCATCGCTGCTTATGAGGATTCTGATGCAGAGGAATTCATTCCTTCTGCCTGTCCACCAGAGGATTTTTCATTTGGGGAAACCCTTCATACTTTAAGGGAGCATTTCCAATGGGAATGTCAAGACTATCCTCAGTCAAAAGAGAATTCTTAGATTTACCACAGCACAAATCTTTAGCCATTCCTCCTGTCCTGTATGTTGTGGATTATGTTTTTATGGAATCCAGTTTGACTCCTGACACCCTTCCTCCTGCTCCCAGGAAATCTGGCAGGTACTACAGTCCCCCGTCTCTCAGAAATTCCTTTTCAAAAATCCTACTACTGACCCAGAGGTAATTTCTCAAGGACCTAAAGGAATTAAAGCAACCTCAGCTAAGAATCCTACCCCTCAGACAGGGATTCCCGAGCATTAGACAGATGGGGAAGAAAGTATACACCTCTGCTACTCTTGCTTTTAGATCATTAAATTGTCAGTTCCACATGCTGAAATATCAGCAGCATACTATGGAACTCCTCAAACAGAAAGTATCTTCCTTCTCTGCTTGTGCAGAAAATAAAGAATTACAAGAACTTATGCATTCTGCAAGTCAAGTTATTAAGCACACCTTGTAGTGTGGCTTTGAAGCCCTTAAAGCATCTTGCAGGGCAGCGGTCACTGGTTCTTTGCTTAGAAGGCATGCTTGGCTTAAGGAACAGACCTTGCCAGACCATGTCAATTCCAAATTATTGGATGCACCAAGGCAGAAGAGGTCTTAAAAAAAGATGGAAGAAAATCTAAACCTATGCAGACACTTAAAGATTTGCTACAGGTCCAGCCTCTGAGGTTCAGTAGACATTTGCCCCTCCAAGCACTGGTCCTTTCCTTCCCCCTCCAGGCCAACTCAGCCCAGATCCAGGGGAAGCAGACCCCCCCCCCCAGACAGCAGCCCCAGGGAATGCAGAGATCTAAGCAATGGAGTTCCTCCTCTTCAAAAACAGGGAGTGCAAAGCCCACCCCCTTACAGTAAGAACTCACAATGACTTTACACCTTCACCCCTTACTTCTGCCCACTTGCTTGTTGCCCCTAGGAGGAAAACTCTCCTTCCATGCAAGCAACTGGGCCTCTATTACCAACAACCGATGGGTCTTCATCATAGTGTCCCAGGGATACACATTTTATTTCCACACACTGACAACCCAAAAAGGGTTCCAAGATCTTTCTCCAAACCAGTGGGCAGTGGCAAAAAAAACAAGTCCTTTCCCTGCTCTCCATGAGGGCAATACAGCATGTTCCTGCAGAACAGGCCAAGGTTTCTATTCCTGACTCTTCCTGGTACCCAGAAAAGAGGGCACCTGGCGCTTAATCCTAGATCTATCCATTCTAAAACACCTTTCTGGTGATACCAAAATTCAAAATGCTCACCGTCCAGCAGCTTCTTCCTATGCTTTCCAAGGATGCTTGGTTAGCCACCCTAGACCTAAGAGGCTTACTTACACATCCCAATCAGGGAATCTTGCAGGAAATATGTACATTTCAGGGAAGAATCTATGCACTTTCAGTTCTCTGCGCTTCTCTTTGGCTTGTCCACTGCTCCCAGAGTTTTCACAAAATGCCAGGCTCCAGCCATTGCTTTTTGCAGACAAAGAAATATTCAAATTTACCCTTACTTAGACGATTGCCTGATTCAGGCAGACAGTCAGGAAAAGCTGTTACCACACCTGACCTTTGTAAAGGACGTACTGACCTCCCTGGGGTATACTGTCAACGAAAAGAAATCAAAACTAGTCCCCACATACAAAATTGTGTTACTGGGAGCAAGCCTGGACACAGCATCCCAGATGGCATTCTTTAGCCCAGAAAAACAAGCCTACCTGACAGGCTACTTCTCTCAACTAGCCACCAGAATCCAGTTATCTGCAAGGAAAATCCTGCAAGCTGTAGGGTTCATGGCCTCCTGCATTCTACTCATTCCATATGCCAGACTGCATATGAGGAAACTACAGTGGTACCTTAAAAGCCTTTGGTGTCAACACTCTCAAGACCTGGAAACTATCATACCAGTGATACCTTGTCTAAGGAAAGATTTTCTTTGTTGGGCAGCATCATGCAACCACAACAAGGGACTTCCCTTCTCACAACCCCACACCGCCCAGACCCTCAACACAGATGCATCAGACTATGCCTGGGGTGCACACCTGGACGGCAGGTGCATTCATGGCCATTGGAGCCCAAATCAAATACATCTGCACATCAAACAAAAAGAGATGCTAGCTGTTCAGCACACCCTGACAGGTTTCAGACCCCTACTCTCCCCGGGGCCTCTACTGATCAAAACAGACAACACCACTGTAATGTGGTACATCAACAAGCAGGGACTCACTCTTATCCTCTCTACAGGTTCGCCATGACCCTTTGGCACACGGCATCAGCCATGCAAATACACCTGCTAGCACAATTCCTGCCAGGCTCCCTAAACACTATGGCAGACAACTTGAGCAGAAACCTGCTAGACCCACACGAGTGGCAGCTAGACCACAGAACCTAAACCCTTGTAACCCAGAAATGGGGCACCCCGAAGGTGGACCTCTTTGCCTTCCACTCCAATCATCAGCTCAGCAAAGCTTGCACCAGGGAACCTCACAGCAAGGCCTGGAAAGTGGATTCTCTGTCCTTCCAGTGGGTAAACCTCTCGGTCTATGCATTTCCCCTTCTACCACTCATCTCAAGAGTACTGCTCAAAATAAGGGAGGAAAAACCGAGGACAGTCCTGATTGCCCCAGATTGGCCACGCCAACACTGGTACCCACTGTTGCGCAGCATGTCACCCCTGCCACCATGGCACCTACCTCAGATCCCAACACTCCTGACCCAGAGGAATGGAGAATTCATGCATCCCCTATTGCAGACACTCAACCTGGCAGCCTGGCTTTTATTCCCTGACCTCTCCTCAAACTGCCAGCCTAAGCAAACAAGTCCTAGATGTTATACGTTAGGCCAGATGCCCAGCAATAGAAAATCCTGTGCTGACAAGTGGAAAAGGTTTTGCACCTGGATCCAGGTGCAGGGAGCCAGAACGGAACAGCCCTCCCTATCTCTCATCCTGGATTACCTAGCAGACCTACTACACAGGGGTCTATCCTTCTCTTCTATTAAAATTCATGCCTCTGCCATCTCTGATCATTACAGCACAGAGCCACCTCTCTTCTCACACCCTCTCATCAAACAGTTCCTAACAGGGGCTAACAACTTAAAGCCACCCATAAGAGCTCCTACCCCAGCTTGGGACCTTAACTTTGTGTTGGAAAAGCTCACCCTACCCCCCTTTGAACCTGCAGCTTCAGCAGAGTTAAAATTCCTCTCTCGGAAAACAGCCTTGCTTCTGGCCATCACTTCACTTAAGCTAGAGGAGAATCAGAGTTACAAGCACTCATGGCTGTAGAGCCCTTCATCATTTTCCATGCTGACACGTTCTCTCTCAGGACTTTAACCCATCCTTCATGCCTGAAGTGGTGTTCAGTGTGGCTCTCAACCAATCCATTCATTTGCCCACCTTTTTCCCTAACTCACAAAACAATGGGGAAAGGGTTCTGCACTCTCTAGATGTGCACAGACAGCTCAGATTCTACCTGGACAGGACTAAATCTTTTACAAAACAATTATCAATTGCTAGTCAGCTTCACTGCAGGAGTAGAGGGCAACGCCATGTCCAAACAATCAATCTCCAAATGGATAACACACTGCATCCATTTCTGCTACAAACAGCACGGGGAAACCACCCCAAAAGGGGGTCAGGACACATTCCACTAGAGCAACCTCCACCTCTGGAACTTTTCTCAGAGGGGTCCCCACCAGGGACATCCAGAAGGCTGCAACCTGGACATCTGTTCATACCTTCACTAAACATTACCACCTGCCTATCTTATCAAAATCCAGGGCAAGCTTTGCCACCGCAGTCTTGCAGGGCATTCTACCCAGCCCCCAGTGTTCTTGACTGCCTCTACCCTTTTCTTCAGCTTTGAGAATCAACCCAAATGTGATGACTGCAGCAGTGAAACATGAAGAACCATAGTACAGTTGTGTACACTTAACATAAATGAAGATGTTCGAGTGTATTCACTGTTGCAGTCCTGGTTTCCCTCCCTCCATCCCCCCTTGTCTCTCTCTCTCTCTCTCTCTCTCTCTCTCTCTTTCCCCTTACAAGGAATTTTTGGTATTTACTTTCTACTGGTGGTGATGTTTTAAGTGTTTCACTGTTTCAGTCATCACATTTGAGTTATCTGCTTGCAATAGCCCTCAGTCGGCCTGATTATCAAAGTCTTGGGTCCTGCGTCGGTTGCTGTCTCATCTTCCATGACGTCAGGTAGTCAGGGGTATAAAGCATCCAGCCAACGTCATTACATCAGTCTTTCTTGCTGTGGGGTGCCCGAAGCAGTTCGCAAGTGCCAGTCGGCCGACTCCTGAAATTTTCGAGTTTCAGAACTGAAGTCTTCAACTAAAGCTAAGTACCCTATTGAGGAAACCTTTTCTTGCTCTAAACCAATGTCAGTAAAAGTCAGTAATTGAATTTCTTGTGGAAAGCAAATACCTCATACAGATTTTCATTCGTACTGTATTCCTTTCCTAGGCCCTAACTACGACGTACCTCGCTATCAGTTTTGTGCCTTATTTCAACCACGAACTATTTGTCATCTGTATATTTTCACTTCTAAATATTTTGGTACTCAGTTCAATTATCCAGATATGTCTTCGGTAAGCTACCGGACTACCGACATTCCGAAAAAACGCAAAGATAAAGACAGAGACAGGCCGCCTAGGTCCAAAATTGCCGACTATGCTTCTCCTAAGCTAGTCGCCAGTTCGCCGGTACTCAGAGAGGCGCTTTCACAGCCCCTGATACCCACTACTTCAGATTCGCAGACCTCTACTGAGACCCATTTGGAGTCCAGTATGCCGCGAGATGCTTCAACTGTGGAACCTGTGGATGTCTGTACCTTGGATGGGTCCGGAGCCGCTGTGCAGGCACCAGCTTCTGAGGGTGTATTCAGGCCTACTGACTTGCTTATTAAACCGACACCATCTTCTTCTTCAAGGCCTAAATCTCAAACCATGCCTAGAAAACAGACGCTCAGACCACATGGTCAGGCCTCTATGCCTAAAAAAGAAATAAGAATGGCTGAAGACCTTATTACTGTAATCAAGGGAAGCCAACCTTCCCCCCCCTCTGAGAGACCGAGGACTGAATTTGCTTATGATTCTTCTGACAAGGATTCTGAAAATTCTGTTTCCTGTGATGATCAGGATTTACCCTTATCTACCTATGAGGATTCTGATGCAGAGGACTCTTCCTTCTGCTTCTCCCCCAGAGGATTTTTATTTTGGTGAAACCTTGCATACTCTTAGGGAGCATTTTCGCTAGGAAAGCCAGGATTACTCTGATTCTAAAAAGAGGCTTAGGGATTTCTTACTCCTGCCCCAACACAGGCCTTTAGCTATTCCTCCTGCGCTAGACATTGTTGATGATGCCTTTTTGGAATCTAGCTTGGCCCCTGACTCTACCTCCTGCTCCCAGAAGTCCTGATAGATATTACAGGGTTCCCGACTCTCACAAGTTCCTTTTTAAAAATCCTACTGCGGATCCTGAGACCATTTCACAGAGACCCAAGGGCATTAAGGCTACTTCTGCCAAAAATCCTACCCCCTGTGATAGGGATTCCAGGGCCCTGTATAGATTTATTTGTTTTATTTTATTTATTATTGCTTGTTAACCGGGTTAGTCCAGCTGGGCTTGTGGCCCATTTTCAGTGGAGACCTGAGGAGAAAAACTCCGGTACGTAGTATAAAATCAGAGATTTGGAACATTACAAAATATAAAATACAGAAATTTGCAACATTATAAAATATAAAGTACAGAAATTTGTAAACTTACAAAAGGCAGAATTACAGAGAGTTGCCACATTATTAATAGATAATGTGAGATGTCCTTCAAGAATGCAACTGCAGTCATAACATATGGGTTGTCCTGCTTCAGGCAGCCCTCGGTCGGCCGGATTCCAAAGTCTGGGTCCGACGTCGGCTGATGTCGCATTTCTCTCTGACGTCAGAGCGGCTGGAGTACATAAGCATCAGCCGACACCATCTTCTCCAGTCTTTCTTGCCGCGCGGTGCCCGAAGCAGAAGCAGTTCGCAAGTGCTGGTTGGTCAGCTCCTGTATTTCTTCGAATCCGAAGTCATCAAAAAAGCTAAGTACCCCGTTGGGGACATTTTCTTGCCTCAGCCGATGTCAGAAATTACTGAAAAAGTAAATAATTGTTTGTCTTGTGGTCAACAAATACCTCATAAGGATTTCCACTCTTACTGCCTTCCTTGCCTTGGCCCAGACCACGACGTCTCGGCCTGTGCCGCCTGTGCTCGCTTCAATAAGCGCACTCTCAGGCGCCGGGCGGAGTTCGCTGAAGACTTTTTCGGCGAAAAATTCGATTATACAATGCCGTCGGAACTACCGACAGCACAGACTCCTAAGAAACGAAAAGACTGGGACCGACATCCTCGGCCCGCGTCTTCCACCGACACCACGCCAAAACCAACCGCGAGTGCCCCGGTTCCCTCTGAGGCGGTTATTTCACCTCTCCGAACCGAAGACACCGCATTACCGATACCTCTGATACCGGAGACCACTCCGACGCCAGTTATTGATTTTCCTCCGGATACTGAAACCGAGGAAATGCCTGAGACCATTGCTGTGGATAAGGTCACTCCTGCACGTGGAGCTGCTAGGCCTCCCATGTCCATGTCTATCAAGGCCTACACATGTGCTAAGGCAGCCAGCAAGACTAAGCACCTTACTGCTAAAGCCTTACCTCAGCCTACTCCTGAAACACAAATCATGACTATGGCCGCAGACTTAATTTCCATGATCAGAGGTTCCCAGGCCCATCCTGAGAGAGGATCCCAGCCTCCTCCTGATAAGAGGCCCAGGGTTGAACCCTCTGACCCTCTCCCTTCAGATGAAGATTCTGAGGACTCTGTTCACTCCGATAGCCAGGAAGAGCCCTTCCAGACCTATGAGGACACAGATGCAGAGGACTCCATCCCCTCTGCCTCCCCTCCTGAGGATATTTCTTTTGGGGAAGTTCTGCATTCCATGAGGGAACATTTTAAGTGGCAAGGCCAGGAATATTCTGATTCCAGAAAGCGCCTTCGAACCTTCCTTAAAAAGCCCCAACACAGGCCCTTAGCTATACCTCCTGTGCTTGATGTTTTGGATGATTTATACTCTGACTCCAGTGTTACCCTTGATACTCTTCCTCCTGCCCCTGCCAAGCCTGACAGATACTATAGGGTCCCAGAAACACATTCTCATTTCTTTAGGGCCCATGCTGTTGATTTAGAAACAATTTCACAGGGACCGAAAGGGGTCTCAGCTACCACCTCCAAAAATCCTTTGCCTTCCAACAGGGAAGCTAGGTCATTAGAGAGATGGGGGAAGAAGGTTTACACCTCCACTACTTTATCTATGAGAGCTCTCAATTGTCTCTTTCATATGTTTTAATATCAGGATTACCTGTTAGATGATTTACAGAAAACATTGGCCTCTCCTGAACCTTTAGATAGGAAGTCTTTGCAGGAGGCTGTACATATGAGTTTCATATGTCAATATTAGTCTGTACAGGAATAAGTTTTACAATAATATATACACTGCTTTGCAATTAAGAGGATGTCAGTTTGAGAATGTGTAAGATAGGCCAGAGGCTCACATGCAAAAAGAAAATTTTTTTTTTTGGAAAGCTGTACAGAGAAGGACCTATGACATTTTGTTAAATTTGGCAAAGAAAAGATGATTTAGGTGTGGAGTTAGTGGTGTGGGTGTTTTAGGTGGGAGCATGTGAAGGACATTCCCATTTGGAGGACATGTTGGAGAGAAGCATGGATTTGAAGTTGTTATGGTTTGGTATGTTGCATAGTGGTGTGAGGAGAGTGTTCCACAGTTTGGCTATGGTATGGAATAGTAATAGTTGGCCAGGTGGGTGTAGGGGTTTGTGTACATGTTTGAGGTTTTGGCCTTTGGATCTCAGAGTGCTGCTAGGTGTGTAGGGTGTTAGAGATTTGGCAAGAGAGGGGCATTCTGTTGGTTTAAAGATGAGTTTTGTGGGCTGTTGTGGATATTTTATGTGGTTGTGGAGTTCTAGCCAGTTTAGGGTGTGAAGGGAGTGACAGTGATGGGAAGAGTTCTTAGAACTGGTTGCAAATGTTCTTCGTCTTCCCTTGCTGCAGTCCTGACTATTGGGTATAGTCCTTTTGCCGCATGGTCCGATGCAGAAGCAATTTTGTGCAGGTTGGCGTTCTGAGATTTTCCAAACCGGAGTTTCAGACCGGTACAGAGTTGGCTAACATTTTGGTTTTTCTTGCCTCAGTATATTACCGGATGTCAGAAAAGTGAATAACTGTATTTCTTGTGGGAAGCAGATACCGCATAGGGATTATCATACATTGTGTATACCTTGTTTAGGGCCTGAGCACGACGTTGTTGGTTGCCGCTCTTGTGCTAGATTTATTAAGAGGAGGCTTGATTGTGCTAGGTTAGTGTTTGGGAAGCGTTGCAATTATAGATGCTCCGGCCTGCTTCATCTAAGAAGCGCAAGGACAAAACAGTGAAGTCTAGGGTGAGGAACCGCAGTCCCGGACGCCGGTCCTTTAGAAGGCTCAGGGAGCCAGAGGTTTTGCCAGGAGTCTCTATGGAGTCTCGAAGATACTTTACTGTTACAGGATGTGCCCTCTCAGGAAGTAGGCCAGGCTGAGGGGCTTCTCAGGTAACTGTTCTTCCCTCTCTTCCCAAGGTAGTTAGGGCCTCTCCTTCTGTTTCCAGAGCTTCTTAGAGGAAGGCCAAGTTCAGCTTCTGTAGGGGCTTCTCCTAGCATTTCGGCTCTGTGCCTAAGAAACATATGCTTAAAATGGCTGAAGATTTGATTACTCTGATTAGAGGTTCTATGCCCCCACCTGATAAGAGGCCTAGGGTGGAACAGGAGTTTGATAGTTTTGAACAGTGTTCACAGGCTTCAGAGTCTTCTGTGGAAGACTTGCAAGAGTTTCCTGCTTATTCTGATTCTGATGTGGATGATTCCACTCCTTCAGCTTCTCCTCCTGAGGATTTTTCATTTTCAGAGACTCTTCACTCCATGAGGGAGCACTTTAAATGGGAAGGCCAAGATTACTCTGACTCCAGAAAAAGGCTTAGGGAATTCTTGTTTTTGCCTCAGCATAGGCCCTTAGCTATTCCTCCTGTGTTGAATGTGGTGGAGGATGTTTTGCAGAGGCTTCTCTGAACCCTGATTCCTTGCCTCCTGCTCCTGTTAAGCCTGATAGGTATTATAGGTGCCCAAGCTCATAAGTATTTGTTTAAGAGTCCCAGGGCGGACCCAGAAACTGTTTCTCAGGGGCCTAAAGGTGTTAAAGCTTCTGTTGTTAAAAATCCTGTACCCTCTGATAAAGAGGCAAGGGCTTTGGATAGGTGGGGTAAGAAAGTATATACTTCTTCCACTCTAGCCATGAAATTGTCAATTTCATATGCTGAAATATCAGAATTATCTCCTTTCACAATTGAAATCTAAGGTGGATGCTTTGAAGGTATTGAGTGTAAAGAATTGCTGGATTTGGTTCATGTGTCTGAACAAGTGGGTAAGCATTCTTTGCAGTGTGGTTTTGATGCTGTTCAGGCCTCCTCGAGGGTGGCTGCTACTAGTTCTGTTCTTACATGCATGGTTGAAGGATCAGAATTTAGCTGAGCATGTTAAGACCAGGATTTTGGATGCTCCTTTACAGTCTGATGTGTTGTTTGGACCGCCTGTGGAAGCAGTTTTAAAGAAAATGGAGGACAAAGCTAAGTCTATGCAGACTGTTAAAGATTTTGCAGGTGCAGCCTCCAAGTTTAGTAGAAATTGGCCTGCTAAGGGGTGGACATATCCTGCTTATGGTTCCCAGTCTAGGGGTAGATCTAGACGTGGTAGGGGCAGGGCTCAAGGTTCTTTAGGCCTAGATCAGACAGTTCACCTGCTCAGACTTCTGGTGAGGGCAGGGGTCAGTCCTTTCGTAAGCAGAACCAATGACCTGCCTTTTCAGCTGCCAGTGGACTCTCGTCTGGCAGCTCCTTTGGGAGGAAGATTGTCTCTTTTCAAAGAAAATTGGGATTTAATCACTCAAGACAGATGGGTGCTGGATATCATTCATCACGGGTACAGATTTTATTTCCACACAATGCCCCCTTTCAAAGGCATGCCAGATGTTCCTCCTCCACAAAGAAAAGAGGCTCTCAAGCAAGTTTCTCAGTTACTCCAGATAGGGGCTATTCAGCCAGTCCCTGTGTCAGAAAGGGGCTTCGATTTTATTCTCGCCTGTTCCTAGTACCAAAGAAGGGGAACACGTGGAGACCAATTTTGGATTTATCTATCCTCAACACTTACCTGGACATTCCCAAGTTCAAGATGTTGACGTTACAGCAACTGTTACCTCTGCTGGGCAAGGATCACTGGATGGTAACTTTGGATCTCAAGGAAGCTTACCTTCATGTGCCCATAAGGCTAAGTTGCAGAAAGTATCTGAACTGGAGATTTTCATTATCAGTTCTCTGCATTGCCCTTTGGCTTACCTACTGCCCCCAGAGTATTCACAAAGGTTCTGGCTCCAGTGATAGCTTACTTCAGGCTTCAAGGCATTCAAATTTATCCTTACTTGGACGACTGCCTGATTCTGGCTCAAGAAAAAGAACACCTTCTACAGCATCTGGAATATGTCATAGCAGTGCTAAGATGCCTAGGGTATTCTGTGAACGAAATAAAGTCCAGTCTAGTACCCTCTCAAGACATGTGCTTTCTGGGTGTGAGACTGAATACAGCAGCCCAGATGGCCTTTTTAACCCCGGACAAACAAAAGAGTCTGTCACTTTACTTCCATCAACTATCTCATCAGTCCGACTGCAAGGACAGTCCTTCAAGCATTAGGGTTCATGGCATCTTGTATTCTGGTGCTTCCCAATGCCAAACTGCATATGAGGAAGCTGCAATGGTATCTCATAAATGTATGGACACAGCACTGCCAAGATTTGGACACTGTCATTCAAATAATACCTTGCCTTCAAAAGGAATTGGAATGTCACCTAAACAACTCTGTGAGTCAGATTTTAACGACAGATGCCTCGGACACTGCTTGGGGAGCTCATCTAAATGGAAAGTGGATACAAGACAAGTGGCCTGCCAGACTACAGCATCTACATATCAACATGAAGGAGATGTTAGCAGTCCAGTTTGCATTGATGGCAGGAGTTACTTCTTCCAGGGCAGGTGTTGATTCTGACAGACAACACAACTGTCATGTGGTACATCAACAAGCAAGGGGGAACACATTCTTATCCTCTATGCAGGCAAGCAATGATTTTATGGGAGACTAGCCTGCAACTGACTCTTCAGGTTTCTGCCAGGAGCACAGAACTCCCTAGCAGATGTATTAAGCAGACAAATCATGGATCCCCAGAAACTGGATCTTCATGTATTTCAGAAATTGACAGTGTCATGGGGAACTCCAGACATAGATCTGTTCGCTTCTCCACTAAACTACCAGCTGCCAAAGTATTGCACAAAGGGGTTTCATCACACAGCTTGGAAAGTGGATGCTCTGTCTTTCAGTTGGAAAAACCTTCATGTCTATGCTTTTCCACCTCTACCTCTTCTTCCAAAGGTATTACTAAAGGTCAGACAGGACAGGCCAAGGATGATTTTGATAGCTCCAGATTGGCCTCGCAACACTGGTACCCACTTCTAAGGAGTCTTGTAAAGAAGCCTCCATGGCCTTTACCTCTGATTCCTCATCTGTTATCTCAGAAGGACGGTCATCTGCTCAATGTCAAGCTTCAATCTCTCCATCTCACAGCTTGGCATATTCTGTGTTGAAACATGGAAGGTCTCAGCTTCCTCAACAAGTTTTAAATGTGATTATGGAAGCTAGAAGGCCTAGTACTAGGAGAGTGAGAAAATGGAAGAGATTTTTATTTTGGTGTACAGCAAAGAATTTGGAGATTTCAGAGCCTAATTTGAGTGTGGCTCTTCAATATCTTACTGAGTTATTGGACAAAGGTTTGTCTTTCTCTTCCATAAAGATTCATGCTGCAGCAATTTCAGCTCACTATGATTGTGACCCACCTTTGTTTTCGCATCCTTTGTTCAAGCAGTTTCTTAGAGGGCAAAGAATATAAGACCCCCAGAGCTCCTACTCCTGCTTGGGATCTCAATTTTGTGTTGGAAAAACTTACTCTACAACCTTTTGAGCCGGCAGCTACTGCTGAATTGAAATATTTGTCATGGAAGACGGCTTTTCTGTTGGCTATTACTTCTGCAAGAAGGGTGTCTGAGTTGCAGGCCCTTATGGCAGTAGAGCCCTTTTGATTTTCCATAAGGACAGGGTATCATTACGCACTAATCCTTCCTTTATGCCTAAGGTGGTTTCTAGTGTGGCTTTAAACCAAACTATTCATTTGCCTACTTTTTGCAGATCCTCAAAATAAAGGGGAAAAGATTTTGCACACTTTAGATGTACACAGGCAATTGCGTTATTATTTGAGCAGGACTAAAGATTTTAGGCAGTCTCAGCAGTTACTTGTTTCTTTTGCTTTAAGTTCACAGGGCAAACCTGTGTCAAAACAAACTATTTCTAGGTGGATTGGCTTTTGCATTGCATTTTGTTATTCCCATCATGGCAAGAGGTTCCAGCTGGGATTAGGCCTCATTCCACTAGGGCTACTGCCACTTCAACAGCATTTCTAAGGGGTGGCAACTAAGGATATTCTGGAAGCAGCTACTTGGAGTTCAGTGCATACTTTCTCTAGGCATTATCACCTGCCTATATACTCTAAGTCTAGAGCTGGTTTTGCCACAGCTGTTTTACAAGGCATGTTGTCAGCTCCTGCTACTTTATAATTTGCCAGCCTCCCTTACCTCTGCTTTGGGATTCTACCCAATAGTCAGGACTGCAGCAAGGGAAGACGAAGAACATAGTACAGTTTTGTACCTACCATAAATGTAGATGTTCGAGGATTCCCTTGCTGCAGTCCAATTCTCCTCCTTCCCTCTGTGTTTCAGGGTGGTTGTGTAGGTGCCTTTACATGCTTCTATTTTTTGTATATATATTACTGTATATATTGTACATGTTTATTGCTGCAGGTTGTTTTTGGGACTTGTCTTTTTGGGTCTTCTGACATCTGGGGCAAGAAAAGACTGAGGAAATGACGTCGGTCATGCGCCTTAGTACCCTGACCGCCATGACCGACGACAGCCTTATACTCTGGTATTCGGGCCGACTGGGACGCGGACTATACCCAATAGTCAGGACTGCAGCAAGGGAATCCTCGAACATCTACATTTATGGTAGGTACAAAACTGTACTTTTGGAGACTTTGTTGTAACAAGCTTCGAGTTTGGAACGGAGGCCAAGTTGTAGGTTGGCGAATAGTGGGGCATCGTACAGGCGAGAAGGGAGAAGGAAGGTAGATGCGAGGGTTTGACGGGAGGAGGGAGTAGGGTAGCAGTTATGTCTGTAGAGGAGACTGATTTTCTGGCGTGTTTTTTTGATTGCAGACAGGATGTGGGAATCGAATTTAAGTTTTTCATCAATGGTATTGCCAAGTAGCTTGGTACTATGAACAATTTCTAGAGGGGAGTTATTGTGGCTTTTGATGAAAAATTGGTCCCTGTTGAATTGGGAGGTTTTGGTGGGAGTGAAAGTCATTAGTTTTGTTTTGTTGACATTTAGGTCTAGGTGATGGGATTGCATCCATGATTCTTTTTTGGAGAAGGCTATTTGGGTATTGAGTAGAAGTTTGGAGGGGCAGGAGGCTGAGCAGATGGTGGAGTCATCAGCATATTGGATGACTGAGGCATCAGGGATGGAGTGGTGGAAGTTGTTGATGAATAAGTTAAAGAGGAGAGGGCCCAGTACTGATCCTTGAGGAACTCCTGTGGGTGTAGGTAAGAAAGGGGAGGTTGATTCTTTCTATTGTACAGCCTGTTGGGGCATGGAAAGGTAGCTGGAGAACCAGGCTAAGGTTGAGGGAGATAGGTGCAATTGTGAGAGCTGGGACAGGAGTAGGAAATGGGAGATTGTGTTGAATGCCTTTGAGAGGTCAAGAAATATATAAGATATGTATTTGCCACTATCACATGCTAAGGTTGACGGTTTCAAGGAAGGAAAGGAAGGGTGGGGTATACACCTCTGCAACCTTGGCCATCAGGGCCTTAAATTGCCAGTTTCATATGTTGAAGTATCAGCAGCATATTATTGGATTGCTTAAACAGAAGATGATGTTGATTCCTGACTGTTCTGAAAATAAGGATTTACAGGATTTAATGCATTCTGCTGAACAGGTTGGAAAACATACTTTGCAATGTGGTTTTGATTCACTAGAGGCATTTTGCAGGGCTGCTGTCACTGGGTCTGTACTTAGATGGCATGCTTGGCTTAAGGAGCAAACTTTGCCAGATCATGTTAAAACTAAATTGCTGGATGCTCCCTTAAATCAGGACCACCTTTTTGACAACAAAGCAGAAGGAGTTCTTAAAAAGATGGAGGAAAACGCTAAATCTATGCAAACTGTTAAAGATTTCCTACAAGTACAGCCTCCAAGATTTAGTAAGCATTGGCCCTCTAAGAATTGGACTTTTCCTGCCTCTTCCAGGCCTTCTCAGTCCAAACCCAGAACCGGCAGAACACCCAGGCTTCAGTCCCAGGGTACGCACAGGACTAAGCAGTGGGGGGCTCACACTTCCAAATCAGGGATTAGTAAGACTCCCCCCTATGGTAAGCTGTCTCAGTGACTTAACTGTAAAACTTCCTAGAACTTCCCAGGACAAATGGGTTTTAAATATAGTTTCCCCAAGGATACAGATTTCACTTCCACATGATGTTCTTCGTGTTTCACTGTTGCAGTCCATTGCATTTGGGTAATCTGCTGGCAGATTGCCCTCAGTCGGCCTGAATTCCAAAGTCTTGGGTCTTGCGTCGGTTGCTGTCTCCTCTTCCATGACGTCAGGTCGTCAGGGGTATAAAACAAGCAGCCGATGCCATTTTCTTTGGTCTTTCTTGCCGGGCGGTGCCCGAAGCAGAAGCAGTTTGCAAGTGCCGGTCGACCGACACCTGAGATTTTCGTGTTTGAGTTTTGGATCCGAAGTCTTCAATAAAGCTAATTACCCCGTTGGGGAAACTTTTTTTCTTGCTCCAGACCGATGTCAGAAAAAGTTAATTGTATTCTTGTGGGAAGCAAATACCTCATATGGATTTTCATTCCTACTGTATTCCTTGCCTAGGCCCTGAGCACAACATTTCTGGTTTTCAGTTTTGTGCTAGATTTAACCAACGCACTATTAAGCGTCTGTATGATTTTGCTTTAAACCATTTTGGACGCTGGTTTAATTATCCAGAAATGTCGGATAGCCATCCGGCTACCGGAGTTCACAAAAAACGCAAAGGAAAGAGATAGACAACCGTGGCCCAAAACCGACAAAGCTTCTCCTAAGCCAGTTGCCGGTTCGCCGGTCCTCAGTGAGACGCTTTCGCAGCCCCTGATGCCCACTACTTTAGAGTTGCAAGCCACTACCAACTCCCACGTGGAGCCGGCCATGCCACTGGAAACTCAAGGTATTGGAGCCTCGGATATTATCCCTTCAGATGGGTCCGGAGCCACTGAGCAGGCACCGGCTTCTGAGGGTGTATTCAGACCAAAACATCTTTACATCAAACCGACTTCAGCTTCAAAGGCAAAGACTAAAGCACCTTCCAAAGCAAACAAACTCAAGAGCCACGTGGTCAGGCCTCTATGCCCATAAAGCAGATGCTCAAAATGGCAGAAGACTTGATTACCTTGATCAGGGGTTCCCATCCCCCTCCTGATAAGAGGCCTAGGCAAGAGACTGACAATGAATCTTCAGATCAGGTTTCCATTTCTTCCGATTCCTCTTCTGATCAGGAATATTCTCCCCCCCCCCCCCCCCATGAGGATTCTGATGCTGAAGAATCTATACCTTCAGCTTCTCCTCCAGAGGGCTATTCTTTTGGGGAAAATTACATACTATGAGGGAGCATTTCCACTGGGAGAGCCAAGATTTTTCAGAATCTAAAAAGAGGCTCAGGGATTTCCTTGTACTACCTCAACACAAGCCACTAGCCGTCGTAGATGATGTGTTTTCGGAGTGTAGTCTTACCCCTTACCTCCAGCTCCTGTTACTCACTTTTTTCTCATAATTGGCGCCTTATAACCCAGGACAAGTGGGTCTTAAATATCATGTCACAAGGCTACAAGTTCCATTTCCATACCCTGCCAAAGGCAAATGGCTGGCCAGAGCTGCCAAAAAATCAATGGACAGAGGCAAAAAAACAAGTCTCATCCCTCATGGACATGGGGGCCATTCAACAAGTACCAGAGCAAAAGCAGGGACTAGGAATTTACTCAAGACTGTTCTTGGTACGCAGAAAGGACAAGGCCTGGAGGCCAATACTGGACCTATCTATTTTGAACACATTCCTGGATATACCAAAATTCAAGATGTTTAACTTTGCAGCAACTTCTGCCCATGCTGGGCAAGAACGCTTGGCTTGTGACTTTAGACCTAAAAGAGGCATACCTGCATGTCCCAGTCAGACAAATATGCAGAAGATACCTCAGATTCAAGGCTGGCTCAAGGCATTACCAATACTCTGCACTGCCCTTTGGCTTATCTACTGCGCCCAGGGTCTTTACAAAGTCCCTGGCACCAGTAATTGCATTCTGCAGACAAAGGAATACAGATATACCCTTACTTGGACGACTGTCTAATTCAAGCAGAGAATAAGAACATTCTTCTACAGCATCTGGCGTTTGTGAAAAGACTTCTAACATGCCTAGGGTACTCAGTCAACGAAAAGAAATCAAAACTAGTACCCTCTCAAGAGATAATATTCCTGGGTGCAAGCTTAAATACAACTGCCCAGATGGCTTATCTCACGCCAGACAAACAAAGGCAACTGACTACCTATTTCAAAATGTTGGCAACAAAGGCCCAGTTATCTGCAAGAAAAATTCTGCAGGCTTTGGGCTTCATGGCATCCTGTATCCTACTAATTCCATATGCAAGACTGCATATGAGGAAACTTCAATGGTACCTAAAAAGTGTTAGGACTCAACATTGCCACAGCCTGGAAACTATGAATGTTAAGTTGTCTATCTCGCCTTCATTCTTGCTGGTTGGGTTCGGAGCCGATCCTTGGCTCCCACTCGGCCATCTTCAAAAGCTCGAGGCCACCCCATATCCCATGATGCCTGGCGCTAGATACCCAGATCTCGTTTGCCACTTCTGCTGCGAGGTTGTCTACTGGCTCAGGTCGTATATTTTCATTATTTAATCGTTTTTCATAAAAATTGATAGCTTGCTAGTGTAGATTGTTTATACTAGTTAATCTTTAGATATATATATACTTGTAGTATTCTTTCTTAAGCCTTCCTTTATCCCTACAGAAAACTCATTTTAGTTAGAGAGTCCCCCCCCCCTCTCTTTTCTGAAGTAGCCATTTAAGTTAGAGGCTAACCTATTTTTCTTTAAAAAAAAAAAAAAAATATATATATATATATATATATATATATATATATATATATATATATACATATATATATATATACATATATAGATATATATATATATATATATATATATATATATATATATATATATATATATATATATATATATATATATATATATATATATATATATATATATATATATATATATATATATATATATATATAGTTAGTATTTACTTAGTTTAGTCTGTTTGTTGTTGTTAGACTATTGTGTGTATCCTTGACTGTTTTTGGGTGTGGTAACTTTGTGTGTGTGTGTTATAGTTATTATACTCAATCTGTTATAGTTGTGTATTGTGTTTGGTATTCCCTTTAAGTATGCCCAAGGATACCAAGGTGTCCGGATTCAAGAAGTTTGATTCATGCTGTCAGAAGATGTCTCTGACAGATGGTCACACTTCCTGTGTCTGTTGTCTCGGCTCCATGCACCTGCAGGACTCTTGTTCGGTTTGCCATGCCTTCAGCCCAAGAGTCCTGCAGGAGCGTAAAAATAAGATGTAATGTGATCCTATCTCACCTACATTCTCTACAGATGGGTTCGGAGCTGATCCTCGGCTCCGACTCGGCACGCTATACAATAGCACAAAGTCTTTTATTGGCTGAGTTACCTCATATCCCAGGATGCACCACTACTGCTTCCCCAGATCTCGTTTGCCGCGCTTCTACAGCATAGACGTGGTCTCGGACTTGGCTGAGCTAAGTGCCTCTAGTGCTTAAATTTCTGTCAGAAATTTTGCTAAATTTACCCAAAAGCTGTTTTAACAGCTATTTATTGTTGTGTGACTGATTTTTCTTTAAAAGTTTGTGGTAAAAATTGTGTTTTGTCAACGGTAAAGGATCCCGTTTAAGTTAGAGGGGCCTTTGCCTAGCCCTCGAGCTTTAGTTAGGGCTGTTTAACAGCTACTCATTGTGTGTTTTTAATTTTTACAACTTTGTGGTAAATTGTATTTTTTTCTTGGTAGTGTTCCCGTTTAACTTAGAGGGACCTTGCCTTAGTCTACGTGTATTTTCTTATAGTCAGTGTTGAAGTTCTCTCTCTTTAAAGTTCAGTGGAAGTAGATAGCCATGTCTAAAGAACATAGGCCATCAGGATTTAAAAAGTGTTCAAAATGCTCTTACAAAATGTCCATTACGGACGACCATTTGTTATGTATATACTGTTTGGGGGCCGAAGCACCTACAGGAATCCTGTAGCGTTTGCCACGCTTTTTCCTCTCGCGTGCTCCAAGAGAGGAAAAATAAGTTGATTTTGAAAGGGCTTATATTACCCCTTCCTTTGAGGAAGCCCTATCTTCTTCTTCTTCCCCGTCGAGGAAGATAAAATCTTCGGCTCCGACCAGCCCATCTGATCCGGCAGCAAAAAAGTCAAGGCAGGCTTCTCCATCGGCTCCACGGACTTCGGAGCCGAGGGCGGAACGGTCTGCCTCGATGTCTCCAGCCTCGACTCCTCTGGCTTCGGAGCCGAGAGCTCGGGCGTCGAGGCGAAGTCATCTCCATCGGCTCCACTGCCTTCGGAGCCGATGAAGGTTGCCCGCTCAGACTCTTCCCCTTCGGTGCCGAAGTCCACATCGGCTCAGAGGGAAATTGCAGTAGTGGTGGAATCTCCCTCGGCGCCGATACTTCTCGAAACCATTCGGAGCCGGTCCCCCAGTTTTTCGGAACCGGCGGAGAAGTCGACTCGGACCCGGTCGGTCTCTTCTTGGTCATCGAGGATGTCCGATTCGGATGTAGACAGGGTGCTTCAAAGGCTTTTCTAGTCTCCGGTCTTTCAAAAGTTGGTCTCGGCTCCAGCCCAGTCGGCTCTGGAGCCGTTTTCCCACCCTGCCATCTTGGTTCCTCCTCCAACAGCTTCGGCGCCATTGAAGTCGGTGTTGGTGGAGCCGGTGGAGGTTGTCGGGTCGGTTCCGACCCTAACTCCAACCCCGTCCTTCGGGTCGGTGTTCGGTACGCGGACCTCCTCTGTCGGCCCCGGGGGGGACGCTTCGGGACCGATCCTTTCAGTTCCGAGCCTCCCTCTCGGTGAGTCGGCGGCGGGAGTTCCGACTGCTGTTGTGGCCTTGGGTGTTGAACATTCCCAGGACTCTGGGGATCCCGCCTTTAAGGCCATGAGGAGTGCCTTGGCCAAATCCTCTCTGGCCACTTCTACCATCTCACCACCACCTTCCCTTGGCACGGAGACTGGTACCTTTGCAATCCCCCTGTCTCATGACAGCGGAGCCCTTGGGCCTGAGGTTACCCCCATCGGGGGTTCCCTCCTTCCTGGAGGTCCCTCCGAAACGTCTTCGGAGGAACCCCCGAGGAAGAGACAGTGCAAGAGGAAGCACGTTGACTCCCCTGATGAGTATCTCACCTCGGATACCGACCTCGATGATGCGGAGGGATCCCCCAAGTCATCCTCGGATGAATGTATCCTTTGCGGACATCTTGGAAATCCTTAAGCAACGAGGCGACTGGCAGTCCAAACCCCCTTCTGCTGAGGAGTCAGTGTTCCTCAAGTCCTTCGGGGCTCAGCCGTCCGCCTCCTGGGTGTCTCCGCCCTTCGATGAGCTCCTGGATTTGATCTCTCGAAGGGCGTGGGAACATCCGGACTCTGTTGAACCGGTGCCAGCTCGCCCCAATAAATTCCTTTCGGCACCCCCTGATAAGGACTTTCTTACCAAAGGTGTGGCTGTAGATGCCTTGGTGGTGGCATCTGCTACCCAACAAGATGTGGCAGAGGCTTCAACATGCGTCCATCCTCCTAATGAGTCTAGGAGCATGGATCGGTACGGGAAGCGCACCCTTGCTTCAGCAACCTTTACATTAAGGTCTCTGAACTACCTGACGCACTTTACGAGACTGCAGAGGGATCTGGTCAAGGAGCTTTCGGATACCCTCTCTGGTAACTTACCTGAGCAGTTAGCCCAGACGGTTAACTCCCAGTTGGCTACCCTGTCCTCCCTATCCAACTCGTCCATGAGGCTCATTTCGTATGCAGCTGAAGGAGCGAGCAGGGCGGCGGGCACAGGTGTTGCTCAACGGCGACAGGCCTGGCTACGCCTGTGTCACTTTGCGGAGGACTTTAAGTCTTCCTTTGCTGACGCCCCCTTCAATGGGTCCTCCCTTTTTGGACCCAAGGTAAAGGACACGTTGACTCGCTGCGAGCAGGAGGGTAAGACTTTAACTGCCATAGGGGCCCAGCTTTCCACTCCGTTCAGGCCTTATCCCAAGGCTCGAAAAGGAGGGAAAATGTGGTTCCGTAAGTCTCAAAAGTCTTAGTCATCGCAGCAGAGTGATTCCCCCTCTAGAGGCAGAGGAAGGGGAAATTTTTCAGGGAGACGCCGTCCCAGAGGCGGCGGAGGCCCCCGCAACACTGGAGACCGCGAGTCCTTTCGTGGCTCCTCCTCCTTCCAGCATCCCTGAAGGAGTGCCCGACTGTGCAGCTCCGGAGCCAGTCGGGGGTCGTTTTTTGAGGCACCTAAAGGCCTGGGAAAGTATCACTCAGGACCAATGGGTGCTCCGAATCATCGCCGGAGGTTACACCATTCCCTTCTCTCAACCCCCCACCATCCCGAAGAATCCCGGACCCGCCACCCAGTCAACGGGATATGGCAGTCATCGAAATTTCAAAGCTGCTTCAAAAAGGAGTCATCCAACCTGTCCCTGCAGATCAGGCCGGATCAGGGACTTACTCAAGATTCTTGTTGGTACCAAAAAAGACCGGGGACTTGAGGCCCATTTTGGATCTCAGCAGGCTAAACCGATCAGTCAAAAAGTCCAAATTCCGGATGGTCACCTTGCAAACCATTCTCCTGCTTCTAGAGAAGGGTGTTTGGATGTGCTCCATAGATCTCAAGGACGCCTATTATCACATCCTGATAGATCAGGCGTCCAGGCGACACTTGCGCTTCAGCCTAGGGGACAGTCATTTTCAGTTCCGTGCACTGCCCTTTGGTCTCACCACAGCCCCCAGGGTGTTCACCAAATGTTTGGCAGTGGTGACTGCTCACCTGAGAAGTCTAGGATTCCAAGTGTTTTCATACCTAGACGACTTGCTCCTAACTGCCACCTCAAGGCGTCTACTCTTAAAAACTCTAGCAGCCACTATCTCCCTAGGCTGCTCCTTAGGAATCACCTTCAATTGGACAAAATCCGTATTGCTGCCGTCACAGCGTATTTTGTTTATTGGTGCAGAAATAGACTCAAGGCAGATGCAAGTCTGTCTTCCTGCGGAAAGAATAGCAACATTGCAGTCTCAGGTTCGGGCGTTACTCCTCAGACGTCGTGCTCCAGCGAGAATGGTACTGCAGCTGCTAGGTTCCATGTGAGCCACCATTCTTCTCGTCCCCTTAGCAAGGTTACATATGAGGATACTCCAGTGGCTCCTCTCAGTCCAGTGGTCTTATCAAGACCTCCCCCTCAGTCACCACATATTGATCACAGAGACATGCAAACAGGATCTTCGTTGGTGGCTTCTTTCCTCCAACCTGGATCAGGGGCGACCCTTCGTTCCCCCATTCCCCTCAGCCACGTTGACTACGGACGCCTCCCAGACAGGGTGGGGGGGACATTATCTGGACAGGTCAGTCCAAGGCACGTGGCACTCCGCCGAGAATCTTCTCCACATCATTATCCTGGAAATGAGGGCGGTGCTTTTAACGTTGCAAGCATTGCACGATCACCTCCCCCGGGGGACGATTGCCATTCAGTCCGACAATATGTCTGTAGTCTGGTACTTGAACAAGCAAGTTGGGACCAGGTCTTACCCCCTTTGCAGAGAGGCCATGAAGGTATGGGATTGGGCGATTGCTACCAAACGCTTTCTAGTGGCAACACACATTTCGGGGACATCCAATGTGATAGCAGACAGACTGAGCAGGACTATTCTCTCCCCGCACGAATGGTCCTTGAATCACAAAGTGGTAACACAGATTTTCACCAGATGGGGAGTTCCATATTGCGATCTTTTCGCAACTCCCCTCAGTGCAAAATGCCAGCAGTTCTTCTCTCTCATTCCAGTTCCGGGGCAGATGCCCAGGGATGCTCTGGTCCAACCTTGGCACTCCACTCTGCTATACGCTTTTCCACCGGTTCCCCTTCTCCCCAAGGTGATTCAGAAGGCGATTCGCTTGGGAAGCAAAATTATTCTAATCGCCCCATACTGGCCTCGTCAAGTTTGGTTCCCTTTTTTCTTCGCAAGTATGCATTGGACGGTCCCTGGTTCCTAGACCAAATTCCGGACCTCCTGACGCATCAGTCAGGACAGCTCCATCAGTCCCTACATTCATTGAAGCTAGCAGCTTGGCTACTCCTCTTCCGACCATAGTTAGGAGCCATTCTTTCGACCCTGAAGTCTTGCATATTTTGTCCTTGGCCCACAAAACTTCTACAAAAAAGATGTATAGCAGTAAATGGAAGAGGTTTGCTATTTGGGCCCAACTCCGAGGATTAGACCCTATGACAGCTTCGGTGTCAGAGGTTCTGAAGTTTTTAACTTCCCTGTTCAACCAAGGTTGTTCGGTTTCTACCATCAAAGTTCAATTGGCAGCTATTTCCAATTTTCACGAGAACGTAGAACCACTCTTAATGAGCAATAAGTTGTGCAAAGCCTTTATTAAAGGAGCTTGGCTTCTACGGCCCCCTATATCTCATCCTGCACCACCGTGGGACCTTAACGTAGTATTAGCCGCTTTAACCGCACCTCCCTTTGAGCCGGCAGCAACCTGTGACTTGAAATTTCTTTCTTGGAAGACTGCTCTTCTAGTTGCTATCATATCAGCCAGACGGGTTTCAGAACTTCATGCCTTGTGTGTCAAAACCACCATACCTGGTATTTCACAAGGATAGAGCATCTCTTAGACCAAAACCCATCCTTTATACCAAAGGTTTGTTCTAACTTTTGTTTGCAACAATCACTGGAATTACCGTTTTTTTTCCCTAAGTATACAAACAGAGGTGAGTATACCTTTCACAGCTTAGATGTGCACAGACAATTACGTTTCTATTTGGATAGGACACACCAAGCACGAAAATCAGATCAACTGTTTGTGTCCTTTTCGGACAATAAATTGGGCAAAGCAATCACGAAGGTCACTATTGCCAAGTGGATTAGAGACTGCATCAGTCATATTTATCACATTTCAAATAAAGAGCTTACAATTCCAGTGAAAGCTCATTCTACCAGGGCTATGGCCACTTCGGCAGCCTTTCATTCCAAGCTCTCTATTAATGACATTTGTGCGGCTGCTACGTGGTCTTCTCTACACACCTTTATTACTCACTACAAATTGGATGTGGCATCTAGGGGTCGAGCTTCCTTCGGTTCCACGGTTCTCCGGACCGTTTACCAATGAGCCACCCAGGAATTAGGTGCTAGGGACGCTGTCCCATCTGTAGAGAATGTAGGCGAGATAGGATCACATTACATCTTTTAGTTATGTACTTACCATAACTTTAGATGTATGGGATCCATCTCGCCTACATATTCCTAAATAACCCACCCTCCTTCCCCCTGCCTTGGAGGCCAGAAGAGACCGGACGGTCCGAATACAACTGTTTCCTCTCTTGAAACACCTGGCAATCTTATAACAACAGTCTATGTGTGTGCATGTGTGCGGACAAACAAGATCTGGGGAAGCAGTAGTGGTGCATCCTGGGATATGAGGTAACTCAGCCAATAAGAGACTTCGTGCTATTGTATAGCGTGCCGAGTCAGAGCCGAGGATCGGTTCCGAACCCATCTGTAGAGAATGTAGGCGAGATGGATCCCATACATCTAAAGTTATGGTAAGTACATAACTAAAGTTAATCCTATGTGGATTACTCAAACAGGATTCACTGGCAAAGACTCAGCCCGTGAAGGCCTCTAAGCCACCAAAATCTTTGGCTCCCAGTTCGGAGCCGTCGATGGGTGAAGCTGTTCCTTCAGCCTCGGTTCCGGCTGGAACCGATTTACCTGCCTCCCAGTCTGTTCCGACTCTCTCTTGGGAGCCGACTGGGAGTCGAAAGAGATCTAGGTCTCCCTCCCTGGAGTGGATACACTCGGCTCCGAGGTCTCCTCTGCTCCAATCGGAGCACAGTCATCGGTCCCACTCTTCTCGGTCCTCAAGACTATCCGATCATGACGTGGAGAGAGTGGTCAGTAGGCTGTTAAAACCGCAGGCCCTGGCAAAAATGTTGTCCAGCCCCCCTCATCAGATGTCAGCTCCGTCCATATCTGCAGTTATTCCTCCTCATACTCCTTCCTTGAGGTCGGAGTTCGTTGGGGTTCGGGTTGTGGAACTGTTGGCACCGATACCTTCTGCTTCGAATCCATAGTCTGCTCCGATCACTTCTTTGGTGCCGTCCTTGGAAGGGTCTGGGCGCCGAGACTCCCTTGGCTCCGAGGAGGCGAGTGGCATCGGACCCTTGTCAGACTCAGATGTCCTTCAAGGATGCATCTGCAGTCCTTACATATGGGTTGTCCTGCCTCAGGCAGCCCTTCGGTCGGCCGGATTCCAAAGTCTGGGTCCGGCGTCGGCTGATGTCGCCCCTTTCCCGACGTCAGGGCGCCTGGGATATAAAAGCGTCAGCCGACGCCATCTTCCTCAGTCTTTCTTGCCGCGCGGTGCCCGAAGCAGAAGCAGTTCGCAAGTGCCGGTCGGCCAGCTCCTGTAATTTCTGCTAACCGAAGACTTCAAAAAGCTAAGTACCCCGTTGGGGACTCTTTCTTGTCTCAGCCGATGTCAGATCAAACGGTTAAAGTTAATAATTGTTTAACTTGTGGGAAACAAATACCTCATAAGGATTTCCACTCTTACTGCCTCCCCTGCCTAGGCCCAGACCACGACGTCTCGGCCTGCGCAGCCTGTGCATCCTTCAATAGACGCACTCTTAGGCGTCGGTCGGAGTTTGCAGAGGAATTTTTTGGGGATAGTTACTGTTACAAGATGCCGTCGGAGCTTCCGACTACTCATTTAACCAAAAAACGGAAGGACAAGGACCGACACACGCGGTCCGTGGTTTCGGCCGAAACCACGGTTAGGCCTACCGCAAGTGTCTCGGTTTCTCCTGAAATGGAATCCTTGGTGCTTCCGACCGACGAAACCGCACAACCGACAACCTCGGTCCCGGAGGCCTCCTCTGAGCCGGTCATAGAATTCCCCTCTGAAACCGGTGCTCTGGAGACAACCGACACCATTCCTCTAGATAAAACCACTCCAGCACGTGGGGCAGCCAGGCCTCCTGCATCCATGTCCATTAAGGCATTTACCCATGCTAAAGCTGCTAAACAGCCAAAATCTCTCCCTCCCAAGGCTATTCCTCAGGGATCCACTACAGGTTCACAAATTTTAACTCTAGCTGAGGACCTTATTTCCTTAATTAGGGGCGCTCAGCCCCATCCGGACAGGGGCTCTCAACCTCCTCTAGACAAAAGGCCCAGGGTTGAGCACACACATCCCCAGTCTTCTGATGAGGCCTCAGATGACTCTGCTCTATCAGACTACCAGGAGGAGGCTTTTACGGCCTACGAGGATTCTGATGCAGAGGAATCCATTCCCTCGGCCTCCCCTCCTGAAGAGTTGTCCTTTGGGGAGACCCTTCACTCCATGAGAGAGCATTTCAAATGGCAGGGCCAGGAATTCTCTGATTCCAGGAAGAGGTTAAGGACTTTTTTGCATTTACCTCAGCATAGGCCTTTGGCTATTCCTCCTGTTTTAAATGTCATTGATGATGTGTACTCTGAGTCTAGTACTTCTCCAGACTCCCTTCCTCCGGCTCCTATCAAGCCTGATAGGTACTACAGGGTCCCGGACTCGCATCATTTCCTTTACAAGGGCCACTCTGCTGACCCAGAAACTATTTCTCAGGGCCCTAAAGGGGTTGCAACCACCACTACAAAAAATCCTCTTCCTTCTGAAAGGGAGTCCAGGGCTTTAGAGAGATGGGGTAAAAAAGTGTATACTACTTCCACTCTTTCTATGAGGGCATTAAATTGTCAATTCCATATGATACAGTACCAAGAGTATTTGTTAGATGAATTTCATAAAAAACTTTCTTCGCCTGAACCCCTAGATCGCAAGGCACTTCAGGATCTGGTACATAACTCTCAACAGGTTAGCAACCATTTCTTGCAGTGTGGTTATGATGCATTGGAAGCTTCATGTAGGTCAGCAATGACAGGTGCAGTCATACGTAGACATGCTTGGCTGAAGGAACAAACTCTGCCAGACCATGTTAAAGCAAAGCTACTGGATGCTCCGCTGGAAAAACAAAAGTTATTTGGCTCCTCGGCTCAAGAGGTCTTAAAGAAATTTGAGGAAAAGGCTAAATCAGTACAAACAGTCAAGGATTTTCTCCAAGTCCAGCCACCAAGATTCAGCAGAAATTGGCCTTCTAAGAATTGGTCCTTTCCGGACACAGACAGATCTCAAAGAGGCAGAAACAAACGTGCCAGAGATAGAGGGCAAGCTCGGGGCTCCTACAGAGGGCGTCAATGGCAGGCTCCTAACCAGAGAGGCACTGCAGGGCCTACAACTACTACACAAGGACCATCTCAATGACTTGACTTTGTCCCCGCCAACCAGGTCTCAATTGGAAGCACCTTTGGGCGGAAAGCTATCTTTATTCTCAAAAAATTGGCACAGTATTACAAAAGACAAATGGACACTGCAAATAATAGACAAAGGATACAGGTTCCACTTTCATACATTACCAAAAAGACAAGGCATGCCGAACATGCCACCAAACCAAAGGGCAGAGGCTTTAAAACAAATTTCCAAACTACTACAGATGAAAGCAATAGAAAGGGTTCCTCTCACAGAACAAGGCCAAGGATTTTATTCCAGACTTTTCCTTGTTCAAAGAAAAGAAAAGCAATGGAGGCCTATTCTGGACTTGTCCGCACTGAATACTTACCTCATTGTGCCAAAATTCAAAATGCTGACCTTACAGCAACTCCTTCCCATGCTGGGCAAGGGGTCATGGCTGGTAACTCTAGACCTCAAGGAGGCATACCTGCATGTCCCTATCAGACAAAGTTGCAGAAGACACCTCAGATTTCTTGCAGGTTCAGAGCATTATCAATTCTCAGCATTGCCATTTGGCTTATCTACTGCGCCCAGAGTATTCACGAAATGCCTGGCATCAGTAATTGCACATTGAAGAATTCAGGGGATTCAAATATACCCATACCTGGACGACTGCCTCATACAAGCGGACAGCCAGCAAACACTGGTAAAACACTTAAACTATGCCATCCGACTACTACAGGCCTTGGGATACACAGTCAACATTCAGAAATCAAGACTTGTTCCATCCCAACAAATAATTTTCCTGGGTGCAAAACTGGATACAAACACCCAGGTGGCTTTTCTCACAGAAGAAAAACAAGCACAACTACCGGATTATTTCAGGAAACTGACAGCACAAACCCAGCTAACTGCAAGGAAAATCCTGCAGGCCCTGGGTTACATGGCATCTTGCATTCTTCTGCTTCCACAAGCAAGGCTGCATATGAGGAAACTACAATGGTACCTAAGGAGTCTATGGTCTCAGCACAGTCACAGCCTAGAATCTCTGATCCCCCTCATTCCATGCCTTCAAAAGGAATTCCTGTGGTGGGCAAAAGCAAGCCAGTCAAACATGGGCCTGCCTTTCAGCAAGCCACATACCAGCCAAACCATTACAACGGACGCCTCAGATCATGGATGGGGAGCACACATGGAGGGCAGATGCATTCAAGGACAATGGGCACAAAAAGAATTGCATCTGCACATCAACCAAAAGGAAATGCTGGATACATTCCATCGAGGCCTTCAAGCACTTCCTGCACCAAGGTCACCTGTTAATAAAGACAGACAATACCACAGTTATGTAGTACATAAACAAGCAAGGAGGTACCCATTCATACCCTCTTTGCAGGCTGGCGATGAATCTGTGGGAGCTTTCCTTAAAACTCAATATAGAACTACAATCCCAGTTCGTACCAGGAAAAGACAATGTACTGGCGGACAGCCTGAGCAGAAACATCTGGATCCACATGAATGGATGTTGCACCCAGATGTCTTTCTCCAGGTAACAAAATCATGGGGAAGGCCGGACATAGACCTTTTTGCCTCCCAGCACAACCATCAACTGAGGAAATTCTGCACAAGGACATACCATCCTCAAGCATGGAAAGTGGACGCCCTCTCCTACAGCTGGAATATTCTAACAGTATATGCATTCCCACCGCTGCCACTAATGGCCAAGGTCTTACTGAAGATCAGGACAGAGCAACCAAAAGTAATTCTGATAGCCCCGGACTGGCCAAGACAACACTGATACCCACTGTTAAGAAGCATGTCACGCACAAAACCTTGGCCTCTTCCACAATGGCCACTTCTACTGACACAACACAATTACAAGACTCTGCACTCCAGCCTCAAAACCTTACGACTGACAGCCTAGAAAATACCTTGATTCCTCCCCAGGATAAACTATCCAAAAGGGTACAGGATATCATCATGGAAGCCCGGCGTCCTTCCACTAGAAAAGCATATTCAGCAAAATGGAAAAGATTTCGTACCTGGAACACCACAAAGGGTCAAGATACGACAGTCATGAGCATTCCACATATTCTGGAATACTTGGCTGAAATGTTCCATAATGGCCTTCCTTACTCCTCCATAAAAATTCATGCTTCAGCAATTTCAGCAGAGTACAACACTGATCCACCTGTATTCTCTCATCCTCTACTAAGGCAGTTTCTAAGAGGGATAAAAAACATCAACCCTCCAAGGAAACCTCCAGTGCCTACATGGGACCTTAACTTCATGTTGGAAAAATTAACTCTTCCTCCATTTGAACCAGCAGCATCTTCAGAGCTGCAATTCCTATCTTGGAAGACTGCCTTCCTTCTGGCCATAACCTCAGCAAGAAGAGTATCTGAATTACAGGCCCTCATGGCAGTACAGCCTTTTCTCATTTTTCATCAGGACAGAGTCTCTTTGAGAACCAATCCTTCATTCATGCCAAAGGTGGTATCCAGGGTCTCGCTGAACCAAGCTATTCACCTGCCGACTTTCTTTCCAAATCCACAAAATGAAGGAGAAAAACTTCTGCATACTTTGGACATCCACAGACAGTTGCACTACTACTTGGACAGAACTAAGACTTACAGAAAAACTGACCAACTCTTTGTAGCATATGCTGCTTGTGTACAAGGAAAAGCAATTTCCAAACAGACAATTTCAAAATGGATAGGAAATTGCATTCGGTTCTGTTACTCTTTTCATGGAAAAGCAGTGCCAGCAAACATAAGGCCTCATTTCACCAGAGCAACAGCCACCTCCACAGCCTTCTTAAGAGGGGTGGCTACAAAGGACATTTTAGAAGCTGCTACATGGAGCTCCGTGCATACATTTTCCAAGCATTACAACTTGCCCTTGTATTCCAGATCCAGAGCAGGCTTTGCTAGTGCAGTCCTGCAGGGCATGTTAGCTACACCATCCTTTTCTTAGTTCCTACTTCCCCCAGCTGGGCTATGGTACTCTACCCATATGTAAGGACTGCAGATGCATCCTTGAAGGGCATAGTACAGTTTTGTACCTACCATAAATGTAGATGTCCGATAGGTATACATCTGCAGTCAGGTTTTCCCTCCCTCCTACCCCTCTATGATATACTATGGGTACATATCCCTCATTTTAGCTAGCTGGGGTTATCTTTTGTGGTGTATTTGTTTTTTATTACTGTGCATGTTTGAAATTTGGTCATTTCTCCAAATTTAGCCTTACTTAGAGGGCAACTGGCATCTGGGGCAAGAAACACTGAGGAAGATGGCGTTGGCTGACGCTTTTATATCCCAGGCGCTCTGACGTCGGAAAAGGGGTGACATCAGCCGACGCCGGACCCAGACTTTGGAATCCGGCCGACCGAAGGGCTGCCTGAGGCAGGACAACCCATATGTAAGGTCTGCAGATGCATACCTATCGGACATCTACATTTATGGTAGGTACAAAACTGTACTTTCTCCCTCTCGGAGCTTCGGCACAGATGAGCTCGGCTCCTACATCGGCTTCGAAGCTGTCCCCCTCGGTGCGGGCAGGAACTCCAGTCTCTTCAGAACCGGAGCCTTCTCGGCATCCGAGCAGGGATGCCTTCGAGGTCATGAGGAGCGTGCTGGCTCCTGAGTCAGCCCCACGATCATCCCCACTGGCTCCTCCCACTATGGTGCCTGCGTCTGCCTGTGTCCCTCCTCCAGACCCCAAGCGTGTGGAACCAACACTCCAGGGCACCCCCTTGGGTGTATCTTCCTCTTCCGAGGCCTCACCTGAACATTCAGAGGAGCCACCTCATAAGAGGAAATGCAAGAGGAAGCATGTTGACTCCCCTGAGTCTGTCACATCAGATACTGACTTGGAGGATTTGGAAGGGTCCCCGAGATCCCCCTCTGAAGATGTCTCCTTTTCAGACATCCTTGAGATGCTTAGGCAGAGGGGGAACTGGACTACCCTAAGCCCCTCCGAGGATGAGTCTGTATTCCTGGATGTGTTTGGATCCCGACCTTCCACCTCCTGGGTGTCTCCGCCTTTCGACCCACTCATGTCCATGGTGGCTCGGAAGGCATGGTCAGCTCCAGACACAGTGGAACCCACCCCCAGAAGACCTGCTAAATTCATAATGGCACCACAGGATAAACAGTTTTTGACCAAAGGTGTCCTTGTTGATGTCATGGTATTAGCGGTGGCCACGAAGAAGGAGTTGGCTGAAACTTCATCTGTCCATCCCCCTAACAAGGAGTCCAGGACTATGGACAGATATGGGAAGCGGATGTTCTTTTCAGCGACTTTTTCTATGAGATCTCTGAATTACTTGTGCCACTTTACCCGCCTTCAAAGGGATCTCCTTAAAGAGCTTGGAGCCCGCCTTCAAAGGGATCTCCTTAAAGAGGTTGGAGATACCCTCCAAGATCTATCAGCTGAGGGGGCTTGGGCTAAGGCAGCCTCCCAGCTGGCAACTCTTAATTCAGTGGTGAACTCCTCCATGAGGCTCATTTCTTACGCAGCCGATGGTGCGAGTAGAGCCGCAGGCACAGGTGTTGCTCTGAGACACGCTTGGATGCGGCTATGTAACCTTGCGGAACATTTCAGAGCATCTTTCACCAACACCCCCTTTGATGGTTCCTCTCTTTTTGAATCACAGGTGAAGGACACCCTTACCAGGTGTGAACAGGAAGGCAAGACTCTCTCTGCCGTGGGTGTTCATTTTTCCACTCCTTCCAGACCATATACCAAGGGTCAGAAGAGCGGAAAGATGTGGTTACGGAAATCTCAGGGAGCCTTGCCGGACACACGTGGTGAGTTCCCATCTAGGGGCAGAGGAGGGAACAATAATAGACACCGCCCTCGTGGCAGAGAGGGGTCCGCAAAACCAGGGCAGCCGAGAATCCTCCTCTGAGAAGCCCTCCCACCATCCCTGAAGGGTTGCCCGACTGCTCACCTCCGGAGGCAGTCGGGGGAAGATTATCACTGTACCCAAGAGCCTGGCAAGACGTAACACAAGACAAATGGGTACGGTCAGTTATATCCGGAGGCTACAGAATGCCCCTTATTCGCACTCCTGTAAAGTCAAACAAGTCCCTTCCAGATGTTCCACCCAATCTAAGGGATCAAGCAGTACAAGAAATTTCAGAACTGCTAAGAAAGAGCCATCCAGCAAGTCCCAGCAGACCAGCAAGGATCCGGAATTTACTCAAGGTTGTTTTTGGTACTAAAAATGACAGGGGACTGGAGACCCATTCTGGATCACAGCAGACTGAACAGGTCTGTACAAAGAACCAAGTTTCGGATGGTCACGCTTCAGTCCATTATGCTCTTTCTGCGTCAGGCAATTGGATGTGCTGTTTAGATCTTCAGGATGCGTACTATCACGTCAAAATGGACAGACACTCCAGAAGATTCCTCAGCTTCTGGCTGGGAGCCAGCCATTACCAGTTCAGAGCTCTGCCCTTTGGTTTCACCACAGCCCCCTGCGTGTTCAAATGCATGGCAGTAGTTACTGCTCATCTGAGATGGCAAGGATTCCAGGTGTTTCCATATCTAGACGACTGGCTCCTTACTGCTACCACCAGGCATCATCTTCTGCGAGCCAGAGACTTCACCATCGAGACTTGCTCCAGACTAGGTATCTCAATAAATTTCAAAAAGTCTGCATTGTCGCCCTGTCAGTCTATCACCTTTATAGGCGCAAATTTAAATACAAAAGACATGTCAGCGAGCCTTCCACCAGACAGGGTATTAGTGATTCGTCAACATGTACAGGTCTTATTAGCATGCAAGAGAATTCAAGCCAGGTTCGTCCTCCAAACTCTAGGTCTCATGGCAGCAGCTATCATACTTGTTCCTCTAGCTCGTTTTCACATGAGGATCCTCCAGTGGCTGCTTTTCACCAAATGGTCCTTCCAGCAGCTTCCCATGTCTCACATGATTATGATCACAGAAGCATGCAAAAAGCACCTTGCATGGTGGATGGTCTCCACATCAGTACCCCTAGGCAGACCATTTGTACTTCCCCCTCCAGTTGCTATGGTTACCACGGACGCTTCCCTGATTGGGTGGGGGGGCATTATCAGGGCAGGACAGTCCAAGGCACCTGGCAACCTCACGAGTACCACCTGCATATAAACTTCTTGGAGATGAGGGCCGTGCTTCTAGCGTTGCAAGCTCTCCAGGACTCTCTTCCTACCGGAACCATTGCAGTTCAAACGGACAATATTTCAGTAGTGTGGTACGTCAACAAGCAGGGCAGAACCAAGTCCTACCCCCTATGTCGAGAAGCACTCGGACTCTGGCAGTGGGCGATCTCTTCCCAACGGTTTCTGATCGCAACGCACATCCCTGGGAAGTCCATCATAGCAGACAGGCTGAGCAGAGCAATTCTCATGCCTCAGAAGTGGTCTCTGAATCAAGTAGTTGCGGACCAAATATTCCGCAAATGGGGCCAGCCTTGCTGCGACCTTTTTGCCACTCCCTTCAACAGCAAATGCAACTAATTCTTCTCTCTCCTTCCACTTCCCGGACAATCCCCCAGAGACGCTCTAGTCCACGATTGGCCTCAAGGACTTCTTTATGCATTCCCTCAGTTTCCCCTTATTCCAAAACTGATACAGAAAGCTACCATTTTGTGCTGCAAAATGATCCTCATTGCTCCTTACTGGCCTTGACAAATATGGTTCCCGTTTTTGCATCATCATCATCTCGAGCAGCCTTGGACTCTGCACCCAGTTCCAGACCTTCTGATCCATCAATCGGGCGGGCTGCACCAATCCCTACAGTCTCTCCAGCTCACTGCTTGGTTGTTCCACTTCCAACCTTAGCCAGGCTTCCAGATATCTCCCCGTCTGTGCGGGAAATTATTTTATCATCGCACAAGTCTACCACTAGAAAAACTTACGCTAGTAAGTGGAAACGTTTTTCTTCCTGGGCAGAGACTAAGAATATAGACCCCTTTTCAGCCCCTATACACCACATTTTGGATTTTCTTGCGGAACTCTTCCATTCTGGGTCCGCTTCCGCTACAATTCAGTTAGCTGCAATTTCAAATTTTCACATTGGCCTGTCGGGAAATATCATGTCGCATAGGTTCATAGGTTGGTACTAGGCTATCAGCCCTAGGGCCTATACAAGCCTAGCCATAACAATTACCTGGGGTGAATTTCCTTTCTCCCATCCAATCGTCAAGGTTCCTCTTGAAGAGGTCCAAAGAGGCACTCTGCTTGACATGTATGGGCAATCTATTCCAGAGTCTGGGGAGTCTCTGGGTCAGGAACCTATCCCTCCAGCATGTTTTGTTTATTGTGATGACAAGGTTTAGATCCCTGGAGCGTGTAGCTCTGAGGGATTGGGATTTCTTTAAGTGTAGCATGTCCAACAGCTCTGGGTTTGACATGGCCTTGTATGTTAAGCAGAGATCGCCTCTGAGTAGACGATATGCAACAGAGTATAGCTGGAGTTTTTTAAGGCGGTCAGCGTAGGGCATCTGCTTTAGGCCTGTGATTCTTTTAGTGAGGTATTTCTGAGGCCTTTCCAGTTGTTGCAGATGTCTTGAGAGGTACATACCAAATGGGGTGTTGTATTCTATAATGGGTCTAATGAGGGATGAGTACAGTGGGACAATGACCTCCTTTTTCCTGGATGAAAAGCCCTTTGTGATGAGGTGTGCCACATAGAAGGATTTCCTGACTGTTGTGGCGATGTGGTTATCGAAGGTGAGACCACTGTCCACCTGTGTCCCTAAGTCTCTGATCACACTTTGTGTTTAGTGTACTGCCACCTATATGGTAATTCATGGATACATGTTTTTTCCCAAAGGGGATAACAATACATTTCTTGGCATTGAGCTTGAGCCCATGGCTCTGGCACCAAGCATCTGTTTCTGTAAGGCCCTTTTGTAGAGGATCCACATAATTTGGGGATTCAATAATGGCTCCCAGTTTGCAGTCATCTGCAAACTTTGTTAGCCAGAGTCCCTTAGCGTTGACCTGTACTTCTGAGAAGTAGATGCCAAACAAGAGCATAAGCTGTGTAAAGCCTTTCTTAAAGGTACCACTCTGCTCAGGCCTCCAGTGAGAGATCCTCCACCTCCATGGGATCTAAATTTGATTTTAGCTTGTCTAATATTGCCTCCCTTCGAACCTGCAGCTTCTTTTTCCCTGAAGTTTTTATCATGGAAAACTTTTTCTGGTAGCCATTACTTCAGCCAGAAGAGTTTCGGAACTTCAGGCTCTTTGGTCTCATCCTCCGTACCTAGTGTTCCACAATGATAAGGTTGCTCTCAGGACTAATCCTGCCTTCCTTCCTTCCTTCCTAAGGTCTCTTCAGAAAATAACTTGAATCAGTCCATAGACCTTCCTGCGTTTTTTCCCAACCACTCCAACAGGCCGGAATACAAATTGCATCAGTTAGATGTTCACAGGCAACTACGCTTTTATTTGCATAGAACAAAAGATATCACGAAATCGGACAAACTTTTCCTTTCTTATGCTGAGGGTAAACAAGGTCTTCCAGTCTCAAAAGTAACCTTGTCCAGGTGGTTAACTTCTATCATCACATTTATCTATCAACTGAGTAATAAAGAATTACCTGTTAAACCAAAAGGTCACTCTGCTAGACCTTTAGCCACTTCTGTGGCTTTTCAGGCTAGGTTGCCCATGGAATCTATTTGTGCTGCGTCTACGTGGGCCAACCCACATACTTTCATTTCGCATTATAAGTTGGATTTGATTTCCAGGAACACAGCTGATTTTGGTTCCACTGTTCTGAAGAGTTTATTCCGATGAGCCACCCAGGATTTTAAGTGCTAGGGACGCTGTCCCAACCAGCAAGAATGAAGGCGAGATAGACAACTTAACATAAAGAAGTTATGTACCTACCATAACGTTCCATGTTAGTTGTCTTCTTCTCGCCTTCTTTCTTGCGTCCCACCCTCAATCCCCCTATCCTTGTAGACCGAGAAGAGTTCCTTATGTTTTTTTTGTTCGCTGGCTGAGTCTTCTCTGGTTATTCCTTTCTGTCTAATAGCCTCTCTGGAGGTTTTATATATTCCAGGATAGGATCCTTGCCTTTATTATGTCTGCAGTTAGTCTTACCAAACGAGATCTGGGTATCTAGCGCCAGGCATCATTGGATATGGGGTGGCCTCGAGCCAGTATGCAGCTCTCGAGCTTTTGAAGATGGCCGAGTCGGAGCTGAGGATCGGCTCCGAACCCAACCAGCAAGAAAGAAGGCGAGAAGAAGACAACTAACATGGAACGTTATGGTAGGTACATAACTTCTTTTTACTCTTTCCCTGCCTGCAACAGGAGTTTCGATGGTGGGCAAAAGCTTGTCACCAAAACAAAGGACAGCCATTCACATTACCCCCCAGCCAGGCAGACACTAACAACGGATGCATCAAATTATGCCTGGGGGGCCCACATGGCAGGAAGATGAATTCAGGGCACATGGACCTCAAACCAAATGCATCTACATATCAATCAAAAAGAGATGCTAGCAGTTCAAAATGTCCTGACAGCCTTCAAGGACCTACTTCATCCAGGACTACTACTGATAAAGACAGCCAACACCATAGTCATAGTGGTATATAAACAAGCAGGGGTGCACACATTCTTATCCCCTTTGCAGACTAGCCATGACTTTGTGGGACACAGCATTGACTTACCAAGTACATCTGCAGGCACAATTCCTACTAGGAAGGAAAAATACTCTGGTAGACGAACTAAGCAGAAACCTCATGGATCCCCACGAGTGGAACCTGTATCCACAAGTCTTCAGCATGATAACAAGGAAATGGGAATGCCCGGACATAGATCTATTTGCCTCCCCTCACAACTACCAACTAAAAAGATTCTGCACAAGGATTTATCACAGACAAGCATGGAAAGTGGACGCCCTATCTTTCAGCTGGAAAAACCTATCAGTATTTGCATTTCTTCCTCTGCCTCCCCTCCCCAAGGTACTCCTAAAGGTCAGACAGGAGAAGCCAAAGATGGTACAGATTGCCCCAGATTGGCCCCGCCAGTACTGGTATCTAATATTAAGGAGCTTGTCTCAATGCCCAGCTTGGACCTTACCTCAAATACCTCATCTACTGTCCCAGCAAAACAGTCAGATCCTGCACAGCTAACTCTGAACTTTAAACCTGATAGCATGGCGAATAATGTAGTCATACAAAACACATAGGTTCATAGGTTCATAGGTTTATACTAGGCTATCTGCCCTAAGGCATTTATAAGCCTAGCCCAAATTTTTGTGGCTTACGCCACCCCTTATATGAAAAAATACTGTGCCCATTAGTTTGTTGTGCCTCTGTCCAGCAGTGACACAGAGATGATTCCCGGGGTAAACCTACGATCTCCCATCCACAGGTCTAGATTTCTCTTGAACAGAGTCAGCGAGGTGCTCTGCCTCACATGGACCGGGATTTTATTCCACAGCATAGGGAGTCTCTGAGTGATAAATCTATCCCTCCAGCACGTCCTATTTATATCCGTGCTAAGGTTTAAGTCGCTTGCTCTAGTGGTTTTGGTGGATTTGGATTTTTTGAGGTGGAGCATGTCCATTAATTCCGGGTTGGACATGGCCTTGTATGTCAGGCACGCCACCTCTGAGCAGACGGTATGCGACTGAATAGAGCTGGAGTTTCTTCAATCTGGCAGCATATGACAGATTTTGGAGTCCCTTTATCCTTTTGGTGAGGAACTTTTGGGGTCTCTCCAATTGCTGCAGATGTCGGGTGAGATACATCCCGAATGGGGCATTGTACTCGATCATTGGTCTGATAAGTGAAGAGTACAGGGGAACAATAACCTCACTAGATCTGGATGTGAATCCCTTCATGATCAGGTGGGCAATGTAGAAGGTCTTTCTAACCACTTTAGCAATGTGAGTGTCAAAAGAAAGGCCACTGTCAACCTGGGTCCCCAGGTCCCTGATAACCTCTTCTGTGCTTAGTGGATTGCCACCTATATGGTAGCTTGGGGTTACCTTGTTTTTCCCGAAGGGTATAACTATACATTTTTTGGCGTTTAACTTCAGGCCATGGCTCTGGCACCAGCTATCTGTTTCCGTGAGTCCCTTCTGAAGGATATCCGTGTCTGATGCACTTTCCACTATGGCGCCCAGTTTGCAGTCGTCTGCAAACTTTGTCAGCCAAAGTCCTCCTATGTTGGCCTGTACTTCTGAGAAGTAGATGCCAAACAATAGGGGGCCAAGGACCGAGCCCTGTGGGACACCACTTGTGACCGGCTTGGAGTCTGACACAGCGCCAGCAACTCTAACCCTGTGGGTTCTGTCCTTACCCATCTTGTGACATATGGGTTTACATTTAAGCTGGTAAGTTTTTCTACAATACCCGAGTGGGGTATTGTGTCGAAAGCCTTTGCAAGGTCAAGGTAGGCTGTATGGACTGCCTTTCCCTCATCAATGGCCTTGGTGACTGTTTCGAAAAAGTCGACCAAGTTCAAAAGGCATGATCTTCCCTTGACAAAGCCAAACTGGGTCGGGTCCAATGTCTGCAAGTCCCCTATATCTTTGTTTATGAGCTCCATTATGATCCTCTCCATAGCTTTGCAGACTAGACTTGTTAAGCTTATGGGGCGGTAATTACCAGGGTCCGTGAGAGGCGCCTTTGTGGAGTGGGACTACAGTTGCCGTCGCCACTCCTTGGGCACGTATCCTGTGGTAAGGCTGAGATTAAACAGCTGCCTTATGTGCGGGTTTAATTCCTCATTTAGCTCATGTAGCACACAGCCAGGGACACCATCCGGTCCCATTGATGCTGTGTTTTTAGCTTTAGAGTGTGCAGCTTTCACCTGCGCATTTGAGATGTCCGGGAGGCTACACTCGGCTGGGATAGTTATCTCTACTTTAGGGGAGAGGGGTGAAGTTTGCACTGAACCTGTCTGCCAGTATGTTGGCAATGTCTGTGGGTTCAGTGATTTTTGTATCATTTTGGACTAATTCTGAGCATATCTGGGAGTTTCCACCCAGGTTCCTAACATAGCTGAAAAAGGCCTTATGATTGTCCTTTAAATCCATGGCAATTTTTCTCTCAAAATTGGCCTTAGTTGATTTTATGAGTGCTCGTATTTTTTACTAATAATGATCAGGGGTGACTTCCTTTTATGGATTTTGTTCTATCATGTAATAGCTTTCTCCTCTTATTGTAAAGTTTGTTAATGGCTGGGGTCCACCAGACTGGACGCTTGCCCTTTGTGGAAAGAGTCTTGGTTTTATTTGGGATTGCCTGATCCATGCAGTCCTGGAGGTGTTCATAGAAGGCATTTGTAAGGGCTTCCGCAGCTTGGGTTGTGGTTTCCACTGTCTCAGGGGCCTTGAAGGATACCACACCAGTCTTGAGTAGTGTGAAGTTTGCTTTAGAGAAGTTCTTCACTATGGTCGTTTTTGTTTGGGTTGGGGCGGGATGTGGATTTCCAGTGAGATTAGTTTATGATCAGATCTCACCAATGAGGGATATACTTCCGGTGTGGAGCATTTTGTCCCCATGTTTGTGACAATGAGATCTAGTATATTTTCTCCTCTCGTGGGAACAGTGACTAGCTGTTCCATGGCATTTGAATTTATGAACTCCAGGAACCGTTGGGCTAGAAAGTTAGGGCTTTAGTAATGTTCCCAGTCTATATTCGGGTAGTTGAAGTCACCCAATATGATGGTGTTTGGAGATACATTTATACCCTCCAGTGTCTTCAGGAAGGCTGTGTGGGGTTCCAGAGTTTGAGAGGGTGGCCTGTAGCATGCTACAATTTGTAGAGCAGTTTTGCCTATGGTTAGTTGCACCTGGATGGTTTTCCGAGGCTTCGTGCGTTGCCACCAACCTGGAGGTGTGGGTATCCTTTATGAATATGGATACACCCCCTCCTTTTGTGGTGTGGTCCGGGTTTTGGGGCCGGAACACATGATATGAGGTAAAACCTAATAGTGCCGGGGTGCTCTCAGGAGCCTTGAACCAGGTTTCAGTTACAGCACAGACATCGATGTTCTCCATACTGAGAAGGGCCTCGAGTGCGTGCATTTTGAGATTTAGACTTCTGGCATTGAGCAGCATTACCCTCAGTTTCTTCCCATTTTTGTTTTCTAGGGTGGTAGGTTTAGAATTTGAGCCTTGCCTAAAAAGGCACTATGGGGTGGCAAGAGCCTTAGCCAATATCCGGAATCCCAGGGTGACAGGTGCAAGCCGTCCCTTGCGAAGCAGCGTGGCTTGTCAAGCATGTCATCCCAGGCAGACAGACACTGGATCCCCTTTGAATGACACCAGACATTAAGCCAATTGTTAAAGCTGATCATCTTGTCTCTATATTGTGGCATCATTCTTGGTGAAGGAAGGATACTGCTCAGGGTTAGGGTCATACCTGCCTGGGCTACATAATCAGAGAGCTCCTCTATGTCTCTTTTCATGTAGTCCAGGGAGGTACGTCTCAGGTCGTTCACACCAGCATGGACAATGACTGTGTCATATTTGTACTTGCCGTGGAGTGACCCGAGTGCTTGTGTTATGTGGTGGATTCTAGCGCCCGATAGGCAGTTTACTGTGACCCTCTCCTTGTTCAGCCTGGTGAGTGGGACGTCAGTGTGTCTTGACTATGGAGTCACCTATGACAAGTATGTTTGGTGTTGTATTTGGCCTTAAGGGCTGTGACTGCTTTGCACACTGCTTTTGAGGTTTATGTGTTGCTTGTGGGGTGTCTTGAGGTAGCAGTTGTTTGGGTGTCTGCTTTGGAGGCCTCTGCTGTTTAGGTAAATTTTTACTCCGAGCCTCCGAGTATGTCTTTGTGTGTTTATGTGTTTGATTCAGTGGAGTGGTAGCATTATGTGAGGCTGGTTTTGTGGTGTGTGTAGTTGCCTTCTCCTCCTGTCTGGTCTTGCCAGTCCTGAGTTGAGAGAGCTCAGCCTCCAGTTTGGCTAAATAGCTGCATCTCTCGCAAGTATTTGTGTTATGTGGGAGGAGGAGAGGGTTGTCTGTGTACATGAGGCAGTTATAACATTGCCTCAAGATTCCCAGATTCACCAGCTGGACCGGAGAGAAGATTGACAACTGACCTTTGGACATGCTCGAATAATATTGGGAATTCCTTAATTGAAAACAAGGGCCAGTGGGGAGTGAAGGTGTAGTGCTTTTAATTTTTAGTGCCGACTTATATAATTGCTTTAGTGAGCAAGTGCCAGGTAACTTGAGTGCAATGTGTGTTACAAGTAACTAAATGCAAAAACGACAAACAGTAACTTTCTTTCAAGTGAAACAAGGAAATAAGTACAGTAAGCAATGCAGATATCACTAGTGATCCACAGAAGCGCTGAGAAGTTGCGTATTAGGTGGAATTAGCTTCCAGGGAAATAACAAGCAAACAAACAACAAGCATATAAACAAAGCTAGATTCAGCAGGCCTGGATCTAGTCTATGCTAGAGCAAACAAGGTGAACCAATTTCAGTAAGATACAGTTCAAATATTCAGGCACTATAAACCTTTAACCAGAAATTCCCAGCTCAGAAGGGCAGAGTCCAGCCTCTTCTCCCACAAGAGTGCAGACCACGAACCTTCTTAATGTAAAATAACTGGCCTGAAGCCCAAGTGCCTAAACCAGAACTAATACACTTGGACACTGGGCTCTCAATCAGCAGTTCCCAACTTAGAAGGATGAAAGATACCTGTCCTGCCATCTCTCAGTAAAGCTGTGATGGATGTCATTTTGGAAGCCAGAAGGCCTAGTACTAGAAAATCTTATGCTGGAAAATGGAAGAGATTCTGTGCTTGGAACCAGGCACAAGGAAGTGATACGGCTGTGCCAAATATTCCTCAGATTTTGCAATACTTAACTGAGATGCTGGACAAAGGTTTATCTTTTTCATCTATTAAAATTCATGCCTCTGCCATTTCGGCTCATTACAATGTAGAGCCACCAATTTTTTTCTCATCTCTTATTAAAGCAGTACCTCAGAGGAGCCAAAAATTTAAGACCTCCAAGGAGATCACCAATGCCTGCGTGGGACCTCAACTATGTCTTGGAAAAACTCACCCTGCTTCCTTTTGAGCCAGCTGCTATTGCTGATATAAAGTTGTTATCTTGGAAAACAGCTCTGCTCCTAGCAATAACTTCTGCAAGACAAGTTTCAGAGCTACAGGCACTCGTGGCTGTGGAACCTTTTATCATTTTTTATCCAGACAAGGGTCTCTCTGAAGACAAACCCAACCTTTATGCCTAAGGTGGTGTCTAGTGTGGCTCTCAACCAAACTATTCACCTGCTAACCTTTTATCCAAATCCACAGAACAAGGGGGAGAGAATTCTGCATTTTTTGGACATACACAAGACAGCTTAGATTCTACTTGGACAGAACCAAAGTTCTCAGAAAAACAGAGCAATTACTAGTGACATATGCTGCAGGATCACAAGGAAAGGCTATCTCAAAGCAAACTATTTCAAAGTGGATAGCACACTGCATTCGTTTCTGCCATGTACACCATGGCAAGCCAGTACCTAAGGGCATTAGGCCACACTCAACCAGAGCTGCAGCCTTTCTCAGGGGAGTGCCATCCAAGGACATTCTAGAGGCTGCTACTTGGAGTTCAGTGCACACCTTTACAAAGCACTATCATCTGCCATTCTACTCTACATCCAGGGCAGGCTTTGCCACTGCAGTTCTGCAGGGCCTCATAGCCGCTCCTAATGCTGTTTAGCTCCAGCCTCCCAACCTTAGCTTTGGGACTCTACCCAAATGTAATGACTGCAACAGTGAAACACTGAGAACATAGTTCAGTTGTGTACACTTACCATAAATGTAGATGTTCGAGTGTATTCACTGTTGCAGTCCAGGTTACCCACCCACCACCCCCCTTTTTCTTCTGATGGAACGTATCTTTCCTTCTCTGATTTATACAACCTATGTGGTGTATTTGCTTGTAGATGAAGGTAAAATGTGTATTGATGCATGTATATATAGTTTTTATATATATATATTTTTCTACCCTTTTGGGGGCACCTGACATCTGGGGCAAGAAAAACTAAAGAAAATGTTGTCTGCTGCTTGTTTTATACCCCTGACGACCTGACGCAGGACCCAAGACTTTGGAATTCAGGCCGACTGAGGGCAACCTGCCAGCAGATTACCCAATTGTAATGACTGCAACAGTGAATACACTTGAACATCTTCATTTATGGTAAGTGTACACAACTGTACTTTACCAACCCCAAACTGTTGGCCAGATCTACTCCCAAATCAGTGGACAGAGGCTCAAAAGCAAGTACTCTCTTTCTCAAGCTTAAAGGCTATTCAAGCTGTACCAGAAGAGGAAAAGGGACAAGGTTTCTACTTAAGACTTTTCCTGGTACCCAGAAAAGACAACTCATGGTGTCCTATCCTGGACCTTTCTATCCTAAACACCTTTTTGGTGATTCCAAATTTCAAGATGCTAACTCTTCACCAGTTGCTTCCTATGCTAGGCAAGGATGCCTTGTTGGCAGACTGGATTTAAAGGAAGCCTTACCTGCACATCCCAATCAGGGAGTCTTGCAGAAGATGCCTACGCTTCAAAGAAGGGCACATGCAGTATCATTTTTCTGCATTGCCCTTTGGCTTATCTACTGCACCCAGGGTATTCACAAAGTGCCTAGCTCCAGTCATTGCATTTTGCAGGCAAGGAAATATTCAAATATACCCATACCTGGACGATTGTGTAATTTAGGCAGAAAGCCAGGACATACTTTTGAATCATCTGGCATTTATACAAAAGGTTCTAACTTGTCTGGGGTACATAATAAATGAAAAGAAATCACATCTTGTACCCTGTCAGCAAGTTATATTCATTGGAGCAAGCTTGAACACAACTTCCCAGATGGCTTTCCTCACGCCAGAGAAACAAATTAATTTGACAACTTACTTCAAACTAATGGCCACAAACACCCTGCTATATCTGCAAGGCAAGTACTGCAAGCCTTGGGGTTAATGGCCTCCTGCTAATTCCATATGCAAGACTGCATATGAGGAAACTGCAATGGTATTTAAAAAGCCTATGGTGTCAACATTCTCAGGATCTCGAAGCAATGATTTCTATCATTCCTTGCCTGCAATTAAGAGTTTTTTTGGTGGGCGGAGGCCTGCCATCAGAACAAAGGACTACCATTCACTCTACTTCCTGCTGCCCAAACCCTAACCACAGACGCATCAGACTATGCATGGTGGGGCTCACCTGGCAGGGAAGTGCATTCAGGGCAAATGGAACCAAAGTCAAATGCATCTGCATATCAATCAAAAAGAAATGTTAGCTGTACAGAATGCTCTGACAGCCTTCAAGGACCACATTCTTTCAGGACAAATAATGGTAAGGATGGACAACACCACTGTTATAAATAAGCAGGGGTGTACCAATTCATACCCCCTCTGCAGACTAGCCATGGCTCTGTGCAACACAGCCTTGAGCTACCAAGTGCATCTACAGGCTCAATTCCTGCCAGGAAAACTAAATACATTGGCAGACGAACTTCACAGAAATCTCACGGACCCACACAAGTGGAAACTGGAACCAAAGACTTTCAGCATGTTGATAAACAAATGGGGGATCCCAGATAGACCTGTTTGCCTCCCCCCAGAAATACCAATTGGACAAATTCTGCACAAGGGCTCCCCACAAACAATCTTGGAAAGTGGATGCTCTGTCTTTCAGCTGGAAAAATCTTATCAGTTTATGCCTTTCCCTCTCTGCCTATCCTCTCCAAAAGTACTACAAAAGATCAAACAGGACAAACCAAGGATGATACTGATTGCACTAGACTGGCCACGCCAACACTGGTGTACCCCCTCTTGCACAGTGTGTCACTGCCGGCTCCATGGCACCTGCCTCAGACCCCCCACCGTGCTGTCTCAGCAGGAGAGCCAGATTCTGCACCCTCAGCTTCAAACCCTGAACCTGGCAGCCTGGCTAATTGCCTAATCTCTCGGTTACCATCCCTGAGTAAACAAGTGTCGAATGTCATTTTGGAGGCAAGGAGGCCTAGTACTAGAAAATCTTATGCTGAAAAATGGAAGAGATTCTGTGCCTGAAGCCAAACTCAAGGGATTGGCAGAGCATCGCCCAATTTACCTCAGATTTTTCAATATTTAATTGAGATGCTTCACAAGGGCCTTTCTTTTTCATTCATCAAAATTCATGCCTCAGCCATTTCAGCTCATTACAGCACAGAATCATCCTCCTTTCCTCATTCACTGATCCAAGCAGTTCCTCAGAGGGGCCAAAAACTTAAGATCAGCCAGGAGAGCCCCAACTCTAGCCTGGGACCTTAACTTTGTATTGGAGAAACTCACTCTTCCTCCTTTTGAGCCAGCAGCAAGTGCAGTGTTAAAATTCCTTTCTTGGAAAACAGCCTTCCTTTTAGCAATCACTTCAGCAAGAAGGGTATCTAAATTACAGGCGCTTATGGCAGTGGAGCCTTTCTTCATCATTCATGCGGACAGGGTGTCTCTCAGAACCAATCCCTCATTCATGCCCAAGGTAGTATCCAGTGTGGCTGTTACTGTCCATTCACTTGCCAACCTTCTTTTCTAATCCACAGAACAAAGGGGAAAGGATACTGCACTCCTTAGATGTGCACAGACAACTTAGATTTTACTTGGACAGGACTAAACCTCAAAAGAAATCTGAACTGCTGGTGGCATTTGCAGCAGGGGCAGAGGGGAAGGCTATTTCAAAACAAACCATTTCTAAATGGCTAGGCTATTGCATTCTGCTATAAGCACCATGGAAAACCTATCCCACAGGGAATTAGACCACAGTCAACCATAGCTGCATCTACCTCTACAGCCTTTCTCAGAGGTGTCCCTACCAGGGACATCCTAGTAGCTGCTACCTGGAGTTCTGTACATACTTTCTCCAAGCATTACCATTTGCCAATTTTCTCTAAATCCAGAGCTGGCTTTGCCACTGCAGTCTTGCAGGGCATTATAGCTGGTCCTAATGCTATCTAAATTCCTCCTCCCATCCTTAGCTTTGGGAATCTGCCCAAATGTGATGATTGCAACAGTGAAACATGAAGAACATAGTACAGTTGTGTACACTTACCATAAATGTAGATGTTCGAGTGTATTCACTGTTGCAGTCCTAGTTACCATCCCTCCAGCCCCCTGATTTCTGGCTATACCTCTATTCTCTTTTACCATACTTAAAAGCTTTTTGGTGTATTTGCTTTTTTGCTGGAGGTATAATCTTGTGTGTATATGTGCGTGTGTGTATGTATATAGATATATATATATATATATAGATATATATAGATATATATAGATATATATATATATATATAGATATATATAGATATATATATATATATATATAGATATATATAGATATATATATATATATATATATATAGATATATATATATATATATATATATAGATATAGATATATATATAATATAAAATTGCTTCCCATTAGCGGGGCACCTGACATCTGGGGCAAGAAAAACTGATGTAATTGCGTCTGCTGCATGCTTTATACCCCTGACTACCTGACGTCATGGAAGATGAGACAGCAACCGACGCCGGACCCAAGACTTTGATAATCAGGTTGACTGAGGGCTACTGCAAGCAGATAACCCAAATGTGATGACTGCAAAGTGAATGCATTTGAACATCTACATTTATGGTAAGTGTACACAACTGTACTTTCTTCCACCAGAACCTAGCTCCCTATTGGGGGCTCCTGACAGGGCAACAAAAACTGATGTAATGGCATTGGCTTGCCTGATTTTATACCACTGACGACCTGACGTCAGTCCTGCAGCGACAGCAACAGATGCAGAAACAGTAAGCCTCTGGTGTTCGGGCTGACTGAGGGCTACCCCCGGCAGGATAACCCAAATATGATGACTGCAATGAACATGTACTTTTATGTTAAGTGTACACGACTGTACTTTATGTATAAAGAAGAAAAATGGTGCATCATGATATTTTATATATGTTTTTTCTTTGCGTTTCCTCTTTTTATTGTTCTGTTTTTAAAGTGATTGTGCTTTTTTATTCATTTAGTAAGTCATTAATCAATTAGTTGCATCAATTGATATTGCTTGTGATATATAAATGGATTTGCATTTTAGTATGGTCGGTGCTGTTCCGAGGTGTTATGTACTTCTTAAGTGAACTAAATGATCTTACTGAACACCTTTTAGAGTAGCTTACTGTCAATAATGCATCGTCCCTGGCTGCAGTATGGATACTTACCCCAGTCCTGCTGATGTCCTTCCATATCACTGTTGCAGTATTCTTTACCTAAGAGATCTTCTACCAAGGATAGTCCAACATCCATCTAGTATGGTAACACCTTTACTAACAATTATCGTGCTTCACACACATTCTCCTTGCACACAGAGTAGGACATAAAGGTGACATACAAGCGCGCACATACACAACTTCTTTGCCACCAGTCCGAACACAATCCTTGAACATCAGTCTGAACGCCCTTCTGCTGTGCTGGCTACCTAGCTGTTTTTACATATAAGATTCCAATTGGAGTTTCTTTTCTTCTCTCTCTCTTTTTTTTTTTTTGTGGTTATTGGGTTCATGTCATTTAGAAAGGGAAAATGTCAGTGTGGAAGGCAGATTCCCCACAAAGACTGTCACAACCAACGTCAATTGTTTAGGTGCTTCTCATGACCATATGCAGTGCGGTGTGTCTGGCGCACATTTGTGCCCACGATCCTGCATAGTCTCTCCTTCTTTACATATACCTGGAGAACCGAAGTCTTAAGTTGTTGGCTGAAGGAGCTGTGGCGGAATCCTCCCATCTGGCAAGCCAACCATCTGCCAAGAAGGCCAAAAGCATTGTCTGATCTGGCTGCTGTCCAGTCTACCCTGGACATATCTCCCAAGGCTGTTGAAAGCCTGGAGAACCGTATGGTGTTGCTTCAGATTCCTCAGCAACATCATCATCGGAGGCCAGCATGGATCCAGTTTCTCATGTCCTCTGAGGCTTTTCAAATTTCTGTACCTGACATTGTGGGGGAGCCTTGGTGAATTATACCCAAAGGACTAAGGGAGGTTTTTCAAATCTTAGGGAGAAGATTCCAACCACTAGAGGAGGAGGACTCCATAAGTCCATATTCCCCTTTGGAGGAGCTCTCCTTTGGAGATACATTGCCCATATGATGCATTATTTTAAGTGAGATTGTTCTGAAGTCTTTGAGATTCAGAAAAGATATTATGAGCTCTTACAGATTGAGTCTCCCAAGTCATCTAATGTTCCTCCTGTTCTGGCTACCCTTCTGGATACTTACTGAGCAGTGTTTGTATCCTCTGACTCTTAGCCCCCTGCACCTAAGAATCCAGATAGATTCTATCAAGTGCCTGAGGAGTTCACATTTCTTTACAAATGCCCTTCTGCTGACACTTCAGTAGTGTCAGTCTCCTCTGACAAGCCATCCAAGTTATTACTCTCTACCCATCTGTTGATTTCTGGCAAGGGTAGCAGGGCTATGGAAAGGCTGGGCAAGAAAGTTTATACTGCTGACACTTTATCCTTAAGGGCCATCAACTACCATACTCAAGACAAGAAGTGTGACTTGGAATAGTATAGAAGCGGGACTAGATCAACAAAAATACTCAGATGTGATAAAAGTAATGTGCAGTATTATAACAGATCAAGATCTGTCTTGCACTATTGCAAGTAAACTAAAAATCTCAACAGAGGCAGAAAAACTTAGGAGATACATGGTTAAATATAAAGGAAAAGTACAAAATAAGCAATTTTTGATTACCCTAAAAAGATCTGTAAAGGATTGAGAAACAAGGTAAAAGGAATTGAAAGACCAACCAAAAAAGAAGAAATAAATACATTTTGGAGAAATAGCTATGAAGATCATGTAGAACATAACAAAGATGCTAAACTGATAGTAGTAGTAAAATAAATAATAAATTCAAAGGTACAGGATATGAAATGGGATGAAGTAACAGCCAGAGAGATTGAGATAAAGTTAAGAAAAGCCTCCATTTGGACCCCCCCCCCCCCACCCCAGGCCCAAATGCAATACCCAACTTCTGGCTAAAAGTATTAACATCTTTACACTAAGATTTAGCCATGAATAAGAAATATTTATAGCTGCACCTCGAACCATCACCCTAGTTAACAACAGGACAAACATTGCTCCTGCTTAAGAGTGAACCTGCAAGTTATCCTAAAAATTATAGACCAGTAACTTCCCTTCCAATGATATATAATTATACACTGGAATTGACGCCAATGATGTTTGTAGTCATTTAGAAGAAAATTCAATCATGGCAATAGAACAAAAGGGTAATAAAAGAAAGTCATATGGAATAAAGGATCATCTGCTGCAAAATGAAGTCATAATGGAAAACTGTAAAAAGGGGAATAATCTAAGTATGGCATGGATTGGCTTCAAAAAAAGCATTTGATAGTATCCCACATTCATGGATAAAAGTGCTTAAAATGTATAAGATACGCTGTCTAATTACCAGATTAGGCCATGGCTATAATTTGGCTCCTAGATAACGAAGTGTAAAGACCTCACATCTTCTCTTTGTTGATGATTTAAAATTGCATAGCTCATCAGATGAGGAACTGAAAGCACAACTGTAAGTAGTCAAAGCTTTTTCAGATAATATAAGAATGTCACTTGGTCTTGATAAATGTGCAAAAGCAACCTTAAAAGCAGGAAAACTGCAGCACCAAGAAAACAAGTTTGGGATAAGAATATGATATAAAAGAACTTGAGCAACTGGTAGTGAATAAATATTGGGGAATTGATGAAGGATCAACAATAAAACATGAACAATTGCAAATAAAACTTAGGAATATTTTAGAAGACTTAAATTAATCCTGAAATCGGTGTTGGCATCTAGGAACAAAATTCAAGCTGTAAACCAATTTGCTCTTCCTGTCCTATCTTACAGTTCTGGAGTGATTGACTGTCCCCAAAGCATGTTGGATAGATTAGAAAGGAAAACAAGAGGGATGCTTCATGCTCACCAAATGATTTATAAATGTCAGTGCATACCAAGATTATATATTCCCCATTAAAAGGAAATATGGGCCTCCTTGAAATTGAGTACATGTATAGATCTGCAATTTTGGAACTGCACACACATCTGCTGACCTCACAAGACCAAAATGTAGTGAACATTTTGTAACAGGAGTAGAATAAACCTAAGATGACTTCTCTGCTTAATCTAGCAGAAGCATATCGGTGGCAACCAGGAATGGGAGTCAAACCAGAAGTAGATAAAAATCAGGCACCAAATGAATGCGCCAAAAACAAAATAAATACTATAAGGTGAAGGATCAGATGAGAAGGCAAGAAATGTGGAAAATGCGTAAGTATATTTGCAAGTATTGAAAACTTCTGGAAGAACTTCATGTTGATCAGGATCAAGTGCAAGAATGGTTAAGTAAGGAGGCAAATTCAAACCAAAAGATGAACGGTTAATATTGGCGGCCCAAGATAGTGGGATATGTACACGTTGGTTTACAAAGTCTGTTGAACATGTGGGAGAAACAGACAAATGTAGGTTTTATAAAACATAATTGGAAACCGCCGCACACCTTGTTGCTGGTTGTGACATACTAATGGCAGAAGGATTGTATACTGAAAGGCATAATAATGTGGCAAGACTGTTGCAATGGGAATTGTGCAAACATGGTACTGAAGTGGCTGAAAAACACTGGAAACATGAGCCACAAAGCGTCATAGAAAATGAAGTCTACATCATGTGGGGTCACTCATTACTAACAGTTCAAAAGATAGATGCGAGAAAACCAGATATAGTAGTCCATGAAAATAAGACAAAAGTAGCATTGATCATGTGTCTTGCGTACAGAGAGAGACAAAGTCATAAAATATCAAGGTTTGCAGGCAGAAACAAGAGCAGTGTGGAAGAAAGATACCTAGACAGTTCCAATAGTAGTGGGAGCAACGGGGTCTTATAAAAAAGAATCTGCAATTGTATTTAGATATGTTGCTAATACATGTAACCCTGTCAAAATTGCAGGAGTCATTACTGGGTGCATTGTGGGTGCTGCGAACAGCACTTTTGGCTGACAGTTTGAAACAATACTAATTTCATGAACTTTAATCGTACTTTGACTTAGGAATGGGGTCCATTCCCCCCCCCCATGGTATTAGAAACCCAAAAGATGTGGAGAAATTTAAAAAAAACTGAAGGACTAACCCATACGCCACAAGATGGGTAGCCAACTGGCTCACCTACAGAATGCATACTGTCAGTTGAGGAGTCCACCTCTGCCAAGTAGATCAATTACCAGTGGTGTACCACAAGGATCTGTGCTGGGCCCTCTACTGTTTGGAATCTATTTCTTGGAAGTCCAGGCAAAAGTACATGGCCTGTGGCTTACCATGTCTGCTGCTGATTGCAAACTGGGCACAGTCATTGAGTCCCCGAATGATGTTAACATATTACAAAAGGGGCCGACACAGACAAATGATTGGTGCCAAAGCCAAGGACTTAAACTAAATGTAAAAAAGTGCATTATTATCCCCTGTGGCAAATAAATCCCAGCAAATTACAATATTGATGGCATCCCCCTAAGCTCAAACTCAGTGATGAGAAATTTGGGAACACAGGTTGATAGCAACCTAAACATCGATCACAGTGTGTCAGTGATGGTGAGGAAGGCCTTCTATATTGTGCATCTCATAAGTAAGGGCATCATATCCAAGACTAAGGATGTAATAGCTCCTCTTTACTTGGCCCTCATCAGAGCACTAATAGAGTACAGCACTCCCTTTCACATGTACCTCACTAGACGCTTGCAGCAGCTGGAGAGACGACAGAGGTTTCTCAACAAGAAAATTCAGGGCCTCCAAAACACGACCTATATGGAAAGACTGAAAGCCCTGTCACTGTACTCTGTATGCTACAGGCTGCTGAGAGGCAACTTGTGCCTGGCCTACAAAGCATTCTCTAACCAGGCCTTAATAGAAATACTGCACATTTTGCAAATCAAATGGAACAAGAGTCATTTGCTCCAGGGATCTCAACCAAGCCTATGGCATCAACAGAATATGCGGAGAGGCAAATACGTCTCCCAGAGATTGCCGCTCCTGTGGCATAAACTCCCAATTCAAGTGAAGCCAGAGCTCCTCGGTGACCCTTTGTAAGCGCAACCTAGACAATTGGATGGGAGACTGTAAATTCACCCAGGGGGTGGCACCTGTGCCCTTCATGGACAGAGGCAGTTGGTGCTGCTCATAGACTCACCCTGCAAATAAAGACTAACTGTGGTCCGTTACAGAGCACTGGTATAACATGGCTAGGCTTGTAAAGGCCCTTGGGCCATTAGCCTAGTAACCTTCTATGAAACTTCCTTGCAGCCAGATTTCCTTCCCCCGCCACTCAGAAACCAGACAGATTCTACAGAGCTCTGGATTCCCACAGACATCTTTTCAAGAACCCTGTAGCAGACCCTGAAGTGGTGACTCAGTGTCCTAAGGGAGCAAAAGCTAACATTTCCAAACATCCCCTGCCAATTGACAGAAAAGCAGAGCCTTGGATAGGTTTGGAAAGAGAGTCTACACCTCTGCCACCTTGGTCATGAGGGCTTTACATTGCCAGTTTCATGTAGTGAAGTATCGGGAGACTATTTTAGACCAAATGAAGCAAAAGTTGATGGGGGAGTGAAAATAAGACCACCTCCAAGGAACTGCTAGACTTGTGCATTTCCTGCTGTCAAGTAGCTAAGAACTACTTGCACTGTGGTTATGATGCTCTGGAAGCTTCCAGCAGGGCAGCAACAGTTACAAGATCTGTTATTAGGAGACTTGCCTGGCTGAGGGAGCAGTCCCGTCCTGAACATGGGAAATCCAGTCTTTTGGATACTCCTTTGGACAGAGATTACCCTTTTGGCCCCAAAGCTGAAGCAGTACTTAAAAGATGTAGGATAAAGCCAGTTCCATGCAAACTGGCAAGGACTTTTTTCAGGTTTAACCACCTCCCTTCAGCCCCAGTTATCTTGCCAAGCACTGTTTTTTTCTGGCCTCCTAGTCTAAGCCAAGACATAGGAGCCCTTGAAGGGAAAGGAGTCAAAGGCAGCACCATTGACCTAAGCAGTGGCAAGCAGATTCCAGTGGGCCTGAGGGACCTCGTCAGCATGGTCCCAGCAGGGAGCACTCATGACTCTTCCATAATACACCCTTCCCCCACCCCTCAAGTCCCAACCATTTCTCCCTACCCTCAGAATAGGAGAACGGCTGTCCTTAAATTGGAGACTCATTACCAGGGGATCAATGGGTACTGAAAATCATAAAAAGAGGTTGCAAACTTTCGTTCAAACTTTAACTTAATCATGTTTCCCAGATATTCCACCAAACCAAAAAATGAAGGCCATAAAGCAAATACAGCTCCTTGTGCACCTAAGGTTCTGTGAAACCAGTACCAAGCGCATTACATGGAAATGGATTTTACTCAAGACTCTGCCTTGTCCCAAGAAAGGGGGGTACATGGAGACCTGTTCTAGACCTTGGCTCAGTAGATTCTTGCAAGTACCAAACTTCAAAATGCTAGCCCATCAAAAATTGCTGCCCATGATTCCTTCCATTGCCTACTTGGTAACTTAGATTTAAGGAATGCAATACTTCCACATTCCTCTAGAAAAATCTCACAGGAGGTTCTTGCACTTCAGACAGGTGTGAAGCATTATCAATTTTCTGCTGTCCCTTCTGGCTTGTCTGCTGCACCCAGGGTTTTCATGAAATGCCTACCCCCATTGATAGCTTTTGCAGGTCAAATGGCATTCAGATGTTTCCCTACATTGATTGCCTCATTCAAGTAAGAAATCTAGAAAAACTTTGAGTGAATGTGCTTTGCACCCAAGAGGATCCTGCCATCACTGGGGTTCGCTGTCAGTATCCAAAAGTCTCAGACCATGCCCACAAAGAGGATTGAGTTTCTTGGGGCTTTGCAGGGCTCCTCTCTTCAGAAAGCTTCTTTTATTAGAACTTTCATTGTGTAAGTAGACACTCTTGTAAATAGTTGTATTTTTTTAATTGTTTTTCTTTTTTACACATTTTGATTTATATTCCTATTTAAATTCAGTTATGTTCTCATTTGCTTAAATCTTGATATTCCTTTTTTTTTTTTTTTAAGAAAGCCTCCTTACTCCCAAAATGGTTACCTTTCTAACTGTGGTCTTCCAAAAGCTACTTCTCAGGAAATGCCTCACTGCCAGAGATTTCATCAGAGCTTTGAGTTACACGGCCTCTTGCATCTTCATGATCCCCCTTGCCAGACTTCCACATAAGGAAACTACAGTGTTACCTCACAGCACTCTCAATCCCTCAACTTCAGGGCAAAGCTTCTCCCTTGTCTCAGGAAAGAATTTGCCTGAGCCTGTTCCCTTAATCCGGGCCTTCCCTTCAGGATTATTCTTCAGGACCAAACTCTTGACCACAGATGCCTCGGACAGAGCTTGAGAGGGCTCATTACAACAACCTAAAGACTCTGGGCAGGTGGGACTCCCAGTTCAAAAACAAACACATCAGTTAAAAAGAACTGTTGGCAGTCTAAAAAGGTCTGATTGCTTTCAAAGACCAGTGGAAACCAGTACTGTTAGTAAAGTTAGACAATACCATTGTTATGTGGCACATAAACAAGTGAGGGGGACCTCCTCTTTTCCCCTTTTATCCTTTTTTGCCTAGCCATGGATCTTTGGGAAACTGCAAACTCCCTTGGTCTTCAACTTATGGCTCGGTACCTACTAGGAGAAACAAACTGGCAGATCATTTAAGCAAGTCAGACCCTTAGAAGTGGCAAGTACATCGGGGAAGTTTTTCTCTGCATAGCTCATGGACCAAAACCAAGTCAGCCTTGGAAGACGGATGCCTTCTCCTTCCCCTAAACAGCCCTATTCCTCTACGTCTTCCATCCATTACTCTTGCTTCCCATGGTACTGCTGAGGACAAGGGAAGAAGGTCCAAGGATCTTTCTGATAACCAAAAATTGACCAAGGCAGCACAAGTATCCCCTAATGCTCAGTCTCAATTGAAAGAAACCATGGTCACTGCCCCAATGAGTGGATCTGTTATTGACCCCCTGGAGGGAGACATCCCTCTACAGATAGGTCCAGGACATTCTAAAAGAAGCCAGGAAACCGAGCACAAGAAACTCTTGCTCTGCCAAAATGGAGCTTAACTATATGATGCAGACAAAAGGAGCAGAACCCTCTTCAAGCTCAGATGTCTGTAGTCCTTTCTTACTTGTCAGAGAACTTTTTTGTCAAAGGCCTGCCTTATTTTTCTATTAAAATTCACATTTTAGCAATTTCAGCTTACCTGCCTACTCAACCCCCTCTTTTTCCCCCCGTCTTCTCATGAAACTTTTCCTGAGGGGGAGTAACCCCATTAGACCCCCCCCCATAAGGAAACCTCCAGTTCTCCCATGGAATTTCCATTTCATTCTGGGGAAGCTCACCCTTCCATTTTTCAAGCCGGCTGCCTCCACAGATGTATTCTTGACCTGGAAGACAGCTTTTTTGCTAGCCATTATTTCAGCTAGAAGGCTGCCAGAGCTTCAAGCCCTTGTGTGTGGAACCATTCATCACCTTTCACCCTGACACACTGTTTGGGCGAACACTTCCTTTATACCAAAATGGTTACAGAGATCTCTCTAAACCAGACCATCCACTTGCCTACTTTCTTTCCTATCCCTCAAAATAAGGGAGAAAGAATCCTTCATACTTTGGATGTGCATGGGCAACTGTTACTACTAGGACAGAACAAAATATGACAGGAAATCTGACCAGCTATTTGTGGCTTTTGCCTGTAGCTGTGAGGGGGAGGCCAGTCTCTAAGCAAACGATCTCCAAATGGATTTCCTTCTGTATTTTGGTTTGCTATAATCACTATGGAAAGAAGCCACCAGCATCTGTGAGGTCACACTCCACCAGAGCAGCTGCTATGTCTACAGCTTTTCTTTAAGAGGTGGACACTAAGGACATTTGGGAAGCCACTACTTTGTCTTCTGTGCATACCTTCACCAGACATTGTTACCTTCTAACCTTCTCCAAGTCCAGAGCAGGGTTTTCAACTGCAATCTTGCAAGGCGTCCTTTCCTTTCCATTAAATTTACCAACTACCCTCTTATCAGCTTTGGGAGCCATCCCATCATTTAGGACTGCAACAGTGAAACACGAAGAAACTAGTACTGTTGTGTGCACTTTGCATAAATGTAGATGTTTGAGTATATTCATTGTTAAAGTAGTTTTCCCTCCTTCCCTGCTTTCCCTGTTGCCCCATAGGGTTGGGGTGGACATTCTCTCAAGATCCAGGTTGATCCCCCTCCCCCCATACAGACTAGATTCTGGCCTATACTCTGGAGTTTCCTGGGCTACGGCCCTTAAGTTTAGGGACCAGCTAAGGGCTCCTTACTGTTGAGGGCAAGAAAGTGCTGAGGTTATGGCGCTGGCTGACTCCTTTTAAACTGAGATGCCTTGATGTTGGTCAGGGCATCTGTCAGCTTCGGGAGGAGGATGAGGAGGAAGTTCTATGGTAGTTGGGCCAGCCAAAGGCTTCCACATCAGGAAATTCTGTCAGCTAGGACTGCAACAGTGAATAGACTCTTAACATCCATATTTATGGTAAGTGTACACAACTGTTACTTTCTCCCTTCTTTTGAAAATGGCCAGGGGCAATTACAGAAAGCTTCCTCACAGATTGTATCTACTCTCACAAGAGCAAGGGTGTTTGTTGCACCCTGGCATCAATCATCTTTAATTGACTGCTTGGATGATGGTCTTAATTCCTTTTAGGCACTTATTTCCTGAGGTCTTGCAGCAGATAGTAATGGAGGCAAGAAAGCTTGCTACTAGAAGATCATATATTAGCAAATAGAAAAGGTTTTCTAGTTAGTGCCAACAATATAACCAGCACCCATTCAGGGTTAGCTGATCTTTGTGTTTCACTGTTGCAGTCTTCACACTTGGGTTATATCTGCCTGCAGTTAGCCCTCAGTCGGCCCAAATACCTGTGACTTAGTATTTCTGCGTCGGTTGCTGTCGCTTCAGGACTGACGTCAGGTCGTCAGGGGTATAAAAACAGGCAGCCGACACCATTACCTCAGTCTTTCTTGCCGAGGAGCATGAAGCAGAAGCAATTCGCACGAGTGCCGGTTGAACTCTGCCCGAGTTTTCATTACCGAATTGAATCTCTCTGAAGTCTTTTAAAGCCAAGTACCCCATTGGGGATCTTTTATCCTTGCTCTAACTGATGTCAGAAAAAGTTAACAATTGTCTCGCCTGTGGAAGGCAAATACCACACCAAGATTTCCATTCTTGCTGCGTCACCTGTTTAGGCCCAGACCACAACATACCTCGCTGCCAGTTTTGTGCTTTGTTCATCGCACAAACTATTAATCGTTGGGCCCTTATTATAGCTAAATACTTTTGCTCTCTATCTCCATATTCCGAAATGGCTTTGGTAAACCATCCAACTTCCAATCTTCCGAAAAAACATAAGAATAAAGGCAGAGACAGACCGCACAGGTCCAAAACTGCTGATGATGCTTCCATTAAGCTAGTCACCAGTTCGCCAGTACTCAGTGAGGTGCTTTCACAGCCACTGATGCTGGCTTCGATGGAATCGCAGGCCGCTACTGAGACCTGTTCGGAGTCAGGTATGCCACGAGACTCATGATGATGATTGTCGTGTTTCACTGTTGCAGTCATTACATTTGGATTATTTGCTTGCAGTAGCCCTCAGTCAGCCTGATTTAACAAAGTCTTGGGTCCTACATCGGTTGCTGTCCCTTCTTCCATGACGTCAGGTCGTCAGGGGTGTAAAACATGCAGCCGACGCCATTAACATCAGTCTTTCTGGCCAGGCGGTGCCCGAAGCAGAAGCAGTTTGCAAATGCCCGGTCGGTCAACTCCTGAAATTTTCACTTTCGAGTTTCAGAACGAAGTCTTCAACTAAAGCTAAGTACCCCGTTGGGGAAACCTTTTCTTGCTCCTTACCGATGTCAGTAAAAGTTAATAATTGCATTACTTGTGGAAAGCAAATACCTCACAAAGATTTTCATTCGTACTGTATTCCTTGCCTAGGCCCTGACCATGACGTACCTTGCTGTTGGTTTTGTGCTTTATTTAATCAACGCACTATCCGTCGGTATATTTTTCCCTCTAAATATTTCGGTTATCTGTTTAGATGTTCATCATGTTTCACTGTTGCAGTCATGACTGTAGGGTTCTCTCCTGCCGGCAGGCAGTCCTCGGTCGGCCAGAATCCCAAAGTCTGGGTCCGGCGTCGGCTGCTCAGCCATGCTTCTTGACGTCAGAGCACCAGGAGTACAAAGTTGACATCCGACGCCATGTTCTCCAGTCGTTCTTGCCGTGCGGTGATAGCAGTTCGCAAGTGCCGGTCGGCTGACTCCTGACAATTTTTTCTTATCAAACTGCAGTCCGAAGACTTTCTTCTCATCAAAGCTAAGTACCCCGTTGGGGAAACTTTTTTCTTGCTCCAGTCCGATGTCAGAAAAAGTTAATAATTGTATTTCATGTGGGAAGCAAATACCTCATAAGGATTTTCATTCTTACTGTATTCCTTGCTTAGGCCCTGACCACGACGTAGCTAGTTGTCGGTTTTGTGCTAGATTCAGTCAACGTACTATTAAACGAAGGTACGATTTTGCTTTTCATTACTTCGGTAGGTGTTTTAATTACAAAATGTCGTCAGATACGGTTCCGGCTACCGGAGTTCACAAACGACGCAAGGACAAAGACAGGCCTCCGAGGTCCAAATCAGACTATATCGCACACGCAGAGCCAGCTTCAGGTTCGGCCGTCGTCAGTGAGGTGCTTTTGCAGCTCCTGTCGTCGGCCATTTCGGAACCGATAGCCTAAACGGACTCCCACGAGGAGCAAACTAGGCCTTTGAATATTTCAGTTGGACCTTCGGACAATGCTCCTTCGGATGGGTCCAGAGCCGCTGTGCAGGTACCGGCTTCCAAAGGGGTTTTCAGGCCTTTTCAGCTTCTTATAAAGGCAAAGCCAAAGACAAAGGCAAAGACTCCTTCCAAATCAAAGACTGCAACCCAGGCCTCTTCTGATCCGGCTCCCAAGTCTCAGAAACAGTTACTTAAAATGGCGGAGGACTTGTTTACTATGATTAGGGGTACACATCCCCCTCCAGATAAAAGGCCAAGGCAGGAAGTTTATTATGACTTCTCTGATCAGGCTTCTGTTTCTTCTTCTGACCAGGAATATTCTTTCCCTCTTTATGAGGATTCTGATGCTGAGGTATTCCATTCCTTCAGCCTCTCCCCCTGAGGATTTCTCTTTTGGGGAAACTTTGCATGAAATGAGGGAACATTTCCACTGGGAAGGACAGGAGTACTCGGAATCTAAGAAAAGACTAAGGGATTTTCTTCTTCTTCCCCAACATAGGCCCCTGGCTATTCCTCCTATTTTGGATATTGTGTATGATGCTTTTTCGGAGGCTAACTTAACTCCTGACTCTCTTCCTCCAGCTCCTGTTAAGCCAGACAGATACTATAGGGTTCCTGATTCCCACCAGTTTTTATTCAAGAACCCTACTGCTGACCCTGAAACCATTTCTCAGGGTCCTAAGGGCGTTAAGGCTGCTTCTGCTAAAAACCCCATTCCCACTGAGAAGGATACCAGATCTTTAGAAAGATGGGGCAAAAAAGTGTACACTTCTGCTACTTTATCTATTAGGGCTTTAAACTGTCAGTTTCATATGCTGAAATACCAGCAATTTCTCCTCTCTGTTTTAAAGCAAAAGCTAACTTCCATTTCCGCCTGTGCAGATAAGGAACTTCATGACTTATTGCATGCCACTGAACAAGTTGGGAAACATGGTTTACACTGTGGATTTGATGCCTTGGAGGCTTCTTGTAGGGCTGCTGCCTCTGGCACAGTAATTAGAAGGCATGCATGGTTAAAGGAACAAAATTTGCCAGATCAGGTAAAGGCTAAATTATTGGATGCTCCTGTTCAGCATAATGTTTTATTTGGATCTAAAGCTGAAGAGGTGATTAAAAAGATGGAGGACAAGGCTAAGTCCATGCAAACAGTTAAAGATTTCTTACAAGTACAGCCACCCAGATTTAGCAGGAATTGGCCTACAAAAAATTGGTCCTTAACCAATTCAGACAGGCCTCAGAGGGGTAGATATAGACGCCCCCGAGGTAGGCCTCAAACGCAGGCCTCTTATAGACCAATACAGTGGACTGCTTCCACCCCTAGGGGAGGAGAAGACAGGTCGCAAGCTCATAGAAAACAGACTCAATGACTCCCTCTGTTGGGCTGCAGGAACTTCTTGCCTGGAAGCCCCCCTCGGAGGAAAACGTTCGCTTTTTCATCTAAATTGGACTCATAACCCAAGACAAGTGGGTTCTGGATGTGGTTTCAAGAGGTTACATATTCCATTTTCATACCCCACCAAGGCCAAGCGGATGGCCAGATCTTCCAAAACATCAATGGTCAGAGGCATTAAACCAAGTGTAAGCTCTCTTGGCTATGAAAGCCATAGAACTAGTTCCACTTTCAGAGGTGGGACAAGGTTTTTACTCAAGGCTCTTTCTAGTCCCCAGGAAGCAAAATTCATGGACACCCATTCTGGATCTGTCAGTCTTGAACACTTTTCTAGAGATACCAAATTTCAAGATGCTTACTCTACAGCAGCTCCTGCCAATGCTGACCAAAAATGCATGGATGGTAACTTTGGATTTAAAAGAAGCATATTTACACATTCCCATCAGACAGGAATGCAGAAAATACCTCAGGTTCAAGTTAGGATCGAGGCGCTACCAATTCTCTGCGCTGCCCTTTGGATTGTCTACTGCACCCAGGGTCTTCACCAAGTGCCTGGCTCCAGTAGTAGCTTATTGCAGACTCAAGGGAATTCAAATTTACCCTTATCTGGACGACTGTCTTATTCAGGCAGACGGCAAGGATGTTTTACTCCAGCATCTACAGTTTGTTCAGAATCTTCTCAAGTTCCTGGGATTCACTGTAAACATAAAAAGTCAAATTTGACACCCTCACAACAGATAATTTTTCTGGGCGCTTCTCGAAACACAACAACCCAGAAGGCATTTCTGACATACGAAAAACAATTACAGCTGGCTTCAACTTTCAAAACCTTGGCAACTTCAACTCAGCTATCTGCAAGGAGATTCCTGCAGGCTGTGGGTTACATGGCCTCCTGCATCCTTCATGTACCATATGCAAGACTACATATGAGGAAAATACAGTGGTACCTAAAAAGTGTATGGTCTCAGCATTGCCACAGTCTAGACAATACTGATCTCCGTCCTGCCTTGTCTTCAAAAGGAATTCCTTTGGTGGTCCAAGGCATGTACTCTAAACAAAGGAAAACGCTTCTGTCTGCCTCCTGCCACTCAGATTCTAACCACGGACGCCTCAGATTATGCATGGGCAGCCCATTTTCGGGACAGCTGTCTGCAGGGCCTTTGGACAAATGATCAGAAGCACCTGCATATCAATTTAAAGGAAATGTTAGCCGTTCAGAAAGCTCTATTGGCCTTCAGGAATCTTCTACAACCAGGACAACTACTGATACGGACAGACAACACCACAGTTATGTGGTACATAAGCAAGGGGGATCTCATTCCTATCCCCTTTGCAGACTAGCCATGGATCTTTGGAACTCCGCTCTAGCTTGCAATCTGGACCTTCAAGCACAGTTTCTACCAGGGAAGCACAGTCTGAGCAGAAACCTTTCGGATCCACACGAATGGATGTTGGACTCCGAAATATTCAAGATGATTACAGCAGTCTGGGGGTGTCCTCACATAGACCTCTTTGCATCCCACCTCAATCATCAACTACAAATTTTTTGCACCAGGACTTTCCACGATCAAGCTTGGGAAGTGGATGCTCTATCATTCAGTTGGAGAAACCTCTCGGGATATGCCTTTCCACCTCTTCTTCTTCCACGGGTATTACTAAAGATCAAGCAGGACAAGCCCAAGTTGATTATCTTGCTGGCCCCAAATCGGCCTCGACAGTTTTGGTACCCAACACTGAAAAACCTTTGTCTAGAGCCACCCTGGGTTTTACCACAGATTCCGAACCTTCTGTCCCAACACCAGGGTCAGATTCTACACTCCCATGTCAAAACTCTCAGCCTGGCGGCCAGGTTAATCCAGGATCTTTGATTCATTCTCTCCTACCCAAGCAGGTTATGGATGTCATTTTAGAAGCCAGACGTCCTAGCACTAGAAAATCTTATGCAGGAAAATGGAAAAGATTTTGTTCCTGGATGCAGGCTCAGGATTCTGATCCTCTTATTCCTAACATTCCTCAGATTTTACTTTACCTGTCAGACCTCTTACATAAGGGTCTCTCTTTCTCTTCCATAAAGATACATGCCTCTGCTATTTCTTCTCATAATACAGACCCTCCTATCTTTTCCCACCAGCTCATGAGACAATTTCTCAGAGGAGCTAAGAACTTAAGGCCCCCTAGATCTCCTCCCATTCCTGCTTGGGATCTCAACTATGTTTTGGAAAAGCTCGCCTTACCTCCTTTTGAGCCTGCTGCCTCATCTGACATCAAGTTTTTATCTTGGAAGACAGCCATCCTGTTTGCTCTGACCTCTGCCAGGAGGGTTTCAGAGTTGCAAGCTCTTATGGCTGTGGAACCTTATATTATTTTTCATCAAGACAGGGTGTCTTTAAGGACTAATCCTACTTTCATGCCTAAGGTGGTTTCCAAAGTGGCTTTAAATCAAACTATTCACTTGCCAACTTTTTTCCCCACTCCTCAAAATAAAGGGAAAAGGATCTTACATTCCTTGGATGTACACAGACAACTACGTTTTTAGCTGGACAGAACCAAGGACATCAGGAAATCAGAGCAATTGTTTGATGTTATGTGATCCTATCTCGCCTACATTCTGACTGATGGGTTCGGAGCCGATCCCTCGGCTCCGACTCGGCACGCTTATGCCAAAGAGCGAAGTCTCTTATTGGCTGAGCTTACTATATCCCAGGATGCACCACTACCAGTCCCCAGATCTCGCTTTGCGCTAATCTGCGAAGACGTGGTCTCGAGCTGGCTGAGCTAAGTAGTAATTTTACTAACTTTTTTCTGTCAGGAATTTCTTGTTCTAGTCATAAAAAGCTGTTTTCACGGCTATTCTTCTCTTTTGTGTGTGTTTGGAGTTTATCAAAGACTTTGTTGTGTGATTGGGTTGAGTTTGGTTAGGTCTCCTTCATCTAGGGCCTTCCTGGTCTTTCAACCCGCCTAAAACTTACAGGGTTTCGAAGTACCCTTAGTATTTTGTTACCTAAGCGATAACTGTAGTAGGTACTGTCAGTAAACAGAAAGTTGGTGATTTTTTTCTGTCAAGTTACTGATTCTTGCCATAATGTCACAAAATCCTAGGCCTTCGGGCTTTAAAAAATGCACCAAATGCAATTTCAAAATGTCCATCACAGACGATCACTCGCTCTGTGTGTATTGTTTGGGTGCTAAACACTTACAGGAGTCATGCAGCGTGTGTCACGCTTTTTCCTCTAGGGTCCTCCAGGAGAGGAAAAATAAATTGATTCTTAAGGGGTTAATAAAACCTTCTTTTGAAGAAGCCTTGGCATCCTCTCCTTCTCCAGCTAAAGAAAGGGCGTCGGTTCCGACCAGTCCGTCGGACCCGACCGCCAAAAGACATAGGCAGGCCTCTCCTTCGGCTCCAAGGACTTCAGAGCCGAGGACGGAACGGTCTGCCTCGATGCCACCAGTCTCGACTCCTCTGGCTTCGGAGCCGATGGCTGGGGCATCGAGAGGCGGGTCACCTTCGTCGGCTCCACTGGTCTCGGAGCCGACAAGGGTCGCCGCCAGACACTTCCTCCTCGGCAAGTCCACCTCGCACCGATGGAATCTAAGTGTGTATTCCTTCGCGCCGATAGTCATCGAGTCACCTCGAGCCGGTCCCCTAGTCCTTTGGGGCCGTTGGAGAGGCCTCAACCCGTTCAGTTTCCTCTCGGTCTTGAGGATGTCAGATTCTGATATAGACAGGGTGCTCCAAAGACTGTTCCAGTCCCCAGTCTTCCAAAAATTTGTTTCGTTCCGACCCAGTTGGCTTCGGAGCCGATAACCCTGGCCCACCCCATTGCCATTCCTCCTCCGACTGCTTCGCTCCGTCGGAGCAGGTGCTGTTGGAGCCGGTGGAGATCTTAGGGTCGGCTCCGACCCTTACTTCCAACCGGCCTTCGGGTCCGAGTTTGGTACACGGACTTCTTCGCTGGACCCGGGGTGATGTTTGGGACCTATGCTGGTTCCGAGCCTCCCCCTCGGTGCTTCGGCTGCGGGACTTCCGTCGGCTATCATGGCTCCGGGGACCGGACACTCCCAGGATTCTGGGGGTCCGGCTTTCAGAGCCATGAGGAGTGCCTTGGCCAAGTCTTCTTCGCCATCTCTCCGGCTTTACCGGCACCTTCCCTGGGCGTGGAGACTGGGTCTTTGGCAGTTCCCCTGTCCGTAGTCAGCGGAGCCCCTGGGCCTGAGGTTACCCCCATTGGGGGTTCCCCTCCTCCTGAGGGTTCTTCGGAGTTGTCTTCGGAGGAACCCCCAAGGAAGAGATCGTGCAAGAGGAAGCACGTGGACTCCCCCGAGTCTATTACATCGGACACTGATCTTGATGATGCAGAGGGGTCCCCGAAGTCGTCCTCGGATGATGTCTCATTTGCAGACATCTTAGAGATCCTCAAACAACGAGGTGGCTGGATATCCAAACCCCCCTCTGCTGATGAGTCGGTGCTCCTCAAGGCCTTTGGGGCTCAGCCCTCCGCCTCCTGGGTGTCTCCGCCCTTCGACGAGCTTCTGGATTTAGTTTGTCGAAGGGCGTGGGAACATCCAGATACCGTGGAACCAGTCCCTTCTCGTCCAAATAAATTTTTGTCTGCTCCCCCTGAGAAGGAGTTCCTCACTAAGGGCGTGGCTGTAGATGCCATGGTGGTGGCATCTGCTACACAACAGGACGTGGCAGAGGCTTCAACGTCCGTCCATCCTCTTAATAAGGAGTCTAGGAGCATGGACAGGTACGGGAAGCGCACCCTGACTTCAGCGGCCTTTACTTTAAGGTCTCCGAATTATTTGGCACATTTTACCAGGCTTCAGAGGGATCTGGTCAAGGAGTTGTCAGATTCCCTCTCGGGTAACCTACCTGAGCAGCTAGCCCAGTCGGTTAGCTCTCAGCTGGCTATCCTTACGTCAATTTCTAACTCGTCCATGAGGCTCATTTCCTATGCGGCCGAAGGGGCGGGTAGAGCGGCAGGCACAGGCGTGGCTCTACGGAGACGAGCCTGGCTCCGCTTGTGTCAGTTTGCGGAGGCCTTCAAGTCTTCCTTCGCCGACGCCCTTTGATGGGTCCTCTTTGTTTGGACCAAGGTTAAAGACACCCTTACCCGCTGTGAGCAAGAGGGAAAAACTTTATCTGCCGTGAGGTGCCCGTTATTCCACTCCCTTCGGCCTTACCCCAAGGCTAAAGGAGGGGAAGATGTGGTTCCAAATCTCGCAAGTTTTTCCCCAACAGCAGGAAGATTCCCCTTCCAGAGGCAGAGGACGGGAAATTTTTCTGGGAGACGCCGTCCCAGAGGCGCAGAGGGCCCGCAATTCTGGAGACCGAGTCCTTTCGTGGCTCTTCAGCCTCCCACACATCATGAGGGATTGCCCGGCTGTGCTGCTCGAGCCAGTCGGGTGTCGCTTGCCAAGCACCTAAAAGCCTGGGAGTCAATCACTCAGGACAGATGGGTGCCGGATCATTGCCGGAGGTTACACCATCCCATTCACATACTCACCCCACCGTCCAAAAATCCCGGACCCACCACCCAGTCAAAGGGAAATGGCAGCCGCAGAAGCTTTAAAGCTGCTAGAAAAGGAGTCATCCAACCGTCCCCACAGACCAGATCGGATCAGGAAATTACTCCAGGTTCTTTTAGTGCCAAAAGACAGGGGACCTGAGACCAATATTGGATCTCAGCAGACTGAACCAATCTGTCACGAAATCCAAATTCAATGGTCACGTTACAATCCATTCTCCCATTGTTGGAGAAGGATGTTTGGATGTGCTCCATAGACCTCAAGGACGCCTATTATCACATACCGATACATCAGGCGTCCAGGAGGTATCTGCGCTTCAGCCTGGGAGTCAGTCATTACCAATTTTGTGCTCTGCCCTTTGGTCTCACCACAGCCCCCAGGGTGTTCACCAAGTGTTTGGCAGTAGTGACGGCTCACCTGAGAAGTCTTGGATTCCAAGTGTTTCCCTATCTGGACGACTGGCTCCTGACTGCCACCACCAGGCATCTACTAATGGACAACCTCAAAGCCACCATTTTCCTGGGTGCTACCCTGGGGATTACATTCAATTGGTCAAAGTCTGTCTTGCTGCCCTCTCAACGCATAAGGTTCATAGGAGCAGAGATAGACTCAAAATTGATGCGCGTCTTTCTTCCTGCCGAAAGGATCCAAACTTTACAGGGCCAAGTTCAAGCTCTGATCTCGAGATCCAAAGCCCCAGCCAGGATGGTTCTACAAGTTTTAGGTTCAATGTCTGCCACGGTTCTTTTAGTTCCTCTGGCAAGATTGCACATGAGGATTCTTCAGTGGCTATTGTCAACTCAATGGTCCTTTCAGGATCTTCCCCTCAGTCATCACATCATGATTACGGAAACATGCAAACGGGACCTTCGCTGGTGGCTTCAGACATCCAATCTGAATCAAGGAAGCCCTTTGTTATTCCCTCTCCAGTGCTTACCCTGACGACAGATGCCTCCCAGATAGGGTGGGGGGGGCATTGTCTGGGCAGGTTAGTTCAGGGCTCCTGGCTTCCAGACGAAGCTCTTCTCCACATCAATGTGTTGGAGATGAGGGCTGTACTTCTATCCCTACAGGCCTTACAGAAGTTTCTTCCTCAGGGCATCATCGCCATCCACACAGACAACATGTGGGTGGTCTGGTATCTGAACAAACAAGGAGGGACCAGATCTTACCCCCTTTGCAGAGAGGCCATGAGAGTGTGGGAATGGGCTGTAGCTACCAACCGCTTCTTGGTAGCGACCCACATTCCGGGGAAATCAAATATATTGGCAGACAAATTGAGCAGGACAATTCTCTCTCCTCACGAGTGGTCTCTAAACCAAACAGTAGCAGCTCAGGTTTTCAGGAGATGGGGACGCTGCGACCTATTTGCAACTCCACTAAACACCAAGTGCAAAAGGTTCTTCTCCTTGGTTCCACATCAGGGAGTACCAGCTATGGATGCTTTAGCACAACCTTGGCCAACAGGGCTACTTTATGCCTTTCCTCCAATTCCACTTCTCTCCAAAGTCATTCAAAAAGCTTCTCAGTTGGGGTCCGCAATGATACTGATTGCCCCATATTGGCCTCGTCAGGTATGGTTTCCTTACCTGAAGAAGCATGCGGTGGACGATCCGTGGACTTTAGACCTAATTCCGGACCTGCTAATTCATCAGTCGGGACATCAGCATCAGTCCCTTCGATCTTTGAAGTTGACAGCTTGGCTCCTCCACTTCCGACTTTAGTCAGAAGTCACACATTAGACCCGGAAGTTGTTCACATTTTATCTTCGGCCCACAAACCCACCACTAACAAATTGTACCTCAGTAAGTGGAAGAGGTTTGCTATCTGGGCTCAACTCAAGGGCTTAGACCCTATCACTGCTCCTATCCCAGAGGTTTTGAAATTCTTAACATCCCTGTTTAATCAAGGATCTTCTGTCTCTACTATTAAAGTCCAACTAGCGGCTGTCTCTAAATTCCACAAATCCATGGATCCTCCATTGATGAGCAGCAGACTATGCAAAACTTTCATTAAAGGTGCGGGCCTGTTAAGACCCCCAGTTTTCATCCTGCGCCTCCGTGGGATCTTGATTTGGTGCTTCACATTAACATCTTCCCTTCGAACCAGCTGCTACATGTGAGTTAAAATATCTGTCTTGGAAAACTGCCTTCTTAGTTGCAATTACTTCTGCAAGAAGAGTTTCAGAGCTTCAAGCCCTGTCTATTAAACCACCGTACTTGATTTTCCACAAGGATAGAGTATCACTTAGGCCTAATCCATCCTTTGTCCCAAAGGTCTGTTCTAATCTCTGTCTCCAACAATCTCTAGAGCTACCAGTTTTCTTCCCAAAATTCTCCAATGAAGCAGAATACACTCTCCATAAATTGGATGTTCACAGGCAATTGCGCTTCTATTTAGACAGGACTCAGCAATTTCGTAAGTCAGACCAGTTGTTTGTGTCCTTCTCAGACAATAAATTGGGTAAAACCATCACAAAAGCTACTATCTCCAAATGGATTAGAGATTGTATAACTCAGGCTTATTCTTCTTGAATAAGCAACTTACAACATCTATCAAAGCTCACTCTACCAGAGCTATGGCGACTTCTATAGCTTTTCATTCCAAGCTCGCTATATCGGAGATTTGTGCTGCGGCTACTTGGTCCAATCCGCACACTTTCATTTCCCACTATAAATTGGATGTGGCATCTAAAGGGCGAGCATCATTTGGTTCCACGGTACTCAGGAGTGTTTTCCAGTGAGCCACCCAGGATTCAGGTGCTAGGGACACTGTCCCATCAGTCAGAATGTAGGCGAGATAGATCACATAACATCTTTTAGTTATGTACTCACCATAACTTCAGATGTTTGGGATCCATCTACATTCCTAATACCCACCCTCCTTCCCCCTGCCTTGGAGATCAGAAGAGATTGAACGGTTTTGAGTTCTACTGTTTTATCTTGTTTCATCTGACGATGTTATATAAGCAGGGCGTGCATGTGTGCATGTATGCGGACAAACTAGATCTGGGGGACTGGTAGTGGTGCATCCTGGGATATAGTAAGCTCAGCCAATAAGAGACTTCGCTCTTTGGCATAAGCGTGCCGAGTCGGAGCCGAGGGATCGGCTCCGAACCCATCAGTCAGAATGTAGGCGAGATGGATCCCAAACATCTGAAGTTATGGTGAGTACATAACTAAAAGTTTCTTATGCTTCAAGTTCCCAAGGTAAAGCCATTTCAAAACAGACCATTTCTAAATGGATTGCTCATGGAATTAGATTTTGCTATTCTCACCATGGAAAGCAAATCCCAGGGAGTATAAGGACTCACTTTACCAGAGCTGCTGCCACTTCAGCTGCCTTCCTCAGGGGAGTTCCTACCAAAGACATTTTGGAAGCTGCAACTTGGAGTTCAGTGCATACTTTTTCCAAGCACTACAATCTACCTCTCTACTCTAAGTCTAGGGCAGGCTTTGCTTCTGCAGTCTTGCAGGGTCTTATAGCCGCCCCCTCTACTTTATGACCACCTCCCTTTCTTTCTGCTTTGGGATTCTACCCTACAGTCATGACTGCAACAGTGAAACATGATGAACATAGTACAGTTGTGTACACTTACCATAAATGTAGATGTTCGAGTGTCTTCACTGTTTCAGTCTGGGTTTCCCTCCCTCCTGTCCCCTCTTATTTTTCCTTTTGTGTGGTTCCTTTTTTCACCCTTCTTTTGGGGTGTATTTGCAAAGGGTATGGGACTTTACTCGTTTTGGAACTTCTGACATCTGGGGCAAGAAAAACTGGAGAACATGGCATCGGATGTCAGCTTTGTACTCCTGGCGTTCTGACGTCAAGGAGCATGGCTGAACAGCCGATGCCGGACCCAGACTTTGGGATTCTGGCCGACCGAGGACTGCCTGCCGGCAGGGGAGAACTCTACAGTCATGACTGCAACAGTGAAGACACTCGAACATCTACATTTATGGCAAGTGTACACAACTGTACTTTATCCATAAATGTCGTCGGTTAGCCATCCAACTACTGGGATTCCAAAAAAACTCAAAGATAAAGACAGAGACAGGCCGCCGAGGTCCAAGGCTGCAGACGACGCTTCTCCAAAGCCAGTCACCAGTTTGCCGGTACTCAGTGAGGTGCTTTCGCAGCCCCTGATACCCGCTACTTCTAACTCACAGGCCTCTGCTGAGACCCATTTGGAGTCCAGTATGCCGCAAGATGCTTCAACTGTGGAACCTGCGGGTGTCTCTACCTTGGATGGGTCCGGAGCCGCAATGCAGGCACTGGCTTCTAAGGGTGTATTCAGGCCTCTACAGACTTGCATATTAAACCAACGTCTCCTTCATTCAGTGCAAAATCTCAAACCATGCCAAAGAAACCGACACCCAGGCCACATGCTCAGGCTTCTATGCCTAAAAAACAAATAAGAATGGCTGAAGAGCTTATAACTCTAATCAGGGGAAGCCAACCCCCCCCCCCCCTTTCTAAGAGACCTAGGACTCAAGTTGTTTATGAATCTTTTGACCAGGATTCTGATTCTTCTGATGATCTGGATTTGCCCTTATCTACTTGTGAGGATTCTGATGCAGTGGACTCTATTCCCTCTGCTTCCCCTCCAGAGGATTTTTCTTTTGGTGAGACCTTACATACTCTAAGGGAGCATTTCCACTGGGAAAGCTAGGATTTTTCTGATTCAAAAAACAGGCTTATGGATTTCTTACTCCTGCCTCAGCATAGGCCTTTAGCTATAGTCCTGTATGAGACATTGTTGATGATGCCTTTTCAGATTCTAGTTTGACCCCTGATTCTTTGCCTGCTGCTCCCAGAAAATCTGACAAATATTACAGGGTTCCTGATTCACACAAGTTCCTTTTTAGAAACCCTATTGCGGATCCAGAGACTATCTCACAGGGACCCAAGGGCATTAAGGCTTCTACTGCTAAAAATCCTACCCCTTCAGAGACTCCAGGGCGCTGGATAGATGGGGTAAGAAGGTTTACTTCTGCATTGGCCATTAGGGCTTTAAGCTGCCAGTTTCATATGTTAAAGTATCAACAACAGGTTATTGGATTGCTTAAACAGAAAATGATGCTAATTCCTGACTGTGCTGAAAATAAAGAATTACAGGATTTAATGCATTCTCCTTAACAGGTTGGAAAACATACTTTGCAGTGTGGATTTGATTCATTAGAGGCCTCTTGCAGGGCTGCTGTTACTGGGTCTGTGCTCAGAAGGCATGCTTGGCTTAAGGGAGCAATCTTTGCCTGATCATGTTAAAGCTAAATTTTTGGATGCTCCCTTAAATAAGGACCACCTTTCTGGCCACAAGGCTGAGGAAGTTCTTAAAAAGATGGAATATAAAGCTAAATGTATGCTAACTGTTAAAGATTTCTTACAAGTTCAGCCTCCTAGGTTTAGTAGGCACTGGCCCTCTAAAACTTGGTCCTTTCCAACCCCTTCCAGGTCTTCTCAAGCCAAGCCCATACACAGCAGAAACCCCAAGTTTCAGTCCCAAGGGACACACACGCCTAAGCAGTGGGGGGTTTCCTCACCCAAATCTAGGAGTAGTAAGACCCCCCCCCTATGGAAAACTGTCTGAATGACTTGCTTTTAAAACTTCCAAGCACTTCCCAACTGAATGCTTCTTTAGGCGGAAAGATTGGTCTGCAGGCCAAAAACTGGGAACTCATTACCCAGGACAAATGGGTTTTAAATATAGTGCCCCAAGGATACAGATTTCACTTCCACACGTTATCGACACCAAGCAGGTGGCCAGCTCTACCCCCAAATCAGTGGGCAGAGGCCCAATATCAAGTACTCTCTCTGTTGAGCATCGGGGCTTATCAGTTGGTACCAGAAGAGGAAAAGGGACAAGGTTTCTGTTAGAGACTTTTCCTGGTACCTAGAAAAGGCAATACTTTGGCGTCCTATCCTTGACCTTTCTACTCTAAACACCTTTCTGGTGATTTCAAAATTCAAAATGCTGTCTCTTCACCAGCTAGGCAAAGATGCATGGATGGCAACACTAGACTTAAAAGAAGCATACCTGCACATCCCTATCGGGGAGTTTTGCAGAAGATACATATGGTTCAAAGCAGGTTACATGCACTATCAGTTCTCTGCACTGCCCTTTGGCTTATCTACTGCACCCAGGGTATTCACAAAGTGCCTAGCTCATTGCATTTTGCAGGCAAAGAAATAGTCAAACATACCCATACCTGGACAATTGTCTAATTCAGGCAGAAAGCCAGGACATTCTTTTGAATCATCTGGCCTTTATTCAAAAGGTACTGAATTGTCTGGGGTTCACCATAAATGAAAAAAAATCACACCTGGTACCCTGTCACCCAATTATATTCCTGGGACAAGCTTGAATACAACTTCCCAGATGGCTTTCCTCACGCCAGAGAAACGGATTCATTTGACAACCTACTTTCAAACAAGTGGCCACAAAAACCCAGCTATCTGCAAGGTAAATATTACAAGCCTTGGGGTTCATGGCCTCCTGCATTATTGTAATTCCTTATGCAAGGCTGCATATGAGAAAACTACAATGGTATCTCAAAGGCCTATGTTGTCAACATTCACAGGATCTAGAATCAAGGATTCCTATCATACCTTGCCCTAGAATTCCTTTGGTGGGCAGAGGGCCTGGCACCAAAACAGGGACTACCATTCACATTAACCCCTGCAACCCAAATCTTAACAACAGATGCATCAGACTATGCATGGGGGGCTTACCTGGCAGGGAAGTGCATTCAGGGCAAATGGAACCCAAGTCAGATGCACCTGCACATAAATCAAAAGGAAATGTTAGCTGTACAGAATGTTCTGACAGCCTTCAAGGACCACATTCTTCCAGGACAACTAATGGTAAAGACGAACAACACCACTGTCATGAGGTACATAAACAAGTAGCGGGGTACACATTCTTACCCCTTCTGCAGACTAGCCATGGCATTGTGGAACACAGCCTTGAGCTACCAAGTGAATCTACAAGCTCAGTTCCTGCCAGGAAAACTAAATACACTGGCAGATGGACTAAGTAGAAACCTCATGGACCCACACAAGTGGAAACTGGAACCAAGGATTTTCAACATGTTGACAAGCAAATGGGGGAGCCTAAATATAGACCTGTTTGCCTCCCCCCAGAACCATCAACTAGACAAATTTTACACAAGGGATTCCCCACAAGCTAGCTTGGAAAGTGGATGCTCTATCCTTCAGCTGGAAAAACCTATCTGTTTATGCCTTTCCTCCTCTGCCTCTGCTCTCCAAGGTACTAGTAAATATCAAACAGGACAAGCCAAGGACTATTTTAAGTGCACCAGACTGGCCTCGCCAACACTGGTGCCCACTCCTGCGCAGTGTGTCACTCTTGGCTCCATTTCACTTGCTTCTGACTCCTTCCCTGTTGTCTCAGCAGGAGAACCAGATTCTGCACCCTCATCTGCAAACCCTGAACCTAGCAGCTTAGATAATTACCTAATCTCTCCTTTACCCTCCCTCAGTAAGTCAGTGGTGGATATCATTTTAGAGGCAAGGAGGCCTAGTACTAGAAAAGTTTAAAAGATTTTGTGCCTGGAACCAATCTCAAGGAATGAACGCAGCAGTGCCCAGTTTACCTCAGATTCTACAATACTTGATTGAGATGCTTCATAAGGGCTTGTCCTTTTCCTCGATCAAAATTTATGCCTCAGCCATTTCAGCTCATTATAGCACAGAGCCTCCCCTCTTCTGTCACCCACTGCTCAAGCAGATGTCCTTCAAGGATGCATCTGCAGTCCTTACAAATGGGTTGTCCTGTCGTCAGGCAGCCCTTCGGTCGGCCGGATTCCAAAGTCTGGGTCTGGCCTCGGCTGGTGTCGCACTTCACCCGACGTCATAGCTGCAGTTCTTCGGGTATAAAGGCATCAGCCGACGCCATTTTCCTCAGTCTTTCTTGCCGCGTGGCGCCCGAAGCAGGAGCTGTTCACAAGTGACGGTCGGTCAGATCCAGAGATTACTACTACCGAATACTACGAAGACTTCTAAAAAGCTAAGTACCCCGTTGGGGACTCTTTCTTGCCTCAGCCGATGTCAGAAAAAGTAAATAACTGTTTAACTTGTGGGAAACAAATGCCTCATAAAGATTTCCACTCTTACTGCTTACCTTGTTTAGGCCCAGACCACGACGTAGCAGCTTGATGTTCTTCATCTCACATTGCTGCAGTCCTAACACTTGGGTAGTCCGCTGTCCCTCGGTCGGCCCGAATATCAGAGTATAAGGCTGACGTCGGTCAAGGCGCATTTGACTGACATCAGAACGTCAGGGTACAAATGCGCATGACCGACGTCATATCCTCAGTCTTTTTTGCCGCATGGTCCGATGCAGAAGCAGTGTTGCAAGTGCCGTTCGCGTTCTGAAATTTTCTTCGGAGTTTCAGACCGAAGTCAGAGTTGGTTAAGTACCCGTGGGGAATATTTTGGTTTTTCTTGCCTCAGTGGTTTACCGGATGTCAGAAAAGTGAACAACTGTATTTCTTGTGGGAAACAGATACCGCATAGGGATTACCATAATTTGTGTATACCTTGTTTGGGACCTGAGCACGACGTTGTTGGGTGTCGCTTTTGTGCTAGGTTCAATAAACGCACTATAAAGCGAAGGTTAGATTGTGCCAGGTTGGTCTTTGGGAAGCGGTGCAATTACAATATGCCGCCGGATGCTCCGGCCGCTTCCTCAAAGAAGCGCAAGGACAAGGCAGTTAAACCTAGGTTAGAGGAGTCGTCCAACCGGGCCGGTTCTTTAGAGGCATCAGTGGAACCGGTGGTTCCGACAGAGGCCTCTCTGGAGGCCCAGGGAGAAACTTTGATTTTACAGGATGTGGCCTCCCAGGAGGCAGGTCAGGCTGTAGGGGCTTCTCAGATAACTGTACTCCCCTCCCTTCCTAAGGGGTCTAGGCCCTCTCTTTCTGCTTCCAAGGCTTCTCCTAGAGGCAGGTCTAGTTTAGCTTCTGTGGGTGTCACTCCTAGTTCTTCAGGTTCTGTGCCCAAGAAGCACATGCTTAAAATGGTAGAAGATTTAATTACTTTAATTAGAGGCTCTATGCCCCCTCCTGATAAGAGGCCTAGGATGGAACCAGTGTTGGGGGATTATGAGCAGGCTTCGGATGTGTCCGAGTCTTGGTTGAAGACTTGCAGGAGTATTCTCATTATTCTGATTCTGATGTGGATGATTCTACTCCTTCTGCTTCTCCTCCTGAGGATTTTTCTTTTTCAGAGACCCTTCACTCCATGAGAGAGCATTTTAAATGGGAAGGTCAGGACTTCTCTGATTCCAGGAAAAGGCTTAGGGAATGTTTGTTTTACCCCAGCATAGGCCTTTGGCTATACCTCCTGTTCTGAATGTGGTGGAAGATGTGTTTGCAGAGGCTTCTCTTAATCCTGATTCTTTGCCTCCTGCTCCTGTTAAACCAGATAGGTATTACAGGGTGCCTGAAGCTCATAAGTATCTTTTAAGAGTCCTAGGGCAGACCCAGAAACTGTTAGCCAGGGGCCTAAGGGTGTTAAGGCTTCTGTTGTCAAGAATCCGGTTCCTGCAGATAAAGAGGCCAGGGCCTTGGATAGATGGGGAAAGAAAGTTTATACTTCTTCCACTCTTGCCATGAGAGCTTTGAATTGCCAGTTTCACATGTTGAAATATCAAAATTATCTCCTTTCACAGTTGAAATCTAAGGTTGATGCTCTGGCGGAAGGTATTGATTGTAAAGAGTTACAAGATTTAGTGCATGTTTCTGAACAGGTGGGTAAGCATTCTTTGCAATGTGGTTTTGATGCTGTACAGGCCTCGTCTAGGTGGCTGCCACTGGGTCAGTTCTTCGCAGGCATACCTGGCTGAGGGATCAAAATTTATCTGACCATGTTAAAACTAGGATTTTGGATGCCCCTTTGCAATCTGATGTCTTGTTTGGTTCTCCTGTTGAGGCAGTTTTAAAGAAAATGGAAGACAAGGCTAAGTCTATGCAGACTGTTAAAGATTTTTTGCAGGTTCAGCCTCCTAAGTTTAGTAGAAATTGGCCTACTAAGGGGTGGACGTATCCTTCTTATGATTCCCAGTCTAGGGGTAGATCTAGACGTGGCAGGGGCAGAGGTCAGGCCTAGAACAGGGAGTTCTCCTGCACAGTCTTCGGGTGAGGGCAGGGGTCAGTCCTTTCGTAAACAGACCCAATGACCTACCTTTTCAGCTGCCAGAACCTTCTCGCCTGGCAGCACCTTTGGGAGGAAGGTTGGCACTTTTCAAAGAAAATTGGAGTTTGATTACCCAAGACAGATGGGTATTGGATATCATACATCACGGTTACAGGTTTTATTTCCATACCTTGCCTCCTTTCAAAGGCATGCCAGACATTCCTCCTCAACAAAGAATAGAGGCTCACAAGCAAATTTCTCTGTTACTCCAAATAGGGGCCATACAGCCGGTTCCTATGCCAGAAAGAGGCCTAGGATTTTATTCTCGCCTGTTCCTTGTACCAAAAAAGGGGAACATGTGGAGACCAATTTTGGATTTATCTGTCCTCAACACTTATCTGGACATTCCCAAGTTCAAAATGTTGACGTTACAACAGCTTTTACCTCTGCTGGGCAAGGATCACTGGATGGTAACTTTGGATCTCAAGGAGGCTTACCTTCATGTTCCTATCAGGCTAAGTTGCAGGAAGTATCTGCGTTTTCGGACTGGGAATTCTCACTATCAGTTCTCTGCATTGCCCTTTGGCTTATCTACTGCGCCCAGAGTATTTACGATAGTTCTGGCTCCAGTGATAGCTTTCTTCAGGCTGAAAGGAATACAAATCTATCCTTATTTGGACGATTGCCTGATTCTGGCTCAAGGAAGGGACGAGCTTCTTCGTCATTTGGAATATGTGATAGCAGTGCTAAGATGCCTGGGGTATTCTGTGAACGAAATAAAGTCCAGTCTAGTACCCTCTCAAGACATGTGCTTTCTGGGTGTAAGACTGAATACAGCATCCCAGATGGCCTTTCTAACCCCGGACAAACAAAAGAATCTTTCCCTTTACTTCCATCATCTATCTCTTCAGATCGGGCTGACTGCAAGGACAGTCCTTCAAGCCTTAGGGTTCATGGCATCTTGTATTCTGGTGCTTCCCAATGCCAAACTGCATATGAGGAAGTTGCAGTGGTATCTCAAAAATGTATGGACACAGCACTGCCAGGATCTGGACACTGTCATTCCAATAATACCTTGCATTCAAAAGGAATTTTTGTGGTGGGCTCAGGAATGTCACCTAAACAAGGGACTCTCTGTGACCCGCCAGAGGCGAGTCAAATTTTAACGACAGATGCCTCGGACAAAGCTTGGGAGCTCATCTAAACGGAAAGTGGATACAAGACAAGTGGCCTGTCAGACTACAGCATCTACATATCAACTTGAAGGAGATGTTAGCAGTCCAGTTTGCATTAATAGCTTTCAAGGATTTACTTCTTCCAGGGCAGGTGTTGATTCTAACAGACAACACAACTGTCATGTGGTACATCAACAAGCAAGGCGGACCACATTCTTATCCTCTACGCAGCCACGCAACGCTTTTGTGGGCGACTGCTCTCCGTTTACAACTACGTCTTCAGTCAAGGTTTCTGCCGAGCACAGAACTCCTTAGCAGATGTGTTAAGCAGACAAATCATGGATCCCCACAAGTGGAAACTGGATCTTCATGTATTTCAGAAATTGACAGTGTCCTGGGGAACGCCAGACATAGATCTGTTCGCTTCTCCACTAAACCACCAGCTGCCAAAGTTTTGCACAAAGAGGTTTCATCCCACAGCTTGGAAAGTGGATGCTCTTTCTTTCAGTTGGAAAAATCTTCATGTGTATGCCTTTCCACCTCTGCCTCTCCTCCCAAAGGTACTTCTGAAGGTCAGCCAGGACAAGCCAAGGATGATTTTGATAGCTCCAGATTGGCCTCGACAGCACTGGTACCCATTACTGAGAAGTCTAGTACGGAAGCCTCCATGGCCTTTGCCTTTGATTCCACATCTGTTGTCCCAGGAGGACAGTCATTTGCTCAATGTCAAACTTCACTCTCTTCACCTAACAGCCTGGCATATTCTGTTTTAAACCATAGAGGGTCTCAACTTCCACAACAAGTTTTGAATGTGATTTTGGAAGCTAGAAGGCCTAGTACAAGGTAAGTGTACGCAGATAAATGGAAGAGATTTTGTTTTGGAGTGCAGCTAAGGATTTGGATGTTTCTGAGCCTGATTTAAGTGTGGCTCTTCAATATCTTACTGAGTTGTTAGACAAAGGTTTGTCCTTCTCTTCTATTAAGATTCATGCTGCAGCAATTTCAGCTCACTACGACTGTGACCCACCATTGTTTTCTCATCCTTTGTTCAAGCAATTTCTTAGAGGGGCAAAGAATATAAGACCCCCACGAAGGCTCCTACTCCTGCTTGGGATCTCAATTTTGTGTTGGAGAAACTCACTCTACAACCTTTTGAGCCTGCAGCTACTGCTGAGTTGAAATATTTGTCATGGAAGACTGCTTTTGTTGGCCATTACCTCTGCAAGAAGGGTTTCTGAATTGCAGGCCCTTATGGCAGTTGAGCCTTTCTTAATTTTCCATAAGGATAGGGTATCTTTACACTAATCCTTCCTTTATGCCTAAAGTGGTTTCTAGTGTGGCTTTAAACCAAACTATTCATTTGCCTACTTTTTATGCAAATCCCCAAAATAAAGGGGAAAAGATTTTGCACACTTTAGATGTACACAGGCAGTTGCGATATTATTTGGACAGAACTAAGGGTTCAGACAATCTCAGCAGTTATTAGTTTCTTTTGCTTTGTGTTCTCAGGGCAAGCCCGTGTCAAAACAAACTATTTCTAAGTGGATTGGATTTTGCATTGCTTTCTGTTATTCCCATCATGGCAAAGATATTCCAGCTGGGATTAGGCCTCATTCCACTAGGGCTACTGCCACTTCTACAGCTTTTTTGGGGGGTGGCAACTAAGGATATTTTGGAGGCAGCCACTTGGAGTTCAGTGCATACCTTCTCTAGGCATTACCACCTTCCATTGTACTCTAAATCCAGGGCTGGTTTTGCCACTGCTGTGTTGCAGGGCATTTTGGCAGCTCCTGCTTCATTATAGTTTAGCCATCCTCCCTTACCTCTGCTTTGGGATTCTACCCAAGTGTTAGGACTGCAGCAATGTGAGATGAAGAACATAGTACAGTTTTGTACCTACCATAAATGTAGATGTTCAAGATCCACATTGCTGCAGTCCAATTCCTCCCTCCTTCCCTCTGTAGTTTGAGGTGGTTGTGTGGGTTGGGTTATCCATCTGAGGTATATTGTGTATATTGTATATATTGTATATATTGTACATATTTTGGTGTTAGGCTGGTTGGTTGTTTAGTTGTTGTCTATGGGTTTTGACCTTTCTTTTTAGGGTCTTCTGACATCTGGGGCAAGAAAAGACTGAGGATATGACGTCGGTCATGCGCATTTGTACCCTGACGTTCTGATGTCAGTCAAATGCGCCTTGACCGACGTCAGCCTTATACTCTGATATTCGGGCCGACCGAGGGACAGCGGACTACCCAAGTGTTAGGACTGCAGCAATGTGGATCTTCGAACATCTACATTTATGGTAGGTACAAAACTGTACTTTTAGCCTGTGCTTCTTTCAACCGACGAACGCTTAGGCGTCGGTCGGAGTTTGCTGAACAGTTTTTCGGCTCAGATTTTGCGTACATAATGCCGTCGGATCCTCCGACTACTCAAATTGTTAAGAAACGCAAAGAAAAGGACCGACACTCGCGGTCCGCGGTTTCGGCCGAAACCGCGGTTAAGCAAACCGCGAGTGTCTCGGTTTCGGCCGAAACCGAGCAAACGGTTCAATCTTCAGCCGAATCCATGACTACTACCGAGGCCCCTTCTACCCTAGTTGAATCGGCCTCTGAAGTTTTACCTACTACTGTGGTTTCACAAGATTTATCGGACACCATCCCTTTGGATGTTTCTACCCCAGCACGTGGTGCTGCTAGGCCTCCTGCAGCCATGTCTATAAAGGCCTTTGCCAGGGCTAAAGCAGCCAAAACTTCTAAGTCTGTGCCTGTTAAGCCCCCCTCTCACAGGCCCAGTTCCAGTTCCCAAATGCTTACTCTGGCAGAGGATCTCATCTCTTTAATAAGGGGATCCCAATCTCACCCAGACAGGGCCTCTCAACCTCCAGAAAAGTGACCTAGAGCAGAGCCCCCTGAGCCAGGGTCCTCAGATGACTCTTCTGATGATACAGACAATACAGACCATCCAGAGGCTCCTTTTTCTACTTATGAAGATTCCGATGCTGAAGAATCGATTCCTTCTGCCTCTCCACCAGAGGAATTTTCCTTTGGGGAAACTTTACATGCCATGAGAGAGCAATTCCAATGGCAGGGACAAGATTTATCAGATTCAAGAAAAAGGCTTAGGACCTTTTTACACTTACCGCAACATAGGCCTTTAGCTATACCTCCAGTTCTTCCTGTTGTGGATGATGCATTTAATGATGCTTGCACTGCTCCTGATACTTTACCTCCAGCCCCTGCTAAGCCCGATAGGTTATACAGGGTCCCGGACACTCATCACCATTTATACAAGGCTCCTTTTGCAGATCCTGAGACCATCTCCCAGGGGCCTAAGGCAGTAGCTTCGACCTCAGCGAAAAACCCTCTCCCTTCTGAAAGGGAATCCAGGTCCTTAGAGAGATGGGGTAAAAAAGTATACACCTCTGCTACTCTCTCAGCTAGAGCATTGAACTGTCAGTTTCATATGATCCAATACCAAGAGTTTATGCTTGATCAGTTAACTAAGAAACTGTCCTCTGATGATTCCTTAGATAAGAAATATGTTCTAGAAATGGTGAATAACATTCAGCAGGTTAGTTAACCATTCCTTAAAATGTGGCTATGATGCACTGGAGGCTTCATTTAGATCAGCCATGACTGGCACAGTTATAAGAAGGCATGCATGGTTGAAAGAACAGGTCTTGCCGGATCATGTTAAAGCAAAACTATTAGATGCTCCTATGGATAAGGTCAGTTTGTTTGGTTCTCCTGCCCAACAGGTACTGAAGAAAATGGAAGAGAAGGCAAAATCTGTACAAACAGTGAAAGATTTCTTACAGGTTCAGCCCCCAAGGTTTAGCAGGAACTGGCCTTCCAAAAATTGGTCCTTTCCAGACTCCTCTAAAACTCAGAGAGGCAGGAATAGGCGTTCAAGAGGCAGAAATCAATCCAGAGGAGGTGCCTACAGGGGACGCCAGTGGCAAGGCAACAACCAACGAGGCACAGACCCAACCACTACCACTGCAACAGGACAATCACAGTGACTTGGCTCTGACACCGCCTACCAGGGAACAAATAGCAGCACCCTTAGGCGGAAAGTTAGCCTTATTTTCAAAAAACTGGCACTATATCACAAGAGACGAGTGGATTTTGCAAACTATAGACCAAGGCTACAGGTTTCATTTCCACACTTTACCAGTAAAAAGAGGAATGCCAAACCTACCACCAAATCAAAAGACAGAAGCTCTAAAACAAATAGCTCAATTAGCAAAGATGAGAGCTGTGGAAAGGGTACCACCTACAGAACAAGGCAATGGATTTTACTCCAGACTCTTCCTGGTACCAAGAAAAGAGAAAAATTGGAGGCCTATTCTCGACCTGTCTGCTTTAAACACATTCATCATTGTTCCAAAATTCAAAATGCTGACCCTACAGCAACTTCTTCCCATGCTGGGCAAGGAGTATTGGCTGGTAACTCTAGATCTCAAGGAGGCATACCTGCACGTCCCCATATGACCAAATTGCAGAAGATACCTCAGATTTCTTGCAGGATCAGAGCATTATCAATTCTCAGCATTGCCCTTTGGCTTATCTACTGCGCCCAGAGTGTTCACGAAATGCCTGGCATCAGTAATCGCCACTGCAGGCTTCAGGGAATCCAAATTTATCCATACCTGGACGACTGCCTGATACAAGCGGACAACAAAACAAGCTGACAAGACTTAAAAAGAGTCATTTGCTTACTACAAGCCCTGGGATACACAGTCAATTTAAAAAAGTCAAGACTGACACCATCCCAAACAATAACCTTCTTGGGTGCAGAATTGGACACAGTAAAACAGATGGCATTCCTAACTGCAGAAAACAAGAACAACTTCCTCTCTACTTCTTGGCATTAACAAAGCAGAACAAACTAACAGCAAGGAAAGTACTGCAGGCCTTGGGCTTCATGGCATCCTGCATAATCCTGGTCCCCATGCCAGACTGCATATGAGAAAGCTACAGTGGTACCTAAAGAATTTATGGTCTCAACACAGGCACAGCTTAGAAACCGAAATACCACTAATTCCATGCCTGAAACAAGAGTTCCTATGGTGGGCTCAGGCATGCCAGTCAAACCCAGGTTTGCCCTTCCACAGCATTCAACCAAGCCAAACCATCACAACGGACGCCTCAGACCTCGGTTGGGGGGCCCACATGCTGGACAAGTGCATACAAGGCTTATGGACTCCAGATCAGCTGCACCTGCACATAAATCAAAAAGAAATGCTGGCAGTTAAACTAGCAATCCAGAATTTCAAACCATTCCTCCAAGAAGGCCAATTGATGATAAGAACAGACAACACCAAAGTCATGTGGTACATCAACAAACAGGAGGCACTCATTCATACCCTCTATGCCGAATGGCTCTGGACCTATGGAATTTGGCTCTGAGTTACAACATTCAGTTACAGGCAATATTTGTACCGGGAAAAGAAAACATCCTAGCAGACATGTTAAGCAGAACTACCTCGGATGCTCACGAATGGATGCTACACCCGGACATATTCAAGGCCATCACAAAGAAATCGGGGCTGCCAAAAATAGTCCTATTCGCATCCCCACTCAATCACCAGCTCAAGAAATTCTGCACAAGGGCATACCACCCACTAGCTTGAAGGTGGACTCTCTATCCTTCAGTTGGAAAGGCCTGACAGCATATGCATTCCCACCTCTTCCTTTGATGCACAAGGTACTATTGAAAATCAAAGAGGAACGTCCAAGGATAATTCTGATAGCTCCAGATTGGCCAAGACAACATTGGTATCCATTACTGAGGAGCATGTCTCGGGGGAAAACGTGGACACTACCCCTGATTCCTTTGATGTTAACTCAGAACGACTACAACATCCTGCATCCAAACCTGAAAACTCTGCAACTGACTGCCTGGAACATTACATAAGAGCAACTAACCCAGATTTATCCCAAAGGGTTAAAGACATTATCCTTGAGGCCCGCAGACCTTCAACAAGAAGGAACTATGCAGGAAAATGGAAAAGGTTTCTCATTTGGAGTACTGAAAGGGGAAAGATGTGTCAAAGGTAGACATTGCCAACATCCTGGAGTATTTGGCAGAGCTTCTCCATACAGGCCTGTCCTATTCCTCCATCAAGATACATGCATCAGCTATTTCTGCAGAATACAGCTTCGATCCCCCTGTCTTTTCACATCCTCTACTCAGGCAGTTTCTGAGAGGAATTAAGAATGTAAAACCTCCTAGGAAACCACCATTACCAGCATGGGACTTGAACTTTGTGCTAGAAAAATTGACACTCCCCCCTTTCGAACCAGCAGTAACAGCAGATCTTCAACACCTATCCTGGAAAACTGCTTTCCTGCTGGCAATTACTTCAGCAAGAAGGGTTTCGGAACTACAGGCTTTAATGGCAGTACAACCCTTCCTAATCTTCCATCAAGATAGTGTCCATGAGAACTAATCCTACATTTATGCCTAAGGTGGTATCCAGAGTGTCTCTAAACCAGGCAATCCACCTACCTACCTTCTTTCCCAATCCACAGAACTGGGGGGAAAGACTGCTGCATACCTTGGATGTACATAGACAGTTGCGCTACTACCTGGACAGAACCAAGGGCAATAGAAAAACTGACCAGCTTCTGGTAGCATATGCAACAGGAAGGGAAGGAAAAGCAATTTCCAAACAGACAATCTCCAAGTGGATAGGAAATTGCATTAGATTCTGTTACTCCTACCATGGAAAGCAAATCCCACAGAACATAAGGCCTCATTCTATAAGGGCTACAGCCACTACCACAGCTTTCTTACGAGGAGTGGCTACCAAGGACATTATAGAGGCTGCTACTTGGACCTCCGTGCATACATTTGCCAAGCATTATAACTTACCTCTATACTCTAGATCCCGAGCAGGGTTTGCCACTGCTGTTTTGCAAGGGATCCTAACTACACCATAATTTCTTCTTCCTCCTCCCCTAGTTTGGCTATGGTATTCTACCCATTTGTAAGGACTGCAGATGCATCCTTGAAGGACATAGTACAGTTTTGTACCTACCATAAATGTAGATGTCCGAACAGGATAGCATCTGCAGTCAGGATTACCCACCCTCCTTCCCCTCTGTGGTATTCCTAGGGTATTTGCCCACCTAATAGCTAGCTGGGGGGGGATTTCTTATGGTGTATTTGTTTGTATATATGTACATACATGCTTATTTTTTGTGTTTGCCTTCTACTTTTTGGAAACATTGGCATTCATCCAAAAATTTAGCTATCCAAGAGGGCAACTGGCATCTGGGGCAAGAAACACTGAGGAAAATGGCGTCGGCTGATGCCTTTATACCCGAAGAACTGCAGCTATGATGTCGGGTGAAGTGCGACACCAGCCGAGGCCAGACCCAGACTTTGGAATCCGGCCGACCGAAGGGCTGCCTGACGACAGGACAACCCATTTGTAAGGACTGCAGATGCTATCCTGTTCAGACATCTACATTTATGGTAGGTACAAAACTGTACTTTCCGCAGAGGGGCCAGAAATTTAAGGCCACCCAGGAGAGCTCCAACTCCAGCCTGGGATCTTAACTTTGTCATGGAGAAACTCCTCCTTTCGAGCCAGCTGCTACTGCAGATTTAAAATTTCTTTCCTGGAAAACCGCTTTCCTTTTAGCAGTCAGTTTTGCAAGATGGGTATCTGAATTACAGGCCCTTATGGCAGTGGAACCTTTCATCATCTTTCATGCGGGCAGGGTGTCACTCAGAACCATTCCCTCCTTCATGCCCAAGGTAGTATCCAGTGTGGCTCTTAATCAGTCCATTCATTTGCCTACCGTCTTTCCTAACCCACAGAACAAAGGAGAACAGATACTGCAGTCTTTAGGTGTGCACAGACAGCTTAAGATTCTACTTGGGCAGGACTAAACCTCAAAGGAAATCTGAACAACTGCTGGTGGCATTTGCTGCAGGGACAAGAGGGTAAAATATTTCAAAACAAATCATTTCAAAATAGATAAGCCACTACATTAATTTCTGCTATAAGCACCATGGAAAACCTGTCCCACAGGGCGTCGGACCTCATTCAACCAGGGATGCATCTACCTCTACAGCCTTTCTCAGGGGCATCCCTACTAGGGACATCATAGAAGCTGCTACCTGGAGTTCTGTACATACTTTCACCAAGCATTATCATTTGCCATTTTCTCTAAATCCAGAGCTGGTTTTGCCACTGCAGTATTGCAGGGCCTTATAGCTGGTCCTAATTCTATTTAAGTTCCTCCTCCCAACCTTAGCTTTGGGAATCTACCCAAATGTAATGAGTGCAACAGTGAAACATGAAGAACATAGTACAGTTGTGTACACTTACCATGAATGTAGATGTTAGAGTGTATTCACTGTTGCAGTCCTGGTTACCCTCCCTCCAACCCTCCAACCCCCTTTCTTCTTTTGGCTTATACCTCTACTCTCACTATGCTCAAAAAGCTTTTTGGTGTATTTGCTTTTTTGTTGGAGGTATATCCTTGTATTTATAGATTTAATTGCTTCCCATTAAGGGAGCACCTGACATCTGGGGCAAGAAAAACTGATGTAATGGCATCGGCTACATGTTTTATACTGGCTGACTCCTGACGATCATGGAAGGGACAGCAGCACCCTTAGGCGGAAAGTTAGCCTTATTTTCAAAAAACTGGCACTATATCACAAGAGACGAGTGGATTTTGCAAACTATAGACCAAGGCTACAGGTTTCATTTCCACACTTTACCAGTAAAAGAGGAATGCCAAACCTACCACCAAATCAAAAGACAGAAGCTCTAAAACAAATAGCTCAATTAGCAAAGATGAGAGCTGTGGAAAGGTACCACCTACAGAACAAGGCAATGGATTTTACTCCAGACTCTTCCTGGTACCAAGAAAAGAGAAAAATTGGAGGCCTATTCTCGACCTGTCTGCTTTAAACACATTCATCATTGTTCCAAAATTCAAAATGCTGACCCTACAGCAACTTCTTCCCATGCTGGGCAAGGAGTATTGGCTGGTAACTCTAGATCTCAAGGAGGCATACCTGCACGTCCCCATATGACCAAATTGCAGAAGATACCTCAGATTTCTTGCAGGATCAGAGCATTATCAATTCTCAGCATTGCCCTTTGGCTTATCTACTGCGCCCAGAGTGTTCACGAAATGCCTGGCATCAGTAATCGCTCACTGCAGGCTTCAGGGAATCCAAATTTATCCATACCTGGACGACTGCCTGATACAAGCGGACAACAAAAACAAGCTGACGCAAGACTTAAAAAGAGTCATTTGCTTACTACAAGCCCTGGGATACACAGTCAATTTAAAAAAGTCAAGACTGATACCATCCCAAACAATAACCTTCTTGGGTGCAGAATTGGACACAGTAAAACAGATGGCATTCCTAACTGCAGAAAAACAAGAACAACTTCCTCTCTACTTCTTGGCATTAACAAAGCAGAACAAACTAACAGCAAGGAAAGTACTGCAGGCCTTGGGCTTCATGGCATCCTGCATAATCCTGGTCCCCCATGTCAGACTGCATATGAGAAAGCTACAGTGGTACCTAAAGAATTTATGGTCTCAACACAGGCACAGCTTAGAAAGCGAAATACCACTAATTCCATGCCTGAAACAAGAGTTCCTATGGTGGGCTCAGGCATGCCAGTCAAACCCAGGTTTGCCCTTCCACAGCATTCAACCAAGCCAAACCATCACAACGGACGCCTCAGACCTCGGTTGGGGGGCCCACATGCTGGACAAGTGCATACAAGGCTTATGGACTCCAGATCAGCTGCACCTGCACATAAATCAAAAAGAAATGCTGGCAGTTAAACTAGCAATCCAGAATTTCAAACCATTCCTCCAAGAAGGCCAATTGATGATAAGAACAGACAACACCAAAGTCATGTGGTACATCAACAAACAGGGAGGCACTCATTCATACCCTCTATGCCGAATGGCTCTGGACCTATGGAATTTGGCTCTGAGTTACAACATTCAGTTACAGGCAATATTTGTACCGGGAAAAGAAAACATCCTAGCAGACATGTTAAGCAGAACTACCTCGGATGCTCACGAATGGATGCTACACCCGGACATATTCAAGGCCATCACAAAGAAATGGGGACTGCCACAAATAGACCTATTCGCATCCCCACTCAATCACCAGCTCAAGAAATTCTGCACAAGGACATACCACCCACTTGCTTGGAAGGTGGACTCTCTATCCTTCAGTTGGAAAGGCCTGACAGCATATGCATTCCCACCTCTTCCTTTGATGCACAAGGTACTATTGAAAATCAAAGAGGAACGCCCAAGGATAATTCTGATAGCTCCAGATTGGCCAAGACAACATTGGTATCCATTACTGAGGAGCATGTCTCGGGGGAAAACGTGGACACTACCCCTGATTCCTTTGATGTTAACTCAGAACGACTACAACATCCTGCATCCAAACCTGAAAACTCTGCAACTGACTGCCTGGAACATTACATAAGAGCAACTAACCCAGATTTATCCCAAAGGGTTAAAGACATTATCCTTGAGGCCCGCAGACCTTCAACAAGAAGGAACTATGCAGGAAAATGGAAAAGGTTTCTCATTTGAGTACTGAAAGGGGAAAGATGTGTCAAAGGTAGACATTGCCAACATCCTGAGTATTTGGCAGAGCTTCTCCATACAGGCCTGTCCTATTCCTCCATCAAGATACATGCATCAGCTATTTCTGCAGAATACAGCTTCGATCCCCTGTCTTTCACATCCTCTACTCAGGCAGTTTCTGAGAGGAATTAAGAATGTAAAACCTCCTAGGAAACCACCATTACCAGCATGGGACTTGAACTTTGTGCTAGAAAAATTGACACTCCCCCCTTTCGAACCAGCAGTAACAGCAGATCTTCAACACCTATCCTGGAAAACTGCTTTCCTGCTGGCAATTACTTCAGCAAGAAGGGTTTCAGAACTACAGGCTTTAATGGCAGTACAACCCTTCCTAATCTTCCATCAAGATAGTGTCCATGAGAACTAATCCTACATTTATGCCTAAGGTGGTATCCAGAGTGTCTCTAAACCAGGCAATCCACCTACCTACCTTCTTTCCCAATCCACAGAACTGGGGGGAAAGACTGCTGCATACCTTGATGTACATAGACAGTTGCTACTACCTGGACAGAACCAAGGGCAATAGGAAAACTGACCAGCTTCTGGTAGCATATGCAACAGGAAGGGAAGGAAAAGCAATTTCCAAACAGACAATCTCCAAGTGGATAGGAAATTGCATTAGATTCTGTTACTCCTACCATGGAAAGCAAATCCCACAGAACATAAGGCCTCATTCTATAAGGGCTACAGCCACTACCACAGCTTTCTTACGAGGAGTGGCTACCAAGGACATTATAGAGGCTGCTACTTGGACCTCCGTGCATACATTTGCCAAGCATTATAACTTACCTCTATACTCTAGATCCCGAGCAGGGTTTGCCACTGCTGTTTTGCAAGGGATCCTAACTACACCATAATTTCTTCTTCCTCCTCCCTAGTTTGGCTATGGTATTCTACCCATTTGTAGGACTGCAGATGCATCCTTGAAGGACATAGTACAGTTTTGTACCTACCATAAATGTAGGTGTCCGAACAGGATAGCATCTGCAGTCAGGATTACCCACCCTCCTTCCCTCTGTGGTATTCCTAGGTATTTGCCCACCTAATAGCTAGCTGGGGGGGGATTTCTTATGGTGTATTTGTTTGTATATATGTACATACATGCTTATTTTTTGTGTTTGCCTTCTACTTTTTGGAAACATTGGCATTCATCCAAAAATTTAGCTATCCAAGAGGGCAACTGGCATCTGGGGCAAGAAACACTGAGGAAAATGGCGTCGGCTGATGCCTTTATACCCGAAGAACTGCAGCTATGATGTCGGGTGAAGTGCGACACCAGCCGAGGCCAGACCCAGACTTTGGAATCCGGCCGACCGAAGGGCTGCCTGACGACAGGACAACCCATTTGTAAGGACTGCAGATGCTATCCTGTTCAGACATCTACATTTATGGTAGGTACAAAACTGTACTTTCCGCAGAGGGGCCAGAAATTTAAGGCCACCCAGGAGAGCTCCAACTCCAGCCTGGGATCTTAACTTTGTCATGGAGAAACTCCTCCTTTCGAGCCAGCTGCTACTGCAGATTTAAAATTTCTTTCCTGGAAAACCGCTTTCCTTTTAGCAGTCAGTTTTGCAAGATGGGTATCTGAATTACAGGCCCTTATGGCAGTGGAACCTTTCATCATCTTTCATGCGGGCAGGGTGTCACTCAGAACCATTCCCTCCTTCATGCCCAAGGTAGTATCCAGTGTGGCTCTTAATCAGTCCATTCATTTGCCTACCGCCTTCCTAACCCACAGAACAAAGGAGAACAGATACTGCAGTCTTTAGGTGTGCACAGACAGCTTAAGATTCTACTTGGGCAGGACTAAACCTCAAAGGAAATCTGAACAACTGCTGGTGGCATTTGCTGCAGGGACAAGAGGGTAAAATATTTCAAAACAAATCATTTCAAAATAGATAAGCCACTACATTAATTTCTGCTATAAGCACCATGGAAAACCTGTCCCACAGGGCGTCGGACCTCATTCAACCAGGGATGCATCTACCTCTACAGCCTTTCTCAGGGGCATCCCTACTAGGGACATCATAGAAGCTGCTACCTGGAGTTCTGTACATACTTTCACCAAGCATTATCATTTGCCATTTTTCTCTAAATCCAGAGCTGGTTTTGCCACTGCAGTATTGCAGGGCCTTATAGCTGGTCCTAATTCTATTTAAGTTCCTCCTCCCAACCTTAGCTTTGGGAATCTACCCAAATGTAATGAGTGCAACAGTGAAACATGAAGAACATAGTACAGTTGTGTACACTTACCATGAATGTAGATGTTAGAGTGTATTCACTGTTGCAGTCCTGGTTACCCTCCCTCCAACCCTCCAACCCCCTTTCTTCTTTTGGCTTATACCTCTACTCTCACTATGCTCAAAAAGCTTTTTGGTGTATTTGCTTTTTTGTTGGAGGTATATCCTTGTATTTATAGATTTAATTGCTTCCCATTAAGGGAGCACCTGACATCTGGGGCAAGAAAAACTGATGTAATGGCATCGGCTACATGTTTTATACCCCTGACGACCGGACGTCATGGAAGAAGGGACAGCATCCGACGCAGGACCCAAGGCTTTGTTCATCAGGCCAACTGAGGGCTACTGCATACAGATAACCCAGATATGACTGCAACAGTGAATACACTCGAACATCTACATTTATGCTAAGTGTACACAACTGTACTTCGTGTTTCACTGTTGCAGTCATCACATTTCGGTTATCTGTCTGCAGGTAGCCCTCAGCCGGCCTGAATACCAGAGGCTTGGATTCCTGCATCGGTTGCTGTCTCTTCTTCCATGACGTCAGCTCGTCAGGGGTATAAAACATGCAGCTGATGCCATTGCATCAGTCTTTCTTGCCGTGCGGTGCCCGAAGCAGAAGCAGTTCACAAGTGCCGGTCGGTCGACTCCTGAAATTTTCGCTGAAGTTTCAGAACCAAGTCTTCAAAAGTTAAGTACCCGCTAGATCCTTTTTCTTGCTTTTAATTGTTGTCAGTAAAAGTTAATTGTATTAACTGTGGAAAGCAAATACCTCATAAAGATTTTCATTCGTACTGCATTCCTTGCCTAAGCCCAGACCACGACATCCCTCGCGGTCAGTTTTTTGCCTTGTTCAACCCCCAAACTATTTGTTGTTTGTCTATATTTGCAGCAAATGATTTTGGTACTCTGTTTAACTGTCCAGAAATGGCTTTGGTAAGCCATCTGACTACAGATATTCCGAAAAAAACATAAGAATAAAGACAGAGACAGACCGCATAGGTCCTAAACTGCTGACGACACTTCTGTTAAGTTAGTCGCCAGTCCGCCGGTACAAAGTGAGGCGCTTTCACAGCCCCTGATACCTGCTTCTTCAGATTCGCAGGCCTCTACTGAGACTCATTCGGAGTCTGATATGCCGCGAGATGCTTTGACTATGGAACCTGCGGATGTCTCTACCTTGGATGGGTCTGGAGCCGCTGTGCAGGCACCGGCTTCTGAGGGTGTTTTCAGGCCTATAGACTTGCATTTTAAACCGACGCCATCTTCTTCATCCAGGCCTAAAACTCGACCCACGCCTAGAAAATCGACGTCCAAACCACATGCTCAGGCTCATATGCCTAAAAAAACAACTGCTTAGAATGGCTGAAGACCTTATTACCTTAATTAGGGGAAGCCGGCCTTCATCCTCTAAGAGACCTAGAACTGATTTTCCTTCTGATTCTTCTGATCAAGCATCTGATATTTCTGTTTCTTCTGATTACCAGGATTTGCCCCTTTCTACCTATGATGATTCTGATGCAGAGGATTCCATTCCCTTTGCTTCCCCTCCAGATTTCTCTTTTGGTGAAACCTTTAATGCTGGGAAAGCCAGTATTACTCTGATTCCAAAAAGAGGCTTTGGGAATTCCTACTCCTTCCTCAACATAGGCCTTTAGCTATCCCACCTGTTCTGGACATTGTAGATGATGCTTTCTTGGAATCTAGCATTTCCCTAAACACTACCTCCAGCTCCCAGAAAACCTGACTGGTATTAGAGTACCTGACTCTCACAAGTTCCTCTTCAAGAATCCTACTGCAGATCCAGAGACCATTTCCCAAGGACCAAAGGACATTAAGGCTACTTCTGCCAAAAACCCTACCCCTTCTGATAAAGATTCTAGAACCTTGGACAGATGGGTTAAGAAGGTATATACTTCTGCTACTTTGGCCATTAGGGCTTTAAATTGCCAGTCTCGTATGTTAAAGTATCAGCAGCATATTATGGGACTGCTTAAACAGAAAATTATGTTTATTCCTGACTGTGCTGACCACAAACAATGACAGGATTTAATGCATTCTGCAGAACAAGTTGGTAAACATGCTTTGCAGTGTGTTTTTTTACTCTCTAGAAGCATCTTGCATGGATGCTGTCACTGGGTATGTACTTAGAAGGCATGCATGGCTTAAGGAGCAAAACTTGCCATATCATGTTAAAGCTAAATTACTGAATGCTCCCTTAAACCAAGACTGCCTGTTTGGCAGCAAAGCAGAATTTGTCCTCAAAAAGATGGAGGAAAAAGCTAAATCTATGCAAACTGTTAAAGATTTCCTTTAAGTACAATCTCCCAAATTTAGTAGGCATTGGCCTTGAAAGAATTGGTCCTTTCCAGCCTCTTCAAGGCCTTCTCAGTCCAAACGCAGGAACAGCAGACAACCTAGGTTACAGTCTCAGGTTGTGCACAGGCCTAAGCAGTGGGGGGGTTCCCACTTTCAAAGCAGGGAGTAGTAAGACACCCCCTATGGAAAAATGGCACAATGACTTTACCTTAACCCTTCCAAGCCCTGTTCAACTACCTGCTTCCTTAGGAGGAAAGCTTGCTCTGCTTGAAAAAATTTGGGAATTCATTACCCAGTACAAATGGGTTTTGAATATAGTTTCCCAAGGATGCAGATTCCACTTCCACACCCTACCAACCCCAAACGGTTGGCCAGACCTAACCCCAAATCAGTAGGCAGAGGCTCAACAGCAGGTTCTCTCTCTTCTAAGTATCAGGGCTATTCAGCCTGTCCCAGCAGAAGAAAGGGGACAAGGTTTATATTCAAGACTTTCCGTGGTACTCAGAACAGACATCTCCTGGTGTCCTATCGTGGACCTCTCTCTTCTAAACACTTTTTTGGTAATCCCAAAGTTCAAGATGCTAACACTTAACAACTGCTTCCTACGATAGGCAAAGATGCCTGGTTGGCAACCTTAGACTTAAAGGAAGCTTGCCTGCACATTCCAATAAGGGAATCTTGCAGGAAATACCTACGCTTCAGGGCAGGCTCCATGCACTTTCAGTTCTCTGCACTTCCTTTTGGCTTATCTACTGCGCCCAGGGTATTCACAAAGTGTCTAGCTCCAGCCATTGCATTTTGCAGGCAGAGAAATATTCAAATATACCCATACTTGGACGATTGTCTGATTCAGGCAGAAGGCCAAGGAATTGCTATTAAAGCATCTGGCATTCGTTAAGAAACTTCTAAACTCACTGGGGTACACCATAAATGAAAATAAATCTCACTTAGTACCCTGCCAACAAATTGTATTCCTGTGAGCAAGCTTGAACACAACTTCCCAGATGGCATTCCTCACTCCAGAGAAACAAGTTTATTTAACAACCTACTTCAAACAACTGGCCACAAAGACCCAGCTAACTGCAAGGAAAATTCTGCAAGCCCTGGGGTTCATGGCCTCTTGCATTCTACTAATTCCATATGCAAGACTGCATATGAGGAAACTTAATGGTATCTAAAAAGCCTATGGTGTCAACATTCTCAGGACCTGGAATCAATGATTCCTATCTTTCCTTGTATAAAGACAGAGTTCCTTTGGTGGGCAGAGGCCTGCTACCACAACAAAGGCCCCCCTTTCACTCTACCCCCTGGCGCCCAAACCCTAACAACAAATGCATCAGATTATGCTTGGGGGCCTCACTTGGCAGGGGATTGCATTCAGTGCAAATGGAACCAGAGTTAGATGCACCTGCATACCAACCAAAAAGAAATATTAACTGCACAGAATTCCCTGACAGCCTTCAAGGACCACATTCTTCCAGGACAATTATTGGTAAAGACGGACAACACCACAGTTATGTGGTACATAAACAAGCAGGGGGGAACCCACTCGTACCCTCTCTGCAGGCAAGTCATGGCTCTGTGGAACACAGCCTTGAGCTGCCAAGTGCACCTACAAACTCAATTCCTGCCAGACAAGCTAAATTCACTGGCAGACGACCTAAGCAGAAATCTCATTGACCCACATGAGTGGAAATGTAAACAAAAAATATTCAACCTCTTATAGGTTCATAGGTTCATACATAGGTACTAGGCTATCAGCCTAAGGGCCTACGTAAGCCTAGCCAACAGGGTTCCCTGGCTTACGCTACCCAGTAAAGTTATTTTCCTGTGCCACTGTCGAGCAGAGACACAGAAGTGATCCCCGGGGTGTATTTCCCATTTCCCATCCACTCATCAAGATTTTTTCTTGAGTGCTAATGAAGGACTTTGCTTGACATAGATGGGTAGCCTATTCCAGAGTATGGGAAGTCTCTGGGACATGAATCTATCCCTCCAGCATGTCCTGTTTATTGTGGTGACAAGGTTTTGATCCCCAGACCGTGTAGCTCAGAGGGATTGAGATTTCTTTAGGTGTAGCATGTCCAACAGCTCTGGGTTTGACATAGCTTTGTATGTTAGGCGGAGATCACCTTGGAGTAGGCGAAATGCTGTGTAGTAAAGCTGGAGTTTTTTGAGACTGTCAGTGTAGGGCATCTGAGGCCAGTAATCCTCTTTGTGAGGTACTTCTGTGGCCTTTCCAGCTGCTGCAGATGTCTTGTGAGGTACATTCCAAAAGGGGCGTTGTACTCTCTAATGGATCTAATGAGTGTTGAGTAGAGGGGAACAATGACCTCTTTTTTTATCCTGGATGAGAACCTTTTTATGATGGTGTGCCACATAGAAGGACTTCCTGACTACTGTGGCGATTTGACTATCGGACAGATTTCTGTCCACCTGGGTCCCAAGGTCTCTTATCACACATTTGGTGTTAAGTAGACTGCTGTGTATGTAGTAGTTCATGGGTACAGAGTTTTTGCCAAACGGGATGACAGTGCACTTTTTGGCATTGAGCTTGAGGCCATGGCTCTGACACCAGCCATCTGTGTCAGCGAGGCCCTTCTGTAGGATTTTCACATCATTTGGGGACTCTACTATGGTTCCTAGTTTGCAGTCATCTGCAAACTTCATTAGCCAGAGGCCTTCTGTGTTGGCCTTTACTTCAGAGAAGTAGATACCAAACAGGAGAGGTCCCAGGACTAAACCCTGAAGTACTCCACTTGTCACTGGTTTGAGGTCAGATTTGGAGTGTACAACTTTTACAGTGTGGGTTCTGTCAGTTAGCCAGTTGGCAACCCATCTTGTGATGTAGGGATTTATACCTAGTTTAGTGAGTTTACCCATAATTCCAGAATGGGGGATGGTGTTGAAAGCCTTGGCAAGGTCAAGATAGGCTGTGTGAACCACCTTACCCTCATCTACAGCTTTGGTGACTGCCACAAAGAAGTCTATCAGGTTCAGGAGGCATGTTCTGCCTTTCACATACCCGGACTGGGTGGGATTCAGAGTTTGGAGGTTACCAATGTCTTTGTTTATGAATTCCATGATACCTTCCATGGCCTTGCAGACCAGGCTCATCAGGCTTATAGGGCTATAGTTCCCAGGATCAGTGGTGGCTCCCCCTTTGTGGAGTGGGATAACTGTTGCTGTACGCCATTCATTGGGCACAAAGCCTGATGTGAGGCTATGATTAAACATGAATCTTTAGGAACAAATGGGAGACCCCAGCGATTGACCTGTTTGCCTCCCCTCAAAACTACCAATTGGACAAATTCTGCACAAGGCCTTCCCACAGTCAAGCTTGGAAACTGGATGCCCTGTCCTTTACCTGGGAAAGCCTCTCAGTTTATGCCTTTCCCCTCTGCCTCTCCTCTTGAAGGTTTTGCTAAAGATCAAACAGGACAAACCAAGGACTATACTGATTGCACCAGACTGGCCACGCCAGCACTGGTACCCCCTCTTGCACAGTATGACACTGCTGGAACCATGACACCTGCCTCAGACCCCTTCCCTGCTGTCCCGGCAGGCAGGCCAGATTCTACACCCTCAGCTTCAAACCCTGAACCTTGCAGGCCTGGCTAATTCCTTGAGCTCTCCAATAGCATCCCTCAGTAAGCAGATGCTAGATGTCATTCTGGAGGCAAGGAGGCCTAGTACTAGAAAATCCTATGCTGAAAAATGGAAAGGATACTGTTCCTGCAGCCAGACTCAGGATATGGGCACAACAGTGCCCAGCTTACCTCATATTCTTCAGTACTTAACAGAAATGCTCCACAAGGGCCTATTCTCGTCTATTAAAAATCATGCCTCTGCCATTTCAGCACATTATAATACTGAACCACCCCTCTTCTCTCACCCCTTGTTAAAGCAATTCCTCAGATGGGCCAAAAATTTAAGACCCCCCCCCCCTCCCAGGAGAGCCCCTACTCCAGCCTGGGACCTTAACTTTGTATTGGAAAAGCTCACTGTCCCTCCTTTTGAGCCAGCTGGAACTGCAGAGTTGAAATTCCTTACTTGGAAAACAGCCTTCCTTCTAGCCATCACTTCAGCAAGAAGAGTGTCTGAATTACAGGTCCTTATGGCAGTGGAGGCCTTCATTGTCTTCCATGCAGACAGGGTTTCCTTCAGTACCAATCCTTCTTTCATGCCCATGGTGGTGTCTAGTGTGGCCCATAATCAGTCCATTCATTTGCCTACCTTATTCCCAAATCTACAAAACAAAGCAGAGTGAATTCTGCACTCTTTGGACATTCACAGATGACTTCGATTTTATTTGGACAGGACTAAGCCTCTCAGAAAATCTGAACAGCTGCTAGTTGGCTTTGCTGCAAGGGCAGAGGGGAAGGCCATTTCAAAGCAAACCATTTCTAAGTTTGATAGCCCATTGCATTCATTTCTCCTATAAGCACCATGGAAAACCTACCTCACAGGGGTAAGATCACATTCCACCAGGGCTGCATCTACCTTTACAGCCTTTCTCAGAGGTGTCCCCAGCAGGGACATCCTAGAAGGTGCTACCTGGAGCTCTGTACATACCTTCACCAAGCATTAACACATGCCTATTTTTTCTAAATCCAGAGCTGGTTTTGCCACTGCAGTCTTGCAGGGCTTAATAGCTGTCCCTAATGCTAACTTCCTCCTCCCTTCCTTAGCTTTGGGAATCAACCCAAATGTGATGACTGCAACAGTGAAATACGAAGAATATAGTACAGTTGTGTACACTTACCATAAATGCAGATGTTCGAGTATATTCACTGTTGCAGTCCTGGTTACCCTCCCTCCAGCCCTCTGACTTATTTTGGCTCTACCTTTCCTTCTTGTTTGGTGTATTTAAGCTTTCTGGTGTATTTGCTTTTTGTTGGAGGGGTACCATAACATGTAATTGCTTCCCATTGTGGGGGCACCCGACATCTGGGGCAAGAAAAACTGTAATGGCGTCGGCTGCATGTTTTATACCCCTGACGTCATGGAAGAAGAGACAGCATCCGATGCAGGAATTCAAGACTTTGGTATTCAGGCTGGCTGAGGGCCACCTGCAGGCAGATAACCCAAATGTGATGACTGCAACAGTGGAACACGAAGAAAGTACAGTTGTGTACACTTACCATACATGTAGATGTTCGTGTCCCTTCACTATTGCAGTCATCACATTTGGGTTATCTGCCTGCAGGTAGCCCTCTGCCGGGCGGAATACCAGAGTCTTGGGGTTTCTGCTTTGGATGCTGTCGCTTCTTCCATGACGTCAGGTCGTCAGGGGTATAAATCATGCAGCCGACACCATTACACCAGTCTTTCTTGCCGTGCGGTGCCCGAAGCAGAAGCAGTTCGCAAGTGCCGGTTGGCCGCCTCCTGAAATTTTCATTGTTTCGAGTTTCAGACCTGAAGTCTTCTAAAAGATAAGTACCCCATATGGGGATCCTCTTTTTCGTGCTCTAACTGATGTCAGAAAAAATTAATAATTATCTTGCCTGTGGAAAGCAAATACCTCACAGAGATTTTCATTCTTATGGTGGTGCAGTGGTTAGCATTGCCACCTCACAGCAAAAGGTTCTCCGGTTTGATCCTCAGCTGGGGTGCCTTCTGTGCAGAGTCTGCATGTCCTCCCTGTGGTCACGTGGGTTTCCTCCGGGTGCTCCGGTTTCCTCCCACATCCCAAAGACATGCTGCAGGTGGATTGGACACTCTAAATTGGCCCTAGGTGTGAGTGTGTGCATGTGTGTGCCTTCTGTGGAAGGTTGGGCGCCGAGCTGGCAACTTGACACCGTAAAACTCCACTGCCAATCATGAGCGGACAGGGTGATCCGCTGTGGCGACCCCTAACTGGGAAAAGCCGAAAGAAGAAGACTGCATCACCTGTTTATGCCCAGACCACGACGTCCCTTGCTGTCAGATTTGTGCCTTAACGCCCGAAGTATTCCTCTTCAGGCTATTTTTGTCACTAAATTTTTTCGGTCTCGATCTCCGTATTCAGAAATGGCTTCAATAATCCATCCAACTGCCTATCTTCTAAAAAAAAGTAAAAATAAAGACAGTCTGCATAGGTCCAAAACTGCCCACCACGCTACCGTTAAGCTAGTCACCAGTCCACTGGTACTCAGTGAGTTGCTTTCGCAGCTCCTGATACCCACATCTACAGATTCGCAGGGCTCGACTGAGACACATTTGGAGTCCCATATGCCTCGAGATGCTTCTTCGACTATGGACCCCGTGGATGTCTCTACCTTGGATGGGTCCAGAGCCGCTGTGCAGGCACTGGCTTCTGAGGGTGTATTCAAACTTTGAGTTTCATTTTAAACCGACGATTTTGTTTCAAACCAAAAATTCCAAATTTCTCAGTCCTAAAGTTCGCACTACGCCTAGGAGAAACCATTGATCAAAGCACATTCTCAGGCCCACATGCCACAAAAACAAATGCTTAGAATGGCTGAAGACCTTATTACTTCAGTTAGGGGAAGTCAGCATCCCCCCTCAAAAAGACCAAGAATTGTTTTTCCTTCTGGTTCTTCGGATCAGGAGTCTGATAACTCTGACCCTTCTGATTACCAGGGCATAGCCTTATCTACCTATGAGGATTCTGATGCAGAGGATTCCATTCCCTCTGCTTCCGCACCAGAAGATTTTTCTTTTGATGAAACCCTGCATACCCTTGGAGAGCATTTCCGCTGGGAGAGCCAGGACTACCGTCTGTCCAAAAAGACTCCGGGAATTTTTAAACTTGCCTCAGCACAGGCCTCTAGCTGTCCCTCCAGTTCTGGAAATTGTAGATGTCTTCTTGGAATCCAGCCTTACCCCTGATACTTTGCCTCCAGCTTCCAGAAAACCTGACAGGTACTATAGAGTACCCGACTCCCACAAATTCCTCTCTAAGAATCCTGCTGTGGATCCAGAGACCATTTCCCAGGGACCTATAGGCATTAAGGCTACAATGGCCAAAAATCCTACCCCTTAGGACAGAGATTCTAGGGCTTTAGACAGATGGAGTAAGAAGGTATACACCACTGCTACTCTTGCCATCAGGGCTTTAAATTGCCATTTTCATATGTTAAATTATCAGCAAAATATTATGGAACGAATTAAGCAGAAAATGATGTTGATTCCTGATTGAGCAGAACATAGATTTGCAAGAGTTAATGAATTCTGCTGACCAAGTTGGTAAACATACTTTGCAATGTGGTTTTAATGCCTTATAAGCATCTTGCAGGGCTGCTGTCCCTTGGTCTGTTCTAAGAAGGCATGCTTGGCTTAAGGAACAAAACTTGCCAGACCATGTCAAAGCAAAATTACTAGATGCACCATTAAACTAGGAGCGTCTCTTTGGCAGTAAAGGTAAATAAGTACTCAAAAGGATGGAGGAAAAAGCTAAATCTGTGCAAACTGTTAAAGATTTCTTACAAGTTCAACCACCTAGATTCAGTAGGCATTAGCCTTCAAAAACTTGGTCTTTTCCAAACCCAGGAGCAGTATACCACCAAGACTACAGTCTCAGGGTATGCACAGCTCTAAGCAATGGAGTGCACCACGTCCAAAACAGGGAGTAGTAAGCCGCCATCCTATGGCAAAATCTCACAATGAGTTGTCCTTAAATCTTCCAAGCCTTGCCCAAGTACTTGCACCTTCAGGAGGGAAACTTGCCCTGCATGCCAAAAACTGGGAGTACATTACCCAGGACAGATGGGTCTTGAACATTGTTTCCCAGGGATACAGATTCCACCTCCACTCACTCCCAACCCCAAGCGGATGGCCAGACCTCCCCCCAAACCAGTTTTTAGAGGCCCAAAAGCAAGTACTTTCTCTTCTCAGTATCAAGGCTATTCAACCTGTCCCAGCAGAACAAAGAGGACAAAGCTTTTATTCCAGATCGTTTCTGGTACCCAGAGAAGAAAACTCTTGGCGTCCTATCTTGAATCTGTCTATTCTCAACACCTTTCTAGTGGTTCCAAAATTCAAAATGCTTACTCTCCAATAGCTGCTTCCTATGCTAGCCAAGGATTCCTGGCTAGCAACCCTATACTTAAAAGAAGCTTATCTGCACATCCTCATAAGGGAATCTTGCAAGAAATACCTACATTTCAGAGCAGGCTCTATGCATTATCAGTTCTCTGCACTTCCCTTTGGCTTATCTACTGTGCCCAGGGTATTCACAAAATGCCTAGCTCCAGCCATTGCATATTGAAGGTAGAGAATGATTCAAATTTACCCATACTTGGGCGATTGCCTGATTCAGGAGGACAGTCAGGAATTGCTACTACACCTGACATTTGTAAACAGACTTCTAACTTCACTAGGGTACACAGTCAATGAAAAAAAAATCACATCTGGTACCCAGCCAACAGATAGTATTCCTGGGAGCAAGCTTGAACACAACTTCCCAGATGGCATTCCTCACTCCAGAAAAACACATTTATTTGACAAACTACTTCAATCTACTGACCACCAAAACCCAGCTATCTAAAAGAAAAATACTGCAAGCCCTAGGGTTCATGGCCTCTTGCATTCTACTAATTCCATATGTAAGACTGCATATGAGGAGACTTCAATGGTACTTAAAAAGTCTCTGGTGTTAACATTCTCAGGACCTGGATGGAATGATTATGATCATTCCTTGTCTAAGGACAGAGTTCCTTTGGTGGACAGAGTCCTGCTACCACAGCAAGGGACTCCATTTCACTCAGCCTCCTGCTGCCCAAACCCTAACAGCAGACTCATCAGACTATGCATGGGGGGCTCACATGGCAGGTCACTGCCTTCAAGGCAAATGGAGCCCAAAGCAAATGCACCTGCATATCAATCAAAAAGAAATGTTAGCTGTACAGAATGCTCTGACCGCCTTCAGATGCCTTATTCTGACAAGACAACTATTGTTTGACAGACAGACCACCACAGTTATGTGGTACATAAGCTGGGGGGAACCCATTCCTACCCACTCTGCAGATTAGCCATGGCTCGATGGAACACAGCCTTGAGCAGCCAAGTGCACCTGCAAGCTCATTTCCTGCCAGGCAAACTAAATTCACTGGCAGATGACTTAAGCAGAATTCTCGTGGACCCACATGAGTGGAAACTGGAACATAGAATATTCAAGCTTTTGAGGAACAGCTGGGGGGGACACCAGAGCTGGACCTCTTTGCTTCCCCTCAGAACTATCAATTGAGCAAATATTACACCGGAACTCCCCACAGCCAAGCTTGGAGTGTGGATGGCCTTATCCTTTACCTGGGAAAGTCTCTCAGTCTATGCTTTTCCTCCTCTGCCCCTCCTCTCAAAGGTTCTACTAAAGATCAAACCGGACAAGCCAAGGACAATCCTGATAGCACCAGACTGGCCATGCCAGCACTGGTGTCCTTCATTTGCGCAGTCTGACAGTAGTGCCACTATGGCATCTGCCTCAGACCTCTTCCCTGCTGTCCCAGCCGGAGGGCCTGATTTTGCACCCTCAGCTACAGACCCTGAGCCTAGCAGCCTGGCTCATCCCCTGAATTCTTCACCAGCAACTCTCAGTAAGCAGGTGCCTAGATGTCATTCTTGAGGCAAAGAGGCCTAGTACTAGCAAATCCTCTTTGGAAGAGATATGCTCCTGGAGCGAGTCTCAGGAAATGGACACAACTGTGCCCAGCTTATCTCGTATACTACATTACTTAACAGAAATACTCCACAAAGGGCCTGTCCTTCTCTTCCATTAAGATTCATGCCTCTGCCATCTCAGCTCATTATAACACTGAGCCATCCCTTTTCTGTCATCCTCTGGTCAAACAGTTCCTGAGAGGAGCCAAAAATTTAAGACCACCCAGGAGAGCTCCCTCTCCTGCCTTGGACATTAACTTTGTATTGGAAAAGCTCACACTTCCACCCTTTGAACCTGCTGCCTCAGCAGAGTTAAAATTCCTCTCTTGGAAAACAGCTTTACATGTCCTTCATGGATGCATCTGCAGTCATAACAACTGGGTTGTCCTGTCGTCAGGCAGCCCTTCAGTCGGCCGGATTCCAAAGTCCGGGTCCGGCTTCGGCTGATGTCGCACTTCACCCGACGTCATCTCTGTTGGTCTTCGGGTATAAAGGCATCAGCCGACGCCATTTTCCCCAGTCTTTCTTGCCGTGGCGCCAAGCAGAAGCTGTTCGCAAGTGCCGGTCGGTCGGATCCAGAGATTACTTCTACCGAATACTACTAAGACTTCTAAAGCTAAGTACCCGTTGGGGACTCTTTCTTGCCTCAGCCGATGTCAGAAAAAGTTAATAATTGTTTAACCTGTGGGAAACAAATACCTCATAAAGATTTCCACTCTTATTGTCTGCCTTGTTTAGGCCCAGCCCACGACGTAGCAGCCTGTTCGGCCTGTGCTTCTTTCAACCGACGAACGCTTAGGCGTTGGTCGGAGTTTGCTGAACAGTTTTTCGGTTCTGATTTTGCGTACATTATGCCGTCGGATCCTCCGACTACCCAATCTGCCAAAAAACGCAAAGATAAAGACTGACACTCGCGGTCCGCGGTTTCGGCTGAAACCATGGTTAAGCAAACCGCGAGTGTCTCGGTTTCGGCCGAAACCGAGAAAACTGATCAAACTACAGCTGAATCTATCTCTACAACTGAGGCCCCTGCTACCATTCTTGAATCGGCCTCAGAAATTATACCCACTACGGTGGTTGCCACTGACTTATCAGACACCATTCCCTTGGATGTCTCTTCCCCAGCACGTGGTGCTGCTAGGCCTCCAGCAGCCATGTCCATTAAGGCCTTCGCCAGGGCTAAAGCAGCCAAGACTACTAAAACAGTGCCTGTTAAACCCCCTTCAACCAGGCCCTCCTGTAGTTCTCAAATGCTTACTCTGGCAGAAGATTTAATTTCATTAATTAGAGGATCTCAATCTCACCCAGACAGGGCCTCTCAGCCCCCAGAGAAGAGACCTAGGGCAGAGCCCCCTGAGCCAGTGTCATCTGATGATTCAGCCAATGAATCAGACATAACTGACCAGCCAGAGGCTCCTTTCTCTAATTTTGAAGACTCTGATGCTGAAGAATCCATTCCAGCTGCTTCCCCACCAGAAGAATTTTCCTTTGGGGAAACCTTACATGCCATGCGAGAGCAGTTCCAATGGCAGCAACAGGATTTTTCAGACTCCAGAAAAGACTTAGGACTTTTCTGCACCTTCCACAACACAGGCCCTTAGCTATACCTCCTGTTCTCTCTGTGGTGGATGATGCTTTCAATGATGTCTGCTCCGCTCCAGATTCTTTACCTCCAGCCCCTGCCAAACCAGACAGATTTTACAGGGTGCCAGACACTCATCACCACCTTTACAAGGCCCCTCTTGCAGACCCGAAACTATATCCCAGGGTCCCAAGGCAGTAGCGACCATAGCTAAAACCCTATTCCTTCTGAAAGGGAAGCAAGGTCATTAGACAGATGGGGCAAAAAGGTCTACACTTCAGCTACTCTCTCAGCTAGAGCTTTAAACTGTCAATTTCACATGATACAATACCAAGAGTTTATGCTTGATCAGTTAACTAAAAAGCTAACCACTGATGAATCTCTTGATAAGAAATATGTATTAGAAATGGTAAATAACATACAACAGGTTAGTAACCATTCCTTAAAATGTGGCTATGATGCACTGGAGGCTTCATTTAGATCAGCCATGACTGGCACAGTGATAAGAAGGCATGCATGGCTAAAGGAGCAAGCTTTACCGGATCATGTTAAAGCAAAGTTACTAGATACTCCTATGGATAAGACAAGTTTGTTTGGTACACCTGCCCAGCAGGTTATGAAGAAAATGGAAGAAAAGGCAAAATCCGTTCAAACGGTTAAAGATTTCTTGCAGGTTCAACCCCAAGGTTTAGCAGGAACTGGCCTGCCAAAAATTGGTCCTTTCCTGACTCCACAAGATCTCAAAGGGCAAAACAGACGCTCCAGAGGCAGAAACCAATCCAGAGGGGTGCCTACAGAGGACGACAGTGGCAAGGTAACAACAGAGGCACAGACACAACCACTGCCACTACATCAACACAACCACAGTGACTTAATCCTAAACCGCCTACCAGGAACAAATAGCAGCTCCTCTAGGCGGAAAGTTAACCTTATTTTCAAAAACTGGCACTATATAACAAAAGACAAGTGGATTTTACAAACCATAGATCAAGGATACCGGTTCCACTTCCACACTTTACCAATCAAAAGAGGAATGCCAAATCTACCTCCAAATAAAAAAACAGAGGCTCTACAACAGATAATGCAGTTAGCAAACATGAGAGCTGTGGAAAAAGTGCCAACTGCAGAGCAAGGAAAGGGGTTCTACTCAAGACTATTCCTAGTTCCAAGAAAGGAAAAAAGTTGGAGACCAATTCTCGACCTGTCCGCCTTAAATACATACATCATTGTCCCAAAATTCAAAATGCTGACCATACAGCAACTTCTTCCCATGCTGGGCAAGGAGTGTTGGCTGGTAACTCTAGATCTCAAGGAGGCATACCTGCACGTCCCCATTCGACCAATCTGCAGAAGATACCTCAGATTTCTTGCAGGATCAGAGCACTATCAATTCTCAGCATTGCCCTTTGGCTTATCTACTGCGCCCAGAGTATTCACAAAATGCCTGGCATCAGTAATTGCCCATTGCAGACTACAGGGAATACGAATTTACCCATACCGGGACGACTGCCTGCTACAAGGGGACAACAAAAGCAAGCTGACAACAGATTTACAAAGGGTCATTTACTTGCTACAAGCACTGGGATACACAGTCAATCTACAAAAGTCAAGGCTGATACCATCCCAAACAAGGACATTCTTGGGCGCGGAATTGGACACAGTAAAACAAATGGCATTCCTAACTGCAGAAAAACAAAAAGAACTCCCTCTTTACTTCTTGGCACTAACAAAGCAGAACAAGTTAACAGCAAGAAAAGTACTGCAGGCCTTGGGCTTCATGGCATCATGCATAATCCTGGTCCCACTTGCCAGACTACATATGAGAAAACTACAGTGGTACCTAAAGAATTTATGGTCCCAACACAGTCACAGCCTAGAAACAGAAATCCCACTAATTCCATGCTTAAAACAGGAGTTCCTATGGTGGGCTCAGGCATGCCAGACAAACCCAGGCCTACCCTTTCGCAGATGTCAAGCAAGCCAGACCATCACAACAGACGCTTCAGACCTAGGATGGGGGGCCCACATGCTGGACAAATGCGTGCAAGGATTGTGGACACAGGATCAACTTCACCTGCACATCAACCTAAAAGAAATGCTGGCAGTAAAACTGGCAATCCAAAGGTTCAGGCCATTTCTCAAAGAGGGCCAGTTGATGATAAGGACAGACAACACCACAGTCATGTGGTACATCAACAAGCAGGGAGGCACTCGTTCATACCCCCTATGCAGAATGACTTTGGAGCTGTGGAACCTGGCACTCAGCTACAACATCCAGTTACAGGCAATTTTGTACCGGAAAAGAAAATATTCTAGCAGACATATTAAGCAGAACCACATCGGATGCCCACGAATGGAAACTGCACCCGGACATTTTCAAGACCATCTCAAAGAAATGGGGAATGCCTCAGATAGATCTATTTGCATCACCTCTCAATCACCAGCTCAAAAATTCTGCACAAGGACATTACACCCACTGGCATGGAAAGTGGATTCGCTCTCCTTCAGCTGGAAAGGCCTGACAGCATATGCATTCCCACCTCTTCCCTTGATACACAAAGTATTACTAAAAATCAAGGAAGAACGTCCAAGGATAATCCTGATAGCTCCAAACTGGCCAAGACAACACTGGTACCCACTGCTGAGGAGCATGTCTCAGAACAATATGTGGCCAATACCCTGATGCCTTTGATGCTAACTCAGAACAACTACAGCATCATACATCCAAACCTAAAACGTTGCAACTGACTGCATGGAACATCACATAGCAACAGCTAACCCAGAACTTTCCCAAAGAGTTAAAGACATTATTCTTGAAGCACGCAGACCTTCAACAAGAAGGAACTATGCTGGAAAATGGAAAAGGTTTGTCATTTGGAGTACTGAAAGAGGAAAAGATGTGTCAAACATAGATATGCCTAACATTCTAGAGTATCTGGCCGAACTTCTTCATTCAGGCTTGTCCTACTCCTCCATCAAGATACATGCATCAGCTATTTCAGCAGAATACAGCTTTGATCCACCTGTTTTTTCGCACTCTTTGCTCAGGCAGTTCCTCAGAGGAATCAAGAATGTAAAACCTCCAAGGAAACCACCTTTCCAGCTTGGGACTTAAACTTTGTGCTAGAAAAGTTGACACTATCACCCTTTGAACCAGCAGCAACAGCAGACCTACAACACCTGTCATGGAAAACTGCTTTCCTACTGGCAATTACTTCAGCAAGGAGGGTTTCAGAGCTACAGGCCTTAATGGCAGTGCAACCCTTCCTAATCTTCCACCAAGATAGAGTGTCCATGAGGACTAATCCTACATTTATGCCTAAGGTGGTATCCAGAGTGTCTTTAAACCAGGCAATCCACCTACCTACCTTCTTTCCCAACCCACAAAACAGAGGGAAAGAATACTGCATACCTTGGATGTACATAGACAGCTACGCTACTACTTGGACAGAACAAAAAATAGCAGAAAGACTGACCAACTTTTGTAGCCTATGCAACAGGAAGGGAAGGAAAAGCTATTTCCAAACAGACAATCTCCAAATGGATAGGAAATTGCATACGATTCTGTTACTCCTTCCATGGAAAACCAATTCCACAGAACATAAGACCTCATTCTACAAGGGCAACAGCCACTACCACAGCCTTCTTACGAGGAGTGGCAACCAAAGACATTATTGAGGCGGCTACTTGGACCTCCGTGCATACATTTGCCAAGCATTATAACTTACCTCTATATTCCAGATCCCGAGCAGGGTTTGCCACTGCTGTACTGCAAGGGATCCTAAACACACCATAATCTAGCTTTATCCTCCTCCCTAGTTGGCTATGGTATTCTACCCAGTTGTTATGACTGCAGATGCATCCATGAAGGACATAGTACAGTTTTGTACCTACCATAAATGTAGATGTCCGAACTGGATAGCATCTGCAGTCAGGATTACCTCCCTCCTTCCCTCTGTGGTACTCCTAGGGTATTTTACCCTCCTAATAGCTAGCTGGTGGGGGGGAGTCTTTTATGGTGTATTTGTTTGTATATATGTACATACATGCTTATTTTTGTGTTTACCTCTATCTTTTTGGAAACATTGGCATCTATCCAAATTTTAGCCTCCAAGAGGGCTACTGGCATCTGGGGCAAGAAACACTGAGGAAAATGGCGTCGGCTGATGCCTTTATACCCGAAGACCAACAGAGATGACGTTGGGTGAAGTGCGACATCAGCCGAAGCCGGACCCGGACTTTGGAATCCGGCCGACTGAAGGGCTGCCTGACGACAGGACAACCCAGTTGTTATGACTGCAGATGCTATCCAGTTCGGACATCTACATTTATGGTAGGTACAAAACTGTACTTTCTAGCCATCACTTCAGCTTGAAGAGTGTCTGAATTGCAGGCACTTATGGCCCTGGAACCCTTCATTATATTCCATGCGAACAGGGTTTCCCTCAGGACTACCACATCATTCATGCCCAAGGTGGCATCTAGTGTGACTTTAAACCCATCTATTCATTTGCCAACTTTTTTTCCCTAATCCTCAGAATAAAGGGGAAAGGATCCTGCACTCCCTGGACATGCACAGGCAGCTCAAGTTCTATCTGGACAGGACTAAGCCTTTTTAGAAAATCTGACCATGTGCTAATCAGCTTTGCTGCAGGGGCAGAGGGTGAGGCCATTTCAAAGCAAACCATTTCTAAATGGATAGCATACTGCATCCATTTCTGCTACAAACACCATGGGAAACCCATCCCACAGGGGATCAGAACACATTCCACTAGGGCTGCATCAGCCTCTACAGCATTCATCAGGGGAGTCCCTACCAGGGACATTGTGGAAGCTGCAACCTGGAGCTCTGTACACGCCTTCACCAAGCATTACCACTTATCTTTTCTAAATCCAGAGCTGGATTTGCCACAGCAGTCTTACAGGGCCTGATTGCCAGCCCTAATGCTTCTTAACTACCTCCACCCTTCATTAGCTTTGGGAATCAACCCAAATGTGATGACTTCAACGGTGAAACACGAAGAACATAGTACAGTTGTGTACACTTAACAAATGTAGATGTTCGAGTGTATTCACTGTTGCAGTCCTGGTTACCCACCCTCCAGCCCCCTAACTTCTCTTTACTTATGCCTATCTTTTTTGTTTGGCATATCTTATTTCATGTGTATTTGCTTTTTGTTGGGGGTGTTCCACACCATGTAATTGCTTCCTGTTTTGGGGGCACCTGACATCTTGGACAAGAAAAACTGATGTAATGGCATCGGCTGCATGTTTTATACCCCTGACGTCATGGAAGAAGTGACAGCATCCGACACAGAAATCCCAAAACTCTGGTATTCAGGCCGGCTTAGGGCTACCTGCAGGCAGATAACCCAAATGTGATGACTGCAACAATTAATACACTTGAGCATCTACATTTATGGTAAGTGTACACAACTGTACTTTCTTTGACTACGAACCCTGTGGATGTCTCTGCCTTGGATGGGTCTGGAGCTGCTGTGTAGGCACATGCTTCCGAGGAAGTTCTTCCCATTACCGATACTCGACAAAAAACAATGACTTCTTTCGTGTCTTCAGTGCTGTCTAAAACTGCCGAGTTTCTAAGGCCAAGAGTACCGACCTACACGTAACGAAACGATGACCCAATCTCAATTACCTGCTTCCTTGCCACAACATCAAATGCTTAAAATGGCATAAGACCTGATTATGCTGATTAGAGGAAGGCAGCCTTCTCCTGTTAAGAGAAAGAGACCTGTCCCCAGCAGCTTTAACTGACCAAGGTTCCAGTGACTCTGAGGTTTCTGAATATGAAGGCATGCCTTTATCCACTTATGAGGATTTTGATGCAGAGAACTCCATTCCCTCTGCTTCCCCTCCAGAGGATTTTTCTTTTGGTGAAACCCTACATACTTTAAGAGAGCATTTCCATTGGGAATGCCAGGATTATCCTCAGCCCAAAAAGAGACTCTGAGAATTTTTAGATTTGCCACAACATAGACCTTTAGCTATCCCTCCTGTGAATCTATATCATGTTATCGAATGTTTACTTAATCGAATCATTAAAGGTCGAACTTTATTGATCGATTAAGTAAAACATCGAATAACATAAAAACAAAACAAAAAAAAAAAAAAAACAAATTAAAACAAAAGCTAACTGGCAAAGGCAGGGGAGCAAGCCCCCCTGTACCCCCCACACCCCCTACTTAAATATACCAAATCTGAGACCGCCCTACATTGAGGTAAACGGAAATCTCCCCTTACGGAGATTTCTGTTTACTTGCACGATGTTCTTCACTTTCGATATTGTCGTGCCGACAATATCAAACTCAATATTGTCAGCTTATGGCAACATGAAGTAGACCCCCCCCCCCCCCTCCTGTTCTGGATGTTGTGGATGATGTCTTTATGGAATCCATTCTAACTCCTGATACTTTACCCCCTGCTCCAAGGAAACCAGACAGGTACTACAGAGTCCCTGACTCTCACAAATTCCTTTTTCAAACATTTAGGGCATTGAACTGCCAGTTTCACATGCTGAAATACCAGCAACATACTATAGAACTTATTAAACAAAAATTATCTACCTTTACAGACTGTGCAGAAAATAAATAATTACAGCAGCTTGTGCATTCTACAAGCCAAGTCAGCAAACATTCTTTGCAATGTGGTTTTGATGCCCTAGAAACATCTTGCAGGGCAGCAGTCACTGGTTCTGTACTGAGAAGGCATGGTTGGTTAAAGGAGCAGACCTTGCCAGACCATGTCAAATCAAAATTACTAGATGCACCTTTGAACAAAGACAATCTGTTTGGCACCAAAGCAGAAGAGGTTCTAAAAAGATGGAAGAAAAGGCTAAGTCTATGCAGACAGTCAAAGATTTTTTGCAAGTACAGCCTCCAAGTTTCAGTAGGCATTGCCCCTTGAAACATTGGTCCTTTCCCACCCCCCTCAAGGCCATCTCAACCTAGTCCCAGGGGAAACAGACCCCCCCCCTTCAGATTACAGTCTCAGGGTATGCAGAGATCTAAGCAATGGAATATCTCCACTTCTAAAACAGGGAGCGCTAAGCCACCCCCTTACGGAAAGACTTCTCAACTCCACTCCTCACCTCTGCCCAAGTGCTCGTGCCCTTAGGAGGAAAACTTGCCCGTCATGCAAAACACTGGACCTCCATCACCAAAGACCGATGGGTGATCAGCATTGTATCCCAGGGATATAAATTTTACTTCCACTCACTGCCAATTCCAAAAGGGTTCCCAGACCTTCCTCCAAACCAGTGGGCAGAGGCACAAAACCAAGTTCAATCCCTGCTCTCCATAAGGGTTATTCAGACTGTTCCTGCAGTACAGATAGGTCAAGGGTTTTATTCCAGGATGTTCCTGGTACCCATAAAAGAGGGCACTTGGCATCTGATCCTAGATCTCTCAATTCTAAACTCTTCCTGGTGGTACCAAAATTCAAAATTCTCACCTTTCAGCAGCTTCTTCGTATGCTGTCCAAGGATGCCTGGTTAGCCACCTTAGACCGAAAAGAAGCCTATCTGCACATCCCTATCAGGGTCTTCACAAAATGCCTGGCTCCAGCCATTGCCTATTGCAGACAGAGAAAATTTCAAATTTACCCTTACTTGGACGATTGCCTGATTCATGCAGACAGTTAGGAAAAGCTGTTACAGCACCTGACATTTTTAAAAACCTTCTAACCTCCCCTGGGGTACACTGTCAACAAAAAGAAATCAAAACAAGTCCCCAGTTAAGAGATTGTATTCCTGGGAGCAAGCTTGGACACAGCATCCCAGATGGCATTCCTTACTCCAGAAAAGCAAGCCTATCTAACAGACTACTTCACTCAAATGGCCACCAGAACCCAGCTATCCCCAAGAAAAATCCTGCAGGCTCTAAGGTTCATAGCCTCTTGCCTAATTCCTATGCCAGACTGCATATGAGGAAACTTCAGTGGTACTTAAAAAGACTTTGGTGCCAACATTCTCAGGACCTGGAAACAGTCATACCTATCATACCTTATCTAAGTACAGAGTTACTTTGGTGGGCAGCAGCATGCAACCACAACAAGGGACTTCCCTTTACTCAACCCTATGCCACCCAGACCCTAACCACTGATGCAGCAGACTGTGCCTGGGGGGCACATCTCGATGGCAAGTGCATTCAGGGCCACTGGAGCCCAAGTTAAATTCAGCTGCACATCAACCAGAAAGAGATGCTAGCTGTTCATGCTCTGACAGCTTTCAGATCCCTACTGTCACACCAGGACCCCTGCTAATAAAGACAGACAACACCACAGTTATGTGGTACATCAACAAGCATTGGGGGAACCCACTCTTACCCTCTCTGCAGGCCAGCCATGGCCTTGTAGAACACTGCCTCAGGCATGCGTATTCATCTGGAAGCTCAATTCCTGCCAGGCAAACAAAACTCTCTGGCAGACGACAAGCAGAAATCTCCTAGACACACACTACTGGCAATTAGACCCTAGCACTTTCAGCCTTCTGACCCAGAAATGGGGGACCCCAGAGGTGGATCTTTATGCCTCCCCCTACAATCACCAGCTCAGCAAATTCTGCACCAGGACACCTCACAGCAGGACCTGAAAAGTGGATGTCCTATCCTTCCAGTGGGTAAGCCTCTCAATCTATGCATTTCCCCCTCTGCCTCTTCTCACAAGAATAATACTCAAGACAGGATAGACCAATGGCAATCCTGATTGTCCCGGACTGGCCACGCCAGCAGTGGTACCCACTACTGCGCAGCCTGTCACCAGTGCCACCATGGCACCAACCCCAGATTCAACCCTCCTCACTTAGGAGGGACAGATCTTGCAGCTGCAACTGCAAACCCTGAATCCTGCAGCCTGGCTTATTCCTTGAATTTTCCACCAGTGACCAGCCTAAGCAAGCAGGTGCTGGATGTCATTCTTGAAGCCAGAAGACCCAGTACAAGGAAATCTTATGTTAAGTGGAAAAGGTGTTGTTCCTGGAGTCAATCTGAAGGAGAGGACACAGCACAACCCTCCTTGCCTCTAATCCTGGATTACCTGGCAGATCTACTCCACAGAGGCCTATCCTTATCTTCTATTAAGATCCATGCCTCTGCCCTCTCTGCTTATTACAACACTGAGCCACCTCTCTTCTCTCACCCTCTCATCAAACAGTTCCTGAGTGAGACAAACAACATAAGGCCACCAAGGAGAGCTCCCACCCCTGCTTGGGACATTAACTTTGTACTGGAAAAGCTCACTCTACCTCCCTTTGAGCCTGCAGCGTCAGCAGAGTTAAAATTCCTTTCTTGGAAAACAGCCTTGTTTTTGGACATCACTTCAGCTAGAAGAGTGTCTGAGTTACAAGCACTTATGGCTGTGGAACCCTTCATTATTTTTCATGCCAACAGGGTTTCCCTCAGGAATAAGCATTCCTTTATGCCTAAAGTGGTGTCCATTGTAGCTGTAAACCAGTCTATCCATTTGCCAACCTTCTTCCCTAATCCTCAGAATAAAGGGCAAAGAATCCTGCTCTCCTTAGATGTGCACAGACATCTCAGATTCTACCTTGATAGGACTAAGACCTTCAGAAAATCTAACCAGTTACTAGTCAGTTTTGTGCCAGGGCCAGAGGGCAAGGCCATTTCAAAACAAACCATTTCCAAGTGGATAGCACACTGTATCCATTTCTGCTACAAACACCATGGGAAACCAACCCCTCAGGGGGTCAGAACGCATTCCACTAGGGCTACTTCTACCTCTACAGCATTCCTCAGGGAAGTCCTTACCAGGGACAATCTGGAAGCTGCTACCTGGAGTTCTGTTGACACCTTCACCAAACATTACCACCTGCCTATCTTTTCCAAGTCAAGGACGGGTTTTGCAACAGCAGTCCTGCAGGGCATACTAGCCAGCCCCAACTTTTCTTGACTGCCTCCACCCATTCTTCAGCTGTGGGAATAAACCCAAGTGTGATGACTGCAACAGTGAAACACTAAGAACATAGTACAGTTGTGTACACTTAACATAAATGTAGATGTTAGAGTGTATTCACTTTTGCAGTCCTGGTTTCCCACCCTCCAGCCCCCTTGTCTCTTTCTCTCCTCTTTGTCTATTACTCATACCTTACAGGGCTAGTGGTATTTACTTTTTACTGGTGCTGTTTTTCCCACCATAACTTAGCTCCCTACTGGGGGATGACTCTTGACTTTTGGGGCAAGAAAAACTGATGTATTGGCGTCGGCTGCCTGTTTTTATACCCCTGACGTCAGTCCTGAAGCAACAGCAACCGATGCAGTAATACTAAGTCTCTGGTATTCGGGCCGACTGAGGGCTACCTGCAGGGAGATAACCCAAGTGTGATGACTGCAACATTGAATACACTCTAACATCTACATTTATTGTAAGTGTACACAGCTGTACTTTCTCTGTTCTCAGAATATTTCTGTGAGCCACTGTCTTGTGCCTTTTCCTGTTCCTCTCTGTGTTCCTTTATTGGTCATTTCAGCATGTCTACGCATGTCAAAATGTTTTTGAAAGGGGTTTTGTATAAGAAGCCTCCAAGAAAACTGGTGACCCTTCCTTGGGATATTAATTTTGTGTTGGAGAAGCTAACACTTGTTCCATTTGAACTAATTAATCTGGCTGATTTGAGGTTTTTAGCATGGAAGGCAGTTCCATTTGAACTAATTAATCTGGCTGATTGGAGATTTTTTGCGTGGAAGGCAGTTTTACCAATTGCTCTGACCTCTGCAGGAAAGGTGTCTTTAGTTGCAAGTTATTATGGTGAGTTATGTCTGTCTCATTTTGCAAATGGACAGGATTTATTTTTTCTTTGGGAGCTAATCCTTCCTTTATGCCTTAAATGGTATCCAAGTTTTCTTTGTCAAGCTACCCATTTTCTTTCCCAAACCTAAAAATGAGGGAGAAGGGTACTCCATACCTTGGATGTCCAGAGACAACTCTGGTACTGTCTGACCGAATTCAATCTTGCAGATCTTCAGATCAATTGTTCATTTTTTTGTGAAGGTAAGAGGGGACAAACTGTGTCAAAACAGACTATTTCCAAATGGTTTTCTAAGGCTGCTATTACCTTTTGTTATACTAACCATAACAAAACTATTCAAGACAGGGTCAAGGCACACACTACCAGGGCCTTTGCTTCATTTGTCTCTTTTTGAAAAGGGTTGGATTCTATAAGTTTTCCAGAAGCTGTTAGTTGGTCCTCTGTACATACTTTTAAAAACACTAAAAGTATGATTTCTTCTCTTGGTCCAGGTCAAGCTTCGCTAGGGCCATTTTCCAATATTCTCTTTCCACCTTCCAAAATTAGTTGGCTAAGGTAACCTATCCATGTAGCTGAGGATGTTCTTCATGTTTCACTGTTGCAGTCATTACATTTGGATAATCTGCTTGCTGGTAGACCTCAGTTGGCCTGATTAGCAAAGTCTTGGGTCCTGCGTCGGTTGCTGTCCCGTCTTCCATGACGTCGGGTCGTCAGGGGTACAAAACATGCAGCCGATACCATTACATCAGTCTTTCTTGCTGTGCGGTGCCAGAAACAGTTCGCAAGTGCTCGTCGGCAGACTCCTGAAATTTTCGTTTTCGAATTTCAGAACCGAAGTCTTTAACTAAAAGCTAAGTACCCCATTGGGGAAACTTTTTCTTGCTTCTTTTCGATGTCAGGAAAAGTTAATAATTGCATTACTTGCGGAAAGCAAATACCTCATAAAGATTTTCATTCGTACTGTATTCCTTGCCTAGGCCCTGACCATGACATACCTTGCTGTCGGTTTTGTACTTTATTTAATCAGCGCACTATCTGTCGTCTGTATATTTTCACCCCTAAATATTTTAGTTCTCAGTTTAATTATCCAGAAATGTCATTGGTTAGACTTCCGACTACTGGGATTCCAAAAAAAATGAAAATATAACGACAGAGACAGGCTGCCGAGGTCCAAAACTGCCGACAATGCTTCTCCTAAGCCAGTCACCAGTTCACCGGTACTCAGTGAGGTGCTTTCGCAGCCCCTGATACCCCCTACTTCTGATTCCCAGGCCTCTACTGAGACCCATTCAGAGTCTGGTATGCCGCGAGATAATTCAACTATGGAACCTGCAGATGTCTCTACCTTGGATGGGTCCACACCCGCTGTGCAGGCATCGGCTTCTGAGGGTGTATTCAGGCCTACGAACTTGCATATTAAATCGACGCCTCCTTCATTGCTAAGACCTAAATCTCGATCCATGTCTAAAAAACCTTCACCCAGGCCACGTGCTCAGGCCTCTATGCCTAAAAAACAAATGATAAAAATGTCTGAAGATCTAATGACTATATTCAGGGGTAGCCAACCCCCCCCCCCCCTCCCTTCTAAGAGGCCTAGGGCTGAGCTTGACTATGAATCTGCTGATCATGATTCTGTTTATTCTGACTCTTCTGATGACCTGGATTTGTCCTTACCTACTTATGAAGATTCTGATGCAGAGGACTCTGTTCCCTCTGCTTCCCCAACTGAGGACTTTTCTTTTGTGGAAACTTTACATACTCTAAGGGAGCATGTTCACTGGGAAAGCCAGGAATTTTCTGATTAAAAAAAAAGAGGCTTTGGGATTTCCTTCGCCTACCTCAGCATAGGCCTTGGGCTATTCCTCCTGTAGTAGACATTGATGATGTTTTCTCGGAATCCAGTTTGGCCCCTGATTCCCTGCCTCCTGCTCCCAGTAAACCTGACAGATACTACAGGGTCCCTGAATCCCACAAGTTCCTTTTCAAAAATCCTATTGCAGATCCAGAGACTATTTCACAGGGGCCCAAGGGCATTAAGGCTTCTACTGCTAAAAATCCTACCCCTTCTGATAGAGACTGCAGGGTGCTGGATAGATAGCAACCTTGGCCATTAGAGCTTTAAACTGCCAATTTCATATGTTAAAATATCAGCAACATGTTATTGGATTGCTTAAACAGAAAATGATGTTGATTCCTGACTGTGTGGAAAATAAAGACTTACAGGATTTAATGCATTCTGCTGAACAAGTTGGAAAACATACTTTGCAATGTGGTTTTGATTCTTTAGAGGCCTCTTGCAGGCTGCTGTTAATTGGGTCTTTGCTTAGAAGGCATGCTTGGCTTAAGGAGCAATCTTTGCCTGATCATGTTAAAGCTAAATTGTTGGATGCTCCTCTAAATCAGGACCGCCTGTTTGGCAACAAGGCAGAAGAAGTTCTTAAAAAGATGGAAGATAAAGCTAAATCTATGCAAACTGTTAAAAGATTTTTTACAAGTTCAGCCTCTTAGATTTAGTAGGCACTGGCCGTCTAATTGGTCCTTTCCAGCCCCTTCCAGGTCTTCTCAAGCCAAACCCAGACAGCAAAAACCTCATGTTTCAGTCCCAGGGGACTCTCAGAACTAAGCAGTGGGGGGGCCTCCACTTCCAAGTCTGGGAATAACCAGACTCCCCACCCCCATGGTAAACTGTCTTGATGACTTCCTTTTAAAATGTCCAAGCACTTATCTTTTGACTGCCCCTTTGGGGGGGAAAGATTGCTCTTCATACAAAGAACTGGGAACTCATTACCCAGGACAGATGGGTTTTAAATATAGTGTCCCAGGGATACAGATTTCACTTCCACACGTTGCCAACACCAAATGGGTGGCTGGACCTACCCCCAAATCAGTGGGCAGAGGCTCAAAAACAAGTACTTTCTCTCTTAAGCATGGGGCTATTCAACTGGTCCCAAAAGGGACAAGGTTTCTGCTCGAGACTTTTCCTGGTACCCAGAAAAGACAAATCATGGCATCCTATCCTGGACCTGTCTACTCTAAACACCTTTCTGGAGATTCCAAAATTCAAGATGCTGACTCTTCACCAATTACTTCCTATGCTAGGCAAAGACGCCTGGTTGGCAACACTAGATTTTAAAAGAAGCATACCTGCACATCCCAATCAGGGAATCTTGCAGAAGATACCTAGGCTTCAAAGCAGGCTACATGCACTATCAGTTCTCTGCACTGCTCTTTGGCTTGTCTGCTGTGCCCAGGGTATTCACAACGTGCCTAGCTTCAGTTATTGCATTTTGCAGGCAAAGAAGTATTCAAATGTACCCATACCTGGGCGATTGTCTAATTCAGGTAGAAAACTAGGACATACTTTTAAATCATCTGGCCTTTGTAAAAAGGGTTGTTATTTGTCTGGGGTACACCATAAACAAAAGGAAATCACAACTGGTACCCTGTCTACAAATTACATTTCTGGGAGCAAGCTTGAATACAACTTCCCAAATGGCTTACCTCACGCCAGAAAAGCAAATTCATTTGACAACCTACTTCAAACAAGTGGCCAAAAAAAACCTGCTATCTGCAAGACAAATACTGTAAACCTTGGGGTTCATGGCCTTCTGCATTCTTCTAATTCCATATGCAAGACTGCATATGAGGAAACTGCTCTGGTATCTAAAAGCCTATGGAGTCAACATTCTTACAGCCTAGAAACAATGATTCCTATTATACCTTGCCTACGCCTAGAGTTCCTTTGGTGGGCAAAGGCCTGCCACCAAAACAAGGGACTAACTTTCACACCACCCCCCGCCCAAACCCTAACAACAGATGCATCAGACTATGCATGGAGGGCTCACCTGGCAGGGAAGTACATTCAGGGCAAATGGAACGCTCACCTGGCAGGGAAGTACATTCAGGGCAAATGGAACCCAAGTCAAATGCACCTGCATATCAATCAAAAAGAAATGTTAGCTGTACAGAATGCACTGACAGCCTTCAAGGACTATATTCTTCCAGGACAACCAATGGTAAAGATTGACAACACCATGGTTATGTGGTACACAAACAAGCGGTGGGGGTACACATTCTTACCCCCACTGCAGACTAGCCATGGCATTGTGGAACACAACTTTGAGCTATCAAGTGCACCTACAAGCTCAATTTGTGTCAGGAAAATTAAATACACTGGCAGACGGACTAAGCAGAAACCTCATGGACCCACACAAGTGGAAACTGAAACCAAGGATTTTCAGCATGTTGACAAGCGAATGAGGGAGCCCAGATATAGACCTGTTTGCCTCCCACCAGAACTACTAATTGGACAAATTTTGCACAAGGACTCCCCGCAAACAAGCCTGGAAAGTGGATGCTCTGTCCTTCAGCTGGACAAACCTATCAGTCTGTGCCTTTCCCCCACTGACTCTGCTCTCCAAAGTACTACTAAAAGTCAAACAGGACAAACCAAGAATGATTTTGATTGCTCCAGACTGGCCGCGCCAACACTGGTACCCCCTCCTGTGCAGTATGTCACGGTTATCTCCATGGCACCTGCCTCAGACTCCTTCCTTGCTGTCTCAGCAGGAGAACCAGATTCTGCACCCTCAGCTTCCAATACTGAACCTTGCAGCCTGGCTAATTACTTAAACAATCCTTTACCATCCCTCAGCAAACCTGTGATGGATGTCATCCTAGAGGCAAGGAGGCCTACTACTAGAAAATCTTATGCTGAAAAATGGAAAAAATTCTGGGCCTGGAACCAATCTCAAGGGATGAGCGAGCACAGCAGCTCCCAATTTACCTCAGATTTTACAACACTTGTCCGAGATGCTTCACAAGGGCCTGTGTTTTTCCTCCATTAAAATCCACGCCTCAGCCATTTCAGCTCATTATAACACAAAACCACCCCTCTTCTCTCATCCACTGCTCAAGCAGTTCCTCAGAGTGGCCAAAAATTTGAGACCACCCAGGAGAGCTCCAACCCCAGCCCTGGATCTTAACTTTGTATTGGAGAAACTCACTCTACCGCCTTTCGAGCCAGCTACGACTGCAGACTTAAAATTTCTTTCTTGGAAAACAGCTTTCCTTTTAGCAATCACTTCAGCTAGAAGGGTATCTGAATTACAGGCCCTTATGGCAGTGGAGCCTTTCATCATCTTTCATGCAGACAGGGTGTCACTCAGAACCAATCCATCCTTCATGCCCAAGGTGGTTTCCAGTGTGGCTGTTAATCAGTCCATTCATTTGCCAACCTTTTTTCCTAATCCACAGAACAAAGGGGGATGGATACTGCATTCCTTGGATGTGCACAGATATCTTAGATTCTACTTGGACAGGACTAAACCGCAAAGAAAATCTGAACTGCTGGTAGCATTTGCTGCAGGGGCAGAGGTGAAGGCTATTTCAAAACAAACCATTTCTAAATGGATAAGCCATTGCATTCATTTCTGCTATAAGCACCATGGAAAACCTATCCCCCAGGGGATCAGACCTCACTCCACCAGGGCTGCATATACTTCTACAGTCTTTCTCAGAGGCGTTCCTACTAGGGACATCCTAGAAGCTGCTACCTGGAGTTTTGTACATACTTTCACCAAGCATTATCATTTGCCAATTTTCTCTAAATCTAGAGCTGGCATTGCCACTGTAGTCTTGAAGGGCCTTATAGCTGTCCCTAATGCTATTTAAACTCCTCTTCCCATCCATAGTTTTGGGAATCTACCCAAATGTACTCACTGCAACAGTGAAACACAAAGAACATAGTACAGTTGTGTACACTTGCCATAAATGTAGATGTTCGAGTGTATTCACTGTTGCAGTCCTGGGTACCCTCCCTCCTGCCCCCTAACTTCTTTTGGCTATACCTCTACTTTCCTTTACTATGCTTAAAAGCCTTTTTGGAGTATTTGCTTTTTTGTTGGAGGTATACCTTTGTGTTTTTATGTTTAATTGCTTCCCATTAGGTGGGCACGTGACATCTTCGGCAAGAAAAACTGATGTAATGGAGTCTGCTGCATGTTTTGTACCCCTGACGACCTGACGTCATGGAAGAAGGGACAGCAACCGATGCAGGAACCAAGACTTTAATCAGGCCGACTGAGGGCAACCTGCAAGCAGATTACCCAAATGTAATGACTGCAACAGTGAATGCACTTGAACATCTACATTTATGGTAAGTGTACACAACTGTACTATATTACAGCAGTGAACATTTGAACATCTGCTGTTATATTAATTTCAGTTTAGTGACTTAGTAAGATCGTAAGATGTCCTGAAAATTATCTGTTAGTTGTTTGTCTTTCGGCTTTTTCCCGGTAAGGGGTCGCCACAGCGGAACTCCGGTCCGCTAATGATTGGCAGTAGATTTTTACGAAATGCAGAGGTGCCAGCTTGACTCCCAACCTTCAACGAAGGCATGCCCATTTACGCACGCATGTCTTTCAAACGCTACCCATCCACGGGGAGGACATGCAGACTCCACACAGAAGGCACTCCCAAGCCACGCCGAGAATCGAACGGGAGAACCTCTTGCTGTGAGGTGGTAACGCTACCGCCATACCACCAGTAACCATATTTAAAGCACACCAGTCATTTAGTTAAAAAAATGAAAAGCCTGATGTTCTAACACTCAAACTACATCAAAGACTTGCACAGGGGGAAAAAAAAACTTTTGTTACAGTACCTGTACAGCATAGCAGCTAGATTGTGTTAATTAGTAAATTTCTTGTTTTGGAAAATTGCTTGCCAGTAGTTTTATGTTCTCAATACCACCAGCTTAAACTGGCCAACACAGTGCACCCTGCATACAATTAGAAGGGTGTAAAATGTTTGGGTATCTGTACTTGAGGTGAACACTGATTTGTAATTAGCCTGCTGGAAGCAGCCAGATGAATGCTTGTGACACGAGAGGTGATTGTGTTTGACACTTGGGCAAACTAAACCGACCCCTATTTGAAAGGAGAAAACCAAAATGAAACTTTAATAAAAGAAAAAAAAAACTCTGAAGTGCTTCAATTCTTACAACTAATTCAGTGTCTGCTTTATTTTATGAAGGCAGTAATGCATTCCCACCACACCAGACTTACTGATCCTGTTGTGCTTAGTATTATAACTTCATAAAGAGATAAACCTGACTTGTAAGTTCTTTTGTTAATATGTTATCTGCTTCTGAGATTTTGTGATGGATAATTCCAACTCAACTTCCTGATCTTGATAAATGGTCATAGATGCTTCCTCTTGTTTGTAGCTTTCTGCCTGTATGAAGGATGTTCGTCGTGCTATGCTGCTGCAGTCATCACACTTGGGTTATCCTGCCGTCAGGCGGTCCCACAGTTGGCCTGAATTCCAAAGCCTTGGTCCGACGTCAGTTGTCGTCGCTTCTTCCCAGACGTCAGTGTGGCAGGGGTATAAAAGAGGCAGCCGATGCCATTTTCTTCAGTCTTTCTTGCCGCGGGGGGCCCGAAGCAGAAGCAGTTCGCAAGTGACGGTCAGCCAGCTCCTGAGATTTTCTAACAGAATTTCAGCCGAAGTCTTCTATAAAGCTAAGTACCCCATTGGAGAAACTTTTCTTGCCTCAGACCGATGTCAGACAAAGTTAATAATTGTATTTCTTGTGGGAAGCAAATACCTCATAAGGATTTTCATTCTTATTGTATTCCTTGCCTAGGCCCAGACCACGACGTTTCTGGTTGTCGGTTTTGCGCTAGGTTCAATAAACGCACTAAGCATCGGGCTGACACCGCCCAACATTATTTTGGCAGAAAATACAACTACATTATGTCGCCGGAACCTCCGACAACCGCTATGTTTAAAAAACGCAAGGACAAAGAAAGGCAGCCTACACCTAGACCCAGATACAGAGGTCTCGGTTAGGCCTGCCGCCAGATCTTCGGTATTCAGTGAGGCACCTACGCAGCCCTTGACTACCGCAGATTTAGAAAATACGACTGCCTCTCACTCAGAATCTACTGGGCCACTGGAGCTGGTTCCTCCTCAACTCGCGGATGCCAGCACTGGCGGTGATCCGGAGACTATGGACAGGCCTTCGGTTTCAGAAGGCGTCTTTAAACCGACGACTCTCTCCGTTAAGTCATACGCTAAACTTCCAAAGGCTAAAAAACTGGGTCCACAGACTCCCACACAGGCCCCTATGCCTAAAAAACAGATGCTCAAAATGGCGGAGGACCTGATTACCCTTATCAGAGGTTCCCAGCCCCCTCCTGACAAAAGGCCTAGACTGGAGGAAGATTTACTTCCTTCTGACCAGGAATCCATTTCCTCAGCAGATTCTGAGGAACTGGGATTACCCCTTCCCTCTCTATAAAGACTCATGCTGAGGAGTCTATTCCCTCTGCCCCCCCCCCCCCCCCCTTGAAGACTTCTCTTTTGGGGAAACCCTGCACACCATGAGAGAGCATTTCCACTGGGAAGGACAAGATTACTCTGACTCCAAGAAAAGACTCCGTGAGTTTCTTCTTCTACCTCAGCATAGACCCCTAGCCATTTTTCCTGTTTTAGACATTCTAGATGATGTCTACACTGAATCCAGTCTAAATCCAGATTCCTTACCTCCAGCACCACCTAAACCAGACGGATTCTATCGAGTCCCTGACTCTCACAAGTTTTTATATAAAAGCCCTGCTGCAGACCCAGAAACCATTTCCCAGGGTCCCAAAGGGGTTAAGGCCTCTACTGCTAAGAATCCACTACCTGCAGGGCATTAGAAAGATGGGGGAAAAAAGTGTATACCTCTGCCACTTTGGCCATGAGGGCATTAAACTGCCAATTCCACATGATTAAATGCCAGCAGTACTTGCTGACTCAGTTAAAACAGAAAGTGATCCCTCAAACAGATCAACTAGAATTCAAAGGGATGCAAGATTTGTTGCATGCAGCAGAACAAGTGGGAAAACATACCTTGCAGTGTGGTTTTGATTCTTTGGAGGCCTCATGCAGGGCAGCAGTCACAGGGTCTGTAATACGTAGACATGCTTTGGCTAAAAGAGCAGACCTTACCAGAACATGTCAAAGCAAAGTTACTGGATGCTCCACTGCAAAAGGATGCATTATTTGGTGTCAAAGCAGAGGAACTTTTAAAGAAGATAGAAGAAAAGGCAAAATCAATGCAAACAGTTAAAGATTTTTTACAGGTACAACCTCCTCGCTTCAGCAGAAACTGGCCATCAAAAAACTGGTCCTTTCCTGCTTCAGACAGACCCCAAAGGGGCAGGTACAGATGCCCTAGGGGCAGAGGCCAGGCACAAGGTACCTTCAGGCCTAGACAATGGCAAGCAACAACTCAAAGAGGGGGAGACGACAGATCTCAACCCTTCAGAAAACAAACTCAATGACTTTCCTCTTCACCTGCCAAGCAAAATTGCCCAGGCAGCACCTCTAGGAGGAAAACTGGCTCTTTTTCCACAAAACTGGCACATCATAACAAAGGACAAATGGGTTCCGGATATTATTACCCGAGGGTACAGATTTCATTTTCACACTTTACCACGGATGAGAGGCATGCCTAATCTGCCAACAAACCAATGGGCAGAGGCACAAAAGCAAATTTCAGCTCTCATGAAAATGAAAGCAATTCAAAAGGTACCTGCAAAAGAGCAAGGTCAAGGATTTTACTCAAGACTGTTTCTAGTACCAAGAAAGGACAAAGCCTGGAGACCCATCTTAGACCTTTCAATTCTAAACACGTACCTGGACATTCCCAAATTCAAAATGCTCACACTACAGCAGCTTCTTCCCATGCTGGGCAAGGAGTCTTGGCTGGTAACATTGGACCTCCAAGAGGCATACCTGCATGTCCCTATCAGACAAGATTGCAGAAGATACCTCAGATTTTTGGCAGGCACAACACATTATCAATTCTCTGCATTGCCCTTTGGCTTATCTACTGCGCCCAGAGTATTCACAAAATGCCTGGCATCAGTAATTGCATACTGCAGACAGCGAGGAATACAAATTTATCCATATCTGGACGACTGCCTGATCCAAGCGGACAGCAAAGACATCCTACTACAGCATCTGGCATTTGTAACAAAGTTGCTAAGTTGCCTAGGGTACACAGTAAACAAAAATAAGTCAAAACTAATACTCTCACAAGAAATAATTTTCCTGGGTGCCAGCTTGAATACAACGGCCCAGATGGCTTAACTCACGCCAGACGAGCAAAAACAACTGGCTCAGTACTTCAAACAGATGGCAACTTCTACCTAGCTCACTTCAAGGAAATTCCTGCAGGCATTGGGGTACATGGCATCCTGCATTCAACTAATTGCATATGCAAGGCTGCATATGAGAACTACAATGGTACCTAAAAAGTGTATGGTCCCAACACAGACACAGCCTTGAAGCAAGTATAACTCTCATTCCCTGTCTTCAAAAAGAGTTTCTATGGTGGGCTCAAGCATGCCAAGCAAACAAGGGCCTTCATTTTGTCTCGCCTCCAGCAAACTAAACCTTGACAACAGATTCATCAGACTACGCCTGGGGTGCACACATGGCAGGACAGTGCATACAGGGCAAAGGTCTGCAAACCAATGGCAACTACACATCAATCAAAAGGAGATGCTAGCTGTAAATATACACTAACAGCCTTCAAGGACCTCTTGCATCCAGGACAACGTCTAATAAGGACGGACTACACCACAGTAATGTGGTACATAACAAGGAGGAACGCACTCCTACCCACTATGCAGACAGGCAATGGACTTGTGGAACACAGCATTAACTTATCAAGTACAACTGCAAGCACAATTCCTGCCAGAAAAAGAAAACATTTTGGCAGACAAGTTAAGCAGAAATTTGACAGACCCTCACGAGTGGAGACTACACCCACAAGTATTCTCAATGATAACTCAAAGGTGAGGACCACCAGACATAGATCTGTTTGCCTCAACCAACAATTGCCAGCTACAAAAATTTTGCACAAGGACTTATCATCCCCTGGCCTGGAAAGTGGATGCCCTATCATTCAGTTGGACAGCATTGTCAGTCTACGCCTTCCCACCTCTGCCTCTACTGACCCAGGTATTACTTGAAAGCCAGATCAGAGACCACAGATGATCCTCATTGCTCCGGACTGGCCACGTCAACACTGGTACCCACTATTACGAAACTTTACTCGCAACCCTCCATGGATCTTACCTCAATTCCCTCTGCTGTTAACCCAACAAAACTCTCAGATCCTTCACAGTCAACTAAGGACTTTAAATCTAGCTGCATGGAAAATACCTTAAATTATCAAACAACACTTCTCTCAAAGGACGTCCAGAATGTGATTTTGGAGGCCAGGAGGCCCAGCACCAGAAAAACTTACTCAGACAAATGTAAAAGATTTTGTGTATGGAGCCAGGCCAGAAGCGTAAATCCTGGCATCCCAAATATTCCGCACATACTCCAATATCTAACTGAGATGCTACACAAAGGCCTTTCTTTCTCATCCATAAAGATCCATGCTTCAGCCATTTCAGCCCAATGTGATACGGTTCCTCCCATTTTCTTTCATCCTTTGCTAAGGCAGTTTCTCAGAGGGGCAAAGAATATAAGACCTCCCAGAAAACCACCAACTCCAACTTGGGATCTAAATTTTGTTCTGGAAAAGTTAACACTTCCTCCTTTCGAACCAGCCTTTTCAGCAGAGCTTCAATACTTATGGAAAACAGCCCTGCTGCTGGCTATCACCTCAGCACGCAGAGTCTCAGAACTGCAGGCACTTATGGCAGTGGAACCTTTCATCATTTTCCATCAGGACAGAATATCTCGACGCACCAACCCTTCCTTCATGCCAAAGGTAGTATCCAGTGTGGCTCGCAATCGGACCATACACATGCCCACCTTTTATCCAAACCCACAGAATAAAGGAGAAAGACTCCTTCACTCTTTGGACATTCACAGACAGTTACGTTACTATTTGGATAAGACAAAGGCCTACAGAAAGTCTGACCAACTCCTGGTATCCTATGCACCAGGTTCAGAAGGAAAGGCTATTTCAAAATAGACCATCTCCAAATGGATAGCAAATTGCATCCGCTTTTGCTACTCACACCATGGGAAGCCAGTGCCTGCTAGAATTAGGTCTCACTCTACCAGGGCTACAGCAACCTCAGCAGCCTTCCTCCGAGGAGTCCCAACAAAGGACATTCTGGAGGCAGCTACCTGGAGTTCAGTGCACACCTTCACCAAGCATTACCACCTTCCTCTATACTCAAAAACCAGAGCTGGGTTTGCCATTTCAGTTCTGCAGGGCATCTTAGCTGCACCTAACCCAGTGTAGCTCCTACCACCCAACCATAGCTTTGGGACTCTACCCAAGTGTGATGTCTGCAGCAGCATAGCACAATGAACATAGTACAGTTTTGTACCTACCATAAATGTAGATGTTCGAGTGGTTATGCTGCTGCAGTCCAGGTTACCCTCCCACCATCCCCTCTAACAAGGCTTTTCTTACACCTCCATGTACTTCAACCTTTGGGATGCATGTCTATATGGTGTATTTGCTTACAACTAGTACCATTGTTTTGCACTAAGGTATGTTTTGCAAGTTTCTTATTTTGCCTTCTTAGTTGGGGCACCTGACATCTGGGGCAAGAAAAACTGAAGAAAATGGCGTTGGCTGCCTCTTTTATACCCCTGCCGCACTGACGTCAGGGAAGAAGCGACAACAAACGAAGCAGGACCAAGGCTTTGGAATTCAGGCCGACTGCGGGACCGCCTGACGGCAGGATAACACAAGTGTTGATGACTGCAGCAGCATAACCACTCGAACATCTACTTTTATGGTAGGTACAAAACTGCACTTTCTTGTGATAGAATCAAATAAATAAGGGCAGTCAGGAGTCACTTATGAAAAACTCGGCTCCACAAAAAGTGTCTATTTTTCACTCCAAAAACAGATAAACGCCAGCAATACACACAGGTTTTCGTCCAACAGAATTCTTCAGACAGAAATAGTATATTGAATGCTTTCTGGCAGCAATGATCTGCACTCGGGTAGGCTGCATAACTCTCCTTAAAAGCCATACCTTGTACCAGAAAAACGTGGCGTTTTATATGCATGTGTGTGTGTGTGTGTGTGTGTGTGTGTGTGTGTGTGTGTGTGTGTGTGTGTGTGTGTGTGTGTATATATATATATATATATATATATATATATATATATATATATATATATATATATATGTATACATGCTCACATATATACTCAACTGCGCTTGTGCGAGTAAAGCAGTCATACAAGCAACCAACAAACAGCAGATTAACTTAACACCCCCTGCTGGTTATATGTCCCAACTCCGAGATTGCACAATCCCTGGGTAAAGGGAATATTCCTCAACCTTGTGATTGTCAGTATGGCACAGCTGTTGACCTTCTGCATATATTTACATACTGCGGTCAACATTCTTGCTGTCAACCTTGCAGTGTGTTGAATTACTGCAGTAGAACAATATGTACATATATGTATGTGTGTGTATGTACACACGCACAATCATACATATATGTATATATTTGTTTTTGCTGTTTGCAGACATGTTTTTTAATGGGTCTGCTTCTAAATTTTAAACTTTCAAATGTTGACTTTCTTATGTTTGAGATCATAAGACTGATGTTTTAAAAGTTTAGAATTTAAATAAAAAAAAAAAATGAAACAAAAAAAATTTTTTTTTTTACATTTTGGCAGGGGGCAAGTCCACCTCCACCCCATCACACTCTCTGCTAATTAAATATACCAACTCTGAGATCACACTACAGTAAGGAGAATGGTAAGTATGCCATTCTGAGCTGTATGGCAATCTCTATTTAAATGGTTCAAACTTTCAAAACTTTGATTTTATGGTCTCGACCATAAGAAAGTTAACATTTTGAAAGTTCGAAAATTAGAACTAGACCCGTTTTAATAAGACCCATTGTGCTATGGAAAAAGCATCAATTTCTTCTGTGGGCGATTTCTTTGTTGGAAGTGTGGTGTTGCATCCTTGTTTAACCTAAAAAAAATGGAAAGGAAAGAAAAAAAGGTATGTGCTTAGGCTACTTGAGCCAAGGGTCTGATGTGATTTCATACACTTGGAGGGTCTACTATGACTGATAGGCTCTTAAAGACTTTGCTTCCATGGTCTTTAACATCTGTAGTTGACAACACATGACAGTGTTTTTGCTGTTGAAGATTATCCAGTGAGGTAAGCTGCTTTGTGTGCAGTTGTCAAAATGATGATCAAAGCAAACCTCAAAACTATAAGATGTCATTTACAACTTCATTCCATAGTCCTTTAGTGTCATTTGATAAATACATACAAAACACTTTTTCTTTAAAGCAATGCAAATGTGTAAGGCATATGAGTATATTACTGGCAGCCTGTTCTCTGTAACTGACTTTGTGGTGCTAGTTAACGTACAATACCAGTAGCTTGCCAGGCACCCAGTATTACTGCTGCACAGGTTAAAACAGTGCTGTCCAAGGCCAAGAATACAGCTTCTGTGGAACCCGACAATATCTCTGGCTGTGCTCTATGTGAACTGGCACCTCACCTGTGTACCCTGTTCAATCACAGCCTCACCTCAGGCTTTGTCCCTACCAAATGGCACACTGCTACAATCATCCCTCTCAACAACAGAGGAGTGACTACAGACCCTGGGAACTATCGTCCTGTTAGACTGACGAGTCTGATATGCAAAGCTGTGGAACGCATCATTGTGGACCTAATAAACAAGGATATAGGGAATCTCCAAACTCTGGATCCCAACAGTTTGGTTTTGTAAAGGGTAGATCATGCCTGCTCAACTCGGTCAACTTCTTTGAGTCAGTTACCAGAGCTGTGGATGAAGGGAAGGTGGTTCATACAGCCTACCTTAATCTGGCCAAGGCCTTTGATACCATTCCCCACTCAGGAATCATAGAAAAACTCATTAAGCTAGGCATCAACCTCTATATCACTAGGTGGGTTGCAAACTGGCTCACAGGTAGAACAAACAGTGTGAAAGTAGCTGACTCCAAGTCAGACTGCCAACCAGTCACAAGTGGAGTCCCACAGGGTTTGGTCCTGGGTCCTCTCCAGTTTGGTATCTACTTCTCTGAAGTCCAGGCCAACACGAAGGGACTCTGGCTGACAAAGTTCACAGACAATTGCAAGTTGGGAGCTATTATTAACTCCCCGAGTGATGCTGACATCCTACAGAAAGACCTCACTGAGACCAATGACTGGTGTCAGAACCATGGCCTTAAGCTCAATGCCAAATAATGTGTTGTCATCCCCTTTGGGAAAAACCCAGTTCCCATGAATTACCACATCGATTGTAGTCCACTGAACACAGAAGGCATTATAAGAGATCTGGTAACACAGGTCGACAGCAACCTCTCTTTTGACCACCACATTGCCACTGTGGTCAGAATGTCCTTCTATGTGGCACATCTCATTACTAAGGGTTTTGCATCAGGAAGAAAGAGGTCATCGTCTCCCTCTACTCTTCCATCATTAGGCCAATCATTGAGTACAATGCCCCATTTGGCATGTACCTCACTAAACACCTGAACAACTGGAGAGGCCGCAAAAGTACCTCACAAAGAGGATTCTAGGCCTTAAACATTTGTCCTATATGGATAGACTAAAAAAACTCCAACTATTCTCTGTCTCATATTGCCTACTTAGAGGCAATCTCTGCTTGACTTACAAAGCCATGTCTGACCCAGCTCTGTTAGAAATGCTACATCTAAAGAAATCCCAATCCGTCCATACCACACGCTCCAGAGACCTCAACCTCATTACCACAATCAACAGAACATGCTGGAGGGACAGGTTCGTAACCCAAAGTCTGCCCATGCTATGGAATAGATTTCCCATACATGTCAAGCAGAGCACCTCACTGGCCCACTTCAAGAGAAATCTTGATGAGTGGATGGGAAATAGAAAATTCACCCCAGGGATCACTCCAGTGGCTTTGCTCGACAGAGGCACTGGGAACTAAGGTCGGATGGCACAATGCCAGGGTAATCGTATGGGCTAGGCTTGTAAAGGCCCGAGGGCCATTAGCCTAGTACACACCTATGAACCTATGAGTCCATAATGAATATTAATAATAGTAATATCCACGTAGGGTCATTGGGCACGCAGTGCATTTTCAGGAGTGACCCAGAAACAATGTCTAGTTAAGTGACTTGGTTAAGGTCACTCAGTAGGTAAATGAGGGCTGAGGGAATCAAGTCCTGTACCAAAGTAACTGCAGTTCAGAGCCTTAACTCTGTGCACTAAATCTCATAAACTGGGAAGATGAACAGTGTGCAGTATTACCTTTTCTTATGGATGACATGCAGGCATGTGTGTGGTGGTGTTGGCTGGTTGAAGTTGGATTAGGAGTATAGCATATTTACAGTAGAACTGCACATTAGGTGAATATCAGGGATACTTGAAGTAGGCAAGTTAGCTGTGATACCCATGCATTTGGGAGGGGCCATTATAGATGAAAGTATCCATTGAGCCTAGACAAAGTCCCTTACTGTTGAGGTTCCTTATTTCCTAACTTTGATGCTGAATTCTTCTTATAGTAATTGATCAACTGTAGCAAGGCTTTAGCCCCTTTTCTGCTCTTCCATGAGAAAATTATTTTGTACATGGTTATTGGATAACAATGGGTAAGCTAGTAGAAGCTTTATTTTCACTACCAACAGAATTGGCTACCAAATAAGCAGAAACTAGCAGGATGGGTATCTTAATCATCCATGCTGTCTTTCCATCTAATTCTGTTATATTTTGTCAAGCTCTACAGCAAGGAAAATATTCCTTGGTGATGGCACCAAAATTGGAACTTACTCCTATTGTAAAGTAAGTATTTGGAGAACTTTAAGATAATAGCAGAATGTTTTTTTATGCTTGTAATAGTGTTTTAATCAAGTAAAGTCATTTGTGAACAATATGAAATTCATAGTTTTTTTCCTGATGTTTGTATGAGTAACTTATTTGTATTTTTCTTTCTTAGAATCTAGCACTATGTACAGCAGCATTAATGTACATCCTTAGCAGGGACCGTTTGAACATGGATTTAGATAGAGCCAGTTTAGATCTAATGATCCGATTACTGGAGATGGAACAGGACCCTTCAGCACATCAGCAGCTGAGTGAAAAAGAGATGAGCAAAGTTAAAGAGAAAATACGAAAACTTTGTGAAACCGTTCACAATAGACATCTGGATCTAGAAAATATCACAGTGAGTGTGATCAAGAATTCTGTTGGAAGGAATCTAGCTTTGTAGATTTTTCAGAATGTTGAATTTTCAGTATTTGTGAGAGTGTCAGCTGTCAAAGAAGGTAAAAGATAATTATTTGTATGTTATAAGTATCTAATTTGTGTTTCATTGTTCAGATAAGAGTTTCTTCATTTTTTCCCACCTGACTTTCACGTGTTTTTTTTTTTTTTTTTTTTTTTCCCCCGAAATACAAGAAATAGTTCTGTTTGGTAGTTGTGCTTACTTTTTAGGTAGCATCTTATAGTTTCCCATGCTCTCTTTGGCATCCATATATATTTTTTTCAAAATACTGAAAATATTTTTTTCAGGTGTGTCAAATGAGGCTAAAGAATAGTAAAGTTTTTTGTTATGGGTTGTTTAATAGCAGATAAAACCAAAATGTGTTAATTGTAACTGAATAAAGAGTACACACAAAAGATTATTTAAGTTTTTAACTATGTGCCCTTCTGTAGCGAACACAGGCTTGAAAGGCTTGACACAGGATTCAGTGTGCATAGAATACAGCAGAAGTATTTTGTTAGCTGTTTTTTTTTTTAAGACAAGTATTAAATAATGTCATTCCTGTGTTCTTTCTGTGTTGTCCTGCTTATCCATGTTAGGGTCCTGAAGGTGGAAGCTATTCTGGAACTCATTGGACACAAGGCTAAGAATCAAGCCATGGATTGTATACCATTCTTTTTTGAATTTAAGGACACACACGCAAACACACGCACTATGGAAGGCTGATTGTTCATACACAATGTGGGAAGAAATTGGAGCTAAATATATTTAAATTCAGAGAGCTCCAGTTGATGTAGTTGGAAAAGTGATGCTATATAAATCTGTAGTTATTTCCGTTGTTTGGTACTTATTTGTGGGAGATGTGTTGCAGCTGTCAGTCTGAGTGAGCTGCTATAATCTGCCCACTGCCACCTTTCCCTTTTTATCTTTTGGAGCACTCGAGTTGCAGTTTGAACTTAAGTCGTTTGAGTTTAGTCAGGGCTTTATAACCTCTGCGGCACAGAGATGGGTAATGCTATGTCTTGACTAGATTTATGGTAATTGTCTAATGTTGATCAGGTTGTCAGGGGCTGTGCAGTTCTTAAGGCAGATTATAATAGGTTTTTGAAAGGAGCTGTAGGTTCATAGGTGTGTCTTAAGCAGCATAGATGCCATACCAGTGATGAGTTTCCTGTTCTGCATCCAGTGTCCAGGTTACACTTGAATTGGGTTAGGGAGGAACTCTGCTTCACATGGCTGGAGAGCCTTTTCCAGAGAAGGTATAGTCTCTGGGTTGCATACCTGTTTTATGTCCTATTTATATAACAGGCAAGGTTTAAGTCTGTAGAACAGGTAATTCTGGTGCAGTTTGTTTTGTGGATATGCAGCATGCCCCTTAGGTTGGGGTCTGACAATGCCTTTTATGCCAGGCATAGCTTCCCCTTCAACTGGCTGTACGAGACAGAATACAGAGATAGGGTTTTAAGCAAATCTGCATAGGACATGTTACTTAATGCCCTGTATTCTTTTAATGAGGAACCTCTGTGGATGTTCTAATTGTTGGATATGCCTGGTTAGGTACAGTAGGTATAATATAGTGATGGCGAAACGTTTCAGTTTGGTGTGTCCAAAATTTGGAAAATGCCTAACTTGACTCTGCTGGTGTGTCTTTCCCCTCCCCCAAACAAAAATAAATAAAAACAGCGTAGCTCTCAATACATCAGGGATAAATATGAAGAGAATCTGGGATATATCTAGAAATAAGAAACATGGACAGTTTTAAACTACTAGTACTATTAATTTGAGAACTGACAGAAAAAATGAACGTGAATTAATATACTTTTTCTGAAGTAAAATAAGTCTATAAATCTAATTATTGTCATTAGGAGGTTAATTATTTCCTTACTTTTGCAGCAGTGTTGAACTGACTCCTGGCAAAAAATAACGCAATGCATTTCACACGAGCAACGAATGCTAAAGCAGTTTCTTTGGTAACTCGTGTGTTGAACAATGAAGGGTCACCTTTGACAAGTTTGTCATAAGTTCGCCATCACTGAGACATAGTATGCTGTTTAAATATAATATAGTACCCCCAGATGCAGTGCTTGCTTTTAAGTTGTTATATAGCACATTTTTAAATGCAAAGCATACACATTTAGCATCAACAACATGTTTTTCTGTAGTGAAGTCATCCATAAAGATTTTTTTTCCTGAGAAACTGCATCACGCACTAATGGGTATTAACATATGGTAAGATGTGGCATATTGAAATAAAGTAACAAGTTGGGCAGATAGAGTAATCTTGAGAGTCCTGTAACTTAATTCATCTCTGCTAGATACATACGGCAGGAGATGTAAATGTTCTAATTGTCACAACAGCCATCACTGGGCTAAAAACATCCACATTGAAATGAACAACTTAAATTAATAGAAGAAATCAGATTATGCGAGTACATAGAAGAATGCAATTTATTTATTTATTTATACTTTGTTGACCATGTTTGGCCCACTAGGACAGTGTCTTCTTTGTCAGGGGAATCCCAAGGTGGTATTCATACTGACTAGGGGAAATTTGGCTAAGGTACCATGAAATTTAGATACCACCAACTCAGGCAGATGATTCCTGAACTGTCACTGCTCTTTGCAGCTCTTTTGTTGACTTAGTATTTTACATTAATAATTACTAGAATGAGAATTTGAGAATTATTTAAGAAAATTTCTCATCTTGAGTTTGTTAAAAATAGATCATCTTCCTCAGAATGTGTTCTGATGTTACTGATGCCTTAGTTTCTCACTCGTCAGTGTGTGATTCATTTTACATCTTCAAAGAATTTTGTACCATCTGCAGCAAGGCATCATAAACAGTGTCGGGGCTTTCCATGTTAATTCATGTTTTTCGTAAATTAGTGAATGGCTTAAACGATCATTATCTGTGTGGTTTAGAAGTAAATGTTCTAGCTTTAAACCAGTAACAACTGACATTCTTTAGAAGTTTGTGTTGAACCCATATCTGTTTAATGTTTTTGTGGCTTTAATACAAATTGATTACATCTGTCTTTAAATTTGCTATAAAATGTGAGCTGCTGATGTCCTTCTATTTCCATGTTCCAGTATTCATAAGCTTTGGGTTATCCTCTGCTTAGCTACCAGAACGTCCATCCAGTATACAGAAGCTTTAGTCACCACAAGATATGTGGGATGTCTAACGTTGGCCATGGGTGCGTGAGCCATAAAAGTGATGTCTGCATGTAACTTTCCTCAGAACTTCTCTGCCACCAGTCAAACGTCGGCTCTTCCTGCTGCCTCTGCCATTGGATTTTTGAATTTAAGATAAGTACCTCGTTGAGGCTGTTTTCTTCTTCTCTTTTTGGTCACTGCATGCCTGCTTAGGTTCCTGTCATCCAGGAAAGTGAAGTGTAGGTGCGGATGTCACATGCCCCATAAGGAAGCCCAAGACCTCCTTTTGTTTAGGGCCCAACCACAACCATAAAACCTGTGCAGTTTGTCAGGGCTTCATTCCTAAGACTCTTCACAGCCATCTGCACACCTTAAACATGTACTTAGAAAACCAGCATCTTAAACATCTGGCTTGGAGATGGAAGGGCCGTCCAGTCAGACCGTCGAGCCACAACAAAAGGCCAAAGTTTCCAAGCCTGAACCTACTGCTGCACCTTCTCCACCCAACATTCCCCCTGTGGCTGACGTTCACCTTGAGGAAACGTACAGAATAAGCTGTGTTAGGTGTAGCAGGTACTGTTTGGGAGGCTGCAGAACCTAGGGCTGAAAGCACATCCATGGAGGTTTTTGCAGACATCGGGTGCCGACGAAAAGGGGGAAACCTTGTCTTGCAATGGACATCCAGATCTGTCCTTCCACTGCTTTAGAACAGTCTGAACCTAGGCTCTCTTAGGCTCTATGCCCTCCAGGCCTACCTCTTCCTTAAAAAAGAAAATACAAAGTATGTCTCCTCCTTCAGAAAGTCTGCTTGGTTGGCAAGCTTTCTCTCAAAGCTCATTTAATACCTTCATGGCCATTAGGCCTTCTGTGTCTGCTTCCCCTGTGACTGCCCCTCTAGATGTTCTTCGTGTTTCACTGTTGCAGTCATTACATTTGGGTAATCCTGCTGGCAGGTTGCCCTCAGTCGGCCTGAATTCCAAAGTCTTGGGTCCTGCGTCGGCTGTCGTCACCCCTTCTCTGACGTCAGGGGTATAAATGAAGCAGCCGACGCCATTTTCTTTAGTCTTTCTTCCTGCGCGGTGCCTGAAGCAGAAGCAGTTCACAAGTGCCGGTCGGCCGACACCTGAGATTTTCGAGTTCGAATTTCAGATCCGAAGTCTTCTATAAAGCTAAGTACCCCGTTGGGGAAACTTTTTTTCTTGCTCCAGAACCAATGTCAGAAAAAGTTAATAATTGTATTTTTTGTGGGAAGCAAATACCTCATAAGGACTTTCATTCTTACTGTATTCCTTGCCTAGGCCCCGATCATAGCTTTCTGGGTTGTCGGTTTTGTGGTAGATTTAACCAATGCACTATTAAGCGTCGGTATGATTTTGCTTTGAACTACTTTGGACGCAGGTTTAATTATCCAGAAATGTCATCGGAAAGCCATCCGACTACCGGAGTTCACAAAAAAACGCAAAGAAAAAGAAAGACACCCGACGCCCAAAACCGACGAAGCTTCTCCTAAGCCAGTCGCCGGTTCTCGATGAGGCACTTTCGCAGCCCCTGACGACCGGTACTTTAGAGTCGCAGGCTGATACCGACTCCCACAGGAGTCGGCCATGCCGCTGGAAACTCAAGGCCTCTGACGCTAATCCTTCAGATGGGTCCAGAGCCGCTGAGCAGGCACCGGCTTCTGAGGGTGTATTCAGACCCAAGCATCTATACATTAAACCGACTTCAAAGGCAAAGACTAAAGCTCCTTCAAAGGCAAAGAAGCAAACTCGAGCCATGTGGACAGGTCTCCATGCCCAAAAAACAGATGCTCAAAATGGCCGAAGACTTGATTACCTTGATCAGGGGTTCCCATCCCCCTCCTGATAAGAGGCCTAGGCAAGAGACTGACTATGAATCTTCGGATCAGGTTTTCATTTCTTCTGATTCCTCTTCTGATCAGAAATATTCTTCTGCCCCTATGAGGATTCTGATGCTGAAGAATCCGTTCCTTCAGCTTCTCCTCCAGAGCACTATTCCTTTGGTGAAACCTTACATACCATGAGGAAGCATTTCCACTGCGAGAGCCAAGATTTTTCAGAATCTAAAGAGAGGCTCTGGGATTTCTTGTTACTACCTCAGCACAAGCCACTAGCCATCCCTCCTGTGTTAGACATTGTAGATGTGTTTTCGGAGTCTAGCCTTACCCCTGACTACTTGCCTCCAGCTCCTGTTAAGCCTCACAGATATTGCAGGGTTCCTGACTCTCATAAATTCCTTTTTAAAAACCCTGCTGCAGACCCAGAAACTATTTCTCAGGGTCCCAAGGGAGTTAAGGCTTCTGCTGCAAAAAACCCTACCCCTGCTGACAGGGATTCTAGGGCACTGGATAGATCGGGGGAAAAAGGTTTACACATCTGCTACCTTGGCTATAAGTGCCTTAAACTGTCAGTTTCATATGCTCAAATATCAGGCACATGTCATGGCATTGCTTAAACAGAAAATGTTAATCTCTGAATGTGCAGAAAACAAGGAAATGCAGGATTTATTGCATGCAGCAGAACAAGTTGGAAAGCATACTTTGCAATGTGGTTTTGATTCTTTAGAGGCCTCCTGCAGGGCCGCAGTTACAGGTTCTGTAATTAGAAGGCATGCTTGGTTAAAGGAACAAAATCTGCCTGATCATGTTAAAGTTAAATTATTAGATGCACCTTTGCAGCATACTTTGTTTGGTGTTAAGGCAGAAGATGTGTTAAAGAAAATGGAGGACAAGGCTAAATCTATGCATACGGTCAAAGATTTCTTACAAGTACAGCTGCATAGGTTTAGTAGACACTGGCCAACTAAGAATTGGTCCTTTCCTGTGTCAGACAGACCTCAAAGGGGCAGACCCAGATGCCCTAGAGGCAGATCCCAGGCGCAAGGTTCATACAGGTCAAAGCAATGGGATGCTTCTACCTCCAAAAGTGGAGAAGACAAATCACAACCTTACAGTAAACAGTCCCAGTGACTTCCCCCTGCCGGCACCAAGCACTTATTTTCTGGCAGCACCCGTAGGGGGACAATTAGCACTTTTTTCCCAAAATTGGCATATTATTACCCAGGACAAGTGGGTACTAAATATCGTGTCACATGGCTACAAGTTCCATATCCATACCCTGCCAAAGTCAAACGACTGGCCAGATCGGCCAAAAAATCAATGGGCAGAGGCACAAAAACAAGTCTCATCCCTCATGGACATGAGGGCCATTCAACAAGTGACAGAGCAAGAGCGGGGATAAGGATTTTACTCAAGACTGTTCTTGGTACCCAGAAAGGACAAGGCCTGGAGACCAATACCGGACCTATTGATTCTGAACACATTCCTGGATATACCAAAATTCAAAATGTTGACTTTGCAGCAGCTTCTGCCCATGCTGGGCAAGAATGCTTGGCTTGTGACTTTAGACCTAAAAGAGACATGCCTGCATGTTCCAATCAGACAATCATGCAGAAGATACCCAAGATTCGAGGCTGGTTCAATGCATTACCAATTCTCTGCACTGCCCTTTGGCTTATCTACTGCGCCCAGGGTCTTTACAAAGTGCCTAGCACCAGTAATTGCATTCTGCAGACTAAGAGGAATACCAATATATCCTTACTTGGACGACTGTCTCATTCAAGCAGAGAACAAGGACATCCTTCTACAGCATCTGGCGTTTGTGAAAAAAATTCTAACATGCCTAGGGTACACAGTCAACGAAAAGAAATCAAAACTAGTACCCTCTCAAGAGATAATATTTCTGGGTGCAAGCTTAAATACAACTGCCCAGATGGCTTATCTCACACCAGACAAAGAAAGGCAACTGTTTATCTATTTCAAAATGTTGGCAACAAAGGCCCAGTTATCTGCAAGATAAATTCTGCAGGCTTTGGGCTTCATGGCATCCTGCATCCTACTCATTCCATATGCAAGACTGCATATGAGGAAACTTCAATGGTACCTGAAAAGTGTTTGGACTCAACATTGCCACAGCCTGGAAACTATAATTACTCTCATTCCCTGCCTGCAACAGGAGTTTCGATGGTGGGCAAAGGCTTGTCACCAAAACAAGGGAAAACAAAACAAAACAAGCCTTTCATATTTCCCCCAGCCAGGCAGACACTAACAACGGATGCTTGAGGTTATGCCTGGGGGGGCCCACATGGCCGGAAGATGCATTCAGGGAACATGGACCTCGAACCAAATGCATCTATATATCAATCAAAAAGAGATGCTAGCTGTTCAAAATGCCCTGACAGCCTTCAAGGACCTGCTTCCTCCAGGACAACTACTGATAAAGACAGACAACACCACGGTCATGTGGTATATAAACAAGCAGGGGGGCACACATCCTTGCCCCCTTTGCAGACTAGCCATGACTTTGTGGGACACTGCATTGACTTACCAAGTACATCTGCAGGCACATTTCCTGCCAGGAAGGAAAAATACTCTGGCAGATGAACTAAGCAGTAACCTCATGGAGCCCCACGAGTGGCAACTGGATTCTCAAGTCTTCAGCATGATAACTAGGAAATGGGGATGCCCGACATAGATCTGTTTACTTCTCACAACTACCAACTAAAGAGATATTCTGCACAAGGATTTATCACAGAGAAGCATGGAAAGTGGACGCCCTGCCTTCAGCTGCCTCTCCTCCCAAAGGTACTAAAGATGATACTGATTGCACCAGACTGGCCCCGCCAGCACTGGTACCCAATATTAAGCAGCTTGTCTCAATGCCCAGCAATGACCTTACCTCAAGTTCCGCATCTACTGTCCCAGCAAAACAATCAGATCCTGCACAGCTAACTCAGGACTTTAAACCTGGCAGCATGGTGGATAATGTAGCCATACAAAACACACCTCTCAGCAAAGCTGTGATGGATGCCATTTTGGAAGCTAGAAGGCCTAGTACTAGAAAATCTTATGCTGGAAAATGGAAGAGATTCTGTGCTTGGAACCAGACACAAGGAACAGATACAGCTGTACCAAATACTCCTCAGATTTTACAATACTTAACTGAGATGCTGGACAAAGGCCTATCTTTCTCATCTATTAAAATTCATGCCTCTGCCATTTTGGCTCATTACAATACAGAGCCACCAATCTTTTCTCATCTCTTATTAAATCAGTACCTCAGAGGAGCCAAAAATTTAAGGCCTCCAAGGAGATCACCAATGCATGTATGGGACCACAACTATGTCTTGGAAAAACTCACCATGCCTCCTTTTGAACCAGCTGCTACGGCTGATGTAAAGTTTTTATCTTGGAAAACAGCTCTGCTCCTAGCAATTACTTCTGCAAGACGACTTTCAGAGCTACAGACACTCATGGCTGTGGAACCTTTTATCATTTATTATCCAGACAGGGTCTCACTGAGGACAAACCCAACATTTATGCCTAAAGTGGTGTCCATTGTGGCTTTTAACCAAACTATTCATCTGCCAACGTTTTATCCAAATCCACAGAACAAGGGGAAAGAATTCTGCATTCTTTGGGCGTACACAGACCGCTTAGATTCTACTTGGACAGAACCAGAATTTTCAGAAAGACAGAGCAATTACTAGTGGCATATGCTGCAGGATCACAGGGAAATGCTATCTCAAAGGAGACTATTTCAAAATGGATAGATCATTGCATTTGTTTCTGCTACTTATACCATGGCAAGCCAGTGCCTAAGGGCATTAGGCCACATGCCACCAGAGCTGCAGCCACTTCAGCAGCCTTTCTCAAGGGAGTACCAACCAAGGACATTTTAGAGGCAGCAAGTTGGAGTTCAGTGCACACCTTTACAAAGCACTATCATCTGCCACTCTACTGTAAATCCAGGGCAGGCTTTGCCACTGCAGTCCTGCAGGGTCTCATAGCCGCTCCTAACGCTGTTTAGCTCCAGCCTCCCAACCATAGCTTTGGGAATCTACCCAAATGTAATGACTGCAACAATGAAACACGAAGAACATGGTACAGTTGTGTACACTTACCATAAATGTAGATGTTCGAGTGTATTCACTGTTGCAGTCCAGGTTTACCCACCCGCCATCCCCCCTTTTTATTCTGATGGAACCTATCTTTCCTTCTCTGATTTACACAACCTATGTGTGGTGTATTTGCTTGTGGATGAAGGTAAAGATGTCCTTCAAGGATGCATCTGCAGTCCTTACATATGGGTTGTCCTGCCTCAGGCAGCCCTTCAGTCGGCCGGATTCCAAAGTCTGGGTCCGGCGTTGGCTGATGTCGCCCTTTTCCCTGACGTCAGAGCGCCAGGGGTATAAAATCATCAGCCGACGCCATCTTCCCCAGTCTTTCTTGCCGCGTGGTGCCCGAAGCAGAAGCATTTCGCAAGTGCCGGTCGGCCAGCTCCTGTAACTTCAGCTACCGAAGACTTCAAAAGCTAAGTACCCCGTTGGGGACTCTCTCTTGCCTCAGCCGATGTCAGATCAAACGCTTAAAGTTAATAATTGCTTAACTTGTGGGAAACAAATACCTCATAAGGATTTCCATTCTTACTGCCTCCCCTGCCTAGGCCCAGACCACGACGTCTCGGCCTGTACAGCCTGTGCCTCCTTCGACCGACGCACTCTTAGGCGTCGGGCGGAGTTTGCAGAGGAATTTTTTGGGGCTAGTTACTGTTACAATATGCCGTCGGAGACTCCGACTTCTCATTTTACAAAAAAAACGGAAGGACAAGGACCGACACACGCGGACCGTGGTTTCGGCTGAAACCACACCTAGGCCTACCGTGAGTGTCTCTGCTGAAACAGAGTCCTTGGTACTTCCGACCGTCGAAACTGCACAACCGACAACTTCGGCCCCGGAGGCCTCTTCTGAGTCAGTTATAGAATTTCCCTCAGAAACCGGTGTTCGAGACACATCCGACACCATTTCCCTAGACAAAACTACACTAGCACGTGGAGCAGCCAGGCCTCCTGCATCCATGTCCATAAAGGCGTTCACAAGGGCTAAAGCTGCTAAACAGTCAAAATCCCTGCCTCCCAAGGTTATTCCTCCGGGATCCATTACAGGTTCACAGATTTTAAGTTTAGCTGAGGACCTCATTTCCCTAATTAGGGGCTCTCAGCCACATCCGGACAGGGGCTCTCATCCTTCTCTTGACAAAAGGCCCAGGGTTGAGCCCACTGATCCCCAGTCCTCTGATGAGGCCTCAGATGGCTCTGCTCTTTCTGATTAACAGGAGGAGGCCTTTATGGCCTACGAGGATTCTGATGCAGAGGAATCTATTCCCTCTGCCTCCCCTCCTGAAGAGCTGTCCTTTGGAGAAACCCTTCACTCCATGAGAGAGCATTTCAAATGGCAGGGCCAGGAATTCTCTGATTCCAGGAAGAGATTAAGGACTTTTCTGCATTTACCTCAGCATAGACCTTTGGCTATTCCTCCTGTTTTGAATGTCATTGATGATGTGTACTCTGAGTCTAGCATTACTCCTGACTCCCTTCCTCCGGCTCCTGTCAAACCCGATAGGTACTACAGGGTCCCGGACTCGCATCATTTCCTGTACAAGGCCCACTCTGCTGACCCTGAAACTATTTCCCAGGGTCCTAAAGGGGTTGCATCTGTCACCACTAAAAATCCACTCCCCTCTGAAAGGGAGTCCAGGGCTTTAGAGAGATGGGGTAAAAAAGTGTATACTTCTTCCACTCTTTCTATGAGGGCATTAAATTGTCAATTCCATATGATACAGTACCAAGAGTATTTGTTAGATGAATTGCATAAAAAACTGTCTTCACCTGAACCCCTAGATCGCAAGTCACTTCAGGATCTGGTACATAACTCCCAACAGGTTAGCAACCATTTCTTGCAGTGTGGTTATGATGCATTGGAAGCTTCATGTAGGTCAGCAATGACAGGTGCAGTCATACGTAGACATGCTTGGCTGAAGGAACAAACCCTGCCAGATCATGTTAAAGCAAAGCTTCTGGATGCGCCACTGGAAAAGCAAAAGTTATTTGGCTCCACTGCTCAGGAGGTCTTAAAGAAATTTGAGGAAAAGGCTAAATCTGTACAAACAGTCAAAGATTTACTCCAGGTCCAACCACCAAGATTCAGCAGGAATTGGCCCTCTAAGAATTGGTCCTTTCCAGACACAGAGAGATTTCAAAGAGGCAAGAACAGGCGTGCCAGAGGTGGAGGGCAACCTAGAGGCTCCTACAGAGGACGTCAGTGGCAGCCTCCTAACCAGAGAGGTAGTGCAGGACCTACAACTGCTGCACAAGGACAGACTCAATGACTTTACCTTGACCCCGCCAACCAGGGCTCAATTGGAAGCACCTTTGGGCGGAAAGCTATCTTTATTCTCAGAAAATTGGCACAATTACAAGGGACAAATGGACACTGCAAATAATAGACAAAGGATACAGGTTCCATTTTCATACATTACCAAGAAGAAGAGGCATGACAAACCTGCCACCGAATCAAAGGGCAGAGGCTTTAAAACAAATTTCAAACCTTTTGCAAATGAAAGCTATAGAAAAGGTTCCTCTCTCAGAACAAGGCCAAGGATTTTATTCCAGACTATTCCTTGTCCCAAGAAAAGAAAAACAATGGGGGCCTATTCTCGACTTGTCCGCACTGAATACTTATCTCATTGTGCCAAAATTCAAAATGCTGACCCTACAGCAACTCCTTCCCATGCTGGGCAAGGGGTCTTGGCTGGTAACTCTAGACCTCAAGGAGGCATACCTGCATGTCCCTATCAGACAAAGTTGCAGAAGACCCCTCAGATTTCTTGCAGGTTCAGAGCATTATCAATTCTCAGCATTGCCCTTTGGCTTATCTACTGTGCCCAGAGTATTCACGAAATGCCTGGCATCAGTAATTGCACACTGCAGACTTCAGGGGATTCAAATATACCCATACCTGGACGACTGCCTTATACAAGCGGACAGCCAATAAACATTGGTAAAATACTTGAATTATGCCATACGCCTACTTCAGGCTTTGGGATACACAGTCAACATTCGAAAATCAAGACTTGTTCCATCCCAAAGAATAATTTTTCTGGGTGCAAAACTAGATACAACCACCCAAATGGCTTTTCTCACAGAAGAAAAACAAGAACTACCACCGGATTACTTCAGAAGCCTGGCAAAGCAGACCCAACTGATTGCAAGGAAAATACTGCGGGCCCTGGGTTTCATGGCATCTTGCATTCTTCTGATTCCACAAGCAAGGCTGCATATGAGGAAACTACAATGGTACCTAAGGAGTCTATGGTCTCAACACAGTCACAGCCTAGAAGCTTTGATCCCCCTCATTCCATGCCTTCAAAAGGAATTTCTGTGGTGGACTCAAGCAAGCCAGTCAAACATGGGTCTGCCTTTCAGCAAACCAAATATCAGCCAAACCATTACCACGGACGCCTCAGACCATGGATGGGGAGCGCACATGGAGGGCAGATGCATTCAAGGACAATGGACACAAACAGAATTTCGCCTGCACATAAACCAAAAGGAAATGCTGGCAGTGATGCATTCAATCGAGGCCTTCAAGCACTTCCTACATCAAGGCCACCTGCTAATAAAAACAGACAATACCACAGTTATGTGGTACATAAGCAAGGAGGTACCCATTCTTACCCTCTTTGCAGGCTGGCAATGAATCTTTGGGAACTTTCCCTAAAACTGAATATAGAGCTGCAATCCCAGTTTGTACCAGGAAAAGACAATGTACTGGCGGACAGCCTAAGCAGAAACATCATGGGTCCACACGAATGGATGCTGCACCCAGACACCTTTCTTCAAATAACACAATCATGGGAAAGGCCGGACATAGATCTTTTTGCCTCCCACCACAACCATCAACTGAAGAAATTCTGCACAAGGACATACCACCCACAAGCATGGAAAAGTGGACTCTCTCTCTTTCAGCTGGAATACTCTAACCGTATATGCATTTCCACCTCTTCCGTTAATGACCAAGGTCTTGCAGAAGATCAGGACAGAACAACCAAAAGTGATTGATAGCTCCGGACTGGCCAAGACAACATTGGTACCCACTGTTAAGGAGCTTATCACGCACGAAACCGTGGCTTCTACCACAATGGCCACTTCTTCTGACACAGCACAATTACAAAACTCTGCACTCCAGCCTAAAAACCTTGCAGCTGACAGCCTGGAAAATACCTTGACTCCTCGCCTGGATAAACTATCCAAAAGGGTAAAGGATATCATCAAGGAAGCTCGGCGGCCTTCCACAAGGAAGGCATATTCAGCAAAATGGAAAGGATTTCGCACTTGGAACTCCACAAAGGGCCAAGATCCGACAGTAATGAGCATTCCACATATCCTGGAATACTTGGCAGAAATGCTCCATAATGGCCTCTCTTACTCTTCCATAAAAATTCATGCTTCAGCCATTTCAGCAGAGTACAACACTGATGTATTTTCTCATCCGCAGCTAAAGCAGTTTCTAAGAGGGATAAAAAACATCAACCCTCCAAGGAAACCACCAGTGCCTACATGGGATCTTAATTTCATGTTGGAAAAATTAACTCTACCTCCCTTTGAACCAGCAGCATCTGCAGAACTACAGTTCCTGTCTTGGAAGACTGCCTTCCTTCTGGCCATAACCTCAGCAAGAAGAGTATATGAGTTGCAGGCCCTCATGGCAGTACAACCATTTCTTACTTTTCATCAGGACAGAGTCTCATTGAGAACCAATCCTTTATTCATGCCAAAGGTGGTGTCCAGGGTCTCACTGAACCAAGCTATTCACCTGCCTACCTTCTTTCCAAATCCACAAAATAAGAGAGAAACTTCTGCATACACTGGACATTCACAGACAGTTGCGCTACTACTTGGACAGAACTAAGACTTACAGGAAAACTGACCAGCTTTTTGTAGCATATGCTGCTGGTGTACAAGGAAAAGCAATTTCCAAACAATTTCAAAATGGATAGGGAATTGCATTTGATTCTGTTACTCCTTTCATGGCAAACCTGTGCCATCCAACATAAGACCTCATTCCACCAGAGCCACAGCCACCTCCTCCACAGCCTTCTTAAGAGGGGTGGCTACAAAGGACATCTTAGAAGCTGCTACATGGAGCTCCGTGCATACATTTTCCAAGCATTACAACTTACCATTATATTCCAGATCCAGAGCAGGCTTTGCTACTGCAGTCCTGCAGGGCATTTTAGCTACACCATCCTTTTCTTAGGTCCTACCACCCCCAGCTTGGTTATGGTATTCTACCCATATGTAAGGACTGCAGATGCATCCTTGAAGGACATAGTACAGTTTTGTACCTACCATAAATGTAGATGTCCGATAGGTATGCATCTGCAGTCAGGATTTCCCTCCCTCCTACCCCTCTGTGGTATTCCTTGAGTAGTTATCCCTCTTTCTAGCTAGCTGGGGTTAACTATTATGGTGTATTTGTTTTATATATATATATATATATATATATATATATATATATATATATATATATATATATATACGGGTTCATGTCAGTCCACCGACAAGTCGGAAGACCGACATTCACTCCACCGACACATGAAAAGATCGACAGCGCAAACACGGACATTGAACAGGTAAGACTTTTAATTTCGCTAATCATGCCTACCACACATGCATAACACTGCCACACTTACTAAACCATGTTAGGCATGATTAGCGAAATTAAAAGTCTTACAATGTCCGTGTTTGCGCTGTCTATCTTTTCCTGTGTCGGTGGAGTGAATGTCGGTCTTCCGACTTGTCGGTGGACTGACATGAACCCATATATGTATGTATATATATATATATATATGTATGTATATATATATATATATATATATATATAGATCACTGTGCATGTTTGGAATTTTTTGCATCTCTCCAAATTTAGCCTTCATTAGAGGGCACCTGGCATCTGGGGCAAGAAAAACTGAGGAAGATGGCGTCGGCTGATGATTTTATACCCCTGGCGCTCTGACGTCAGGGAAAAGGGCGGCATCAGCCAACGCCGGACCCAGACTTTGGAATCCGGCCGACTGAAGGGCTGCCTGAGGCAGGACAACCCATATTTAAGGACTGCAGATGCATACCTATCGGACATCTACATTTATGGTAGGTACAAAACTGTACTTTTATATTGCTGCATGTAATTTTATATATACGTATACATTTTGGCTACCCTTTTAGGGGACACCTGACATCTGGGGCAAGAAAAACTAAAGAAAATGGCGTTGTCTGCTGCTTTTATACCCCTGACGACCTGACGTCAGGGAAGGGGCGATGACAGCCAACGCTGGACCCAAGACTTTGGAATTCAGGCCGACTGAGAGCAACCTGCCAGCAGGATTACCCAAATGTAATGACTGCAACAGTGAATACACTCGAACATCTACATTTATGTTAAGTGTACACAACTGTTACTTTATCAATCCTAGGCCTCAGACTGAAGGCCTTCTTCCTCTTGAAGCTGAGGACTCTTTAGATTCCTCTTGAGAAGACTTCCTTTCCCACACCTCTCAGTTGCCTTCCCCTCTTGGATATGCCTCCCCTTTGGAGGACTCTGCTGATGCCGACTCCCCAGGAGAGGACCTCACCTTTGGTGAAACTATCTCTAAAATGAGAGAGTTTTTTTAAATGGGATTCCTCTGAGAAGTCTGAGGTTCGAAAGAGGTATTATGAACTTTTACAGATGGACACCCCATCACCTTCTGCTATCCCTCCAGTCTTACCAGCCTTTTTTGGAAGCCTTCTGTGTTGCCTCTACAAACCCTTATTCCCAACCACCAGCCCCTAGAAGGCCTGACAGGTTTTATAAGGTCCTAGAAGTTGCCAGATTTCTGATTAAATGCCCTGTTGCAGACCCTGGCACTGTTTCAGTCTGTGCAGACAAACCTTCCAGATTACTTCCCTCCATCTCTGTCCTTCCCACTGGTAAGGACGGTAACACCATGGAATGCAGTGGCAAAAAAGTATATACTTCTGCCACTTTGGCTTTTAGGGTGGTTACCTACCAGACACACGTCTAAGCATGCCCTGACCCTTTTGTCATAGGTTAATAAACTTTTGGCTGATCTCCGAGACTTGCCATATAAGGCTCAAATATCTAGCCTCATCTCCTTGTCCTCTCAAGTGACAAAGACACTCAATCAGATGCAGCTGTGATGCTGCAGAGGCCTCGGCCAGATCTGCAGCTTCTGCCTCAGTGGTTAGAAGGTTTTCTTGGCTGAGAGTCCAACATCTATCTGATGACATCAGGGCTAAACTTGTGGATGCACCCCTCGTCAATTCTGCCCTTTTTGGGGCTAAAGTGGCAGAGCTTTTCAAAACTCTTCAGCAAAAGGGGAAGGAATTACAATACTTAAAACATTTGTGTTTCCAATCCCTAAATTCCATAGGAATTATCCCACCAAAACACAGTTCATCAGAAAATATTCTGCTCCTATCCCTCATTGTAGGAGCAAAAAGAGTTCCAGGAAGCAGCAACATCCTTCCAGGCCTGCTCAGAATCCATTTCATAAACCTCAGTTGCCAGACAAGAGCAGGGAGTCTGTGAATACATGCCTTACCCTTCACCTCCTCCATATTCAGTTCCCCTATCCCAAAGACTCTCTCACCATCTTCCTGTCTGACAAAGCATTATTTCAGACAAGTGAGTCCTGTCTGTTCTAGAGAAGGATTACTTTCATGACTTGGGGCATTCCTTCCTCCTAGACGCATCCCACTACCATGGAAGGGCCATCTCCCCCTTTTCCAGACAGTCTTAGACAGCCTCCTCTCTCAAGGGACTATCCAACCTGTTCCTCTGTCAGAAAAGGAAAGGACTTTTACTCCAGACTCTTCCTAGACCCAAAGAAAGATGGCCCATGGAGACCCATCCTGGATCTCTCCCACCTCAACCTTTTTCTACAAGTACCCACGTTTCACATGCTTACACTCAAGACTCTCTTCCCCTGCTAATGCCTCAGACATTTCTGGCCACTTTGGACATCAAAGATGCCTGTCTGCATGTCCCCATAAGGCCCAAATATAGGAAGCATTTACGATTGTCTCTGGGTTCCTCACATTTTCAGTTCTCTGCCTTGCCCGTTTGGACTATCTACTGCTCCAAGGGTATTCACCAAGTGTCATGCTCCAGCGGTAGCCTATTGCAGGGTGCAAGAGATTCACATTTTGCATACCTGGATGACCTCCTGACCCAGGCAGGTTGCGCCACTTGCCTACCCATCCATCTCCAAAAAGTTATCTCTGTCCTGCAGTCCCTGGGGTTCAACATCAGATGTTATGCAGTCCAATCTCGCCTTCATTCTTACCCGTGGGATTTGGAGCCGAACCTCTGCTCCGAATCGGCCATACTCTAGCGCGAAGTCTTCAATTGGCTCGTGGCTAAGAGGTATCCCATCATGCAACAGGTCTATTTCACAGATCTCGTTTGCCGCTCATTACTCTCAGATGTGGTCTCACTTCTGGCCGTGGCTAAGTATACGGATTATAAACTTTTTATAAACTTTTGACTTGTTGCTCAAAAGAAGCTATTTTCATAGCTCTGTGTGTGTGGTAGTGGTGTTATACTGCTTTTGTTTTGCTTATTTTGTAGTTTTTGTGGCCTTTTCGTTGGCCGTTTTGGTATCCCGGTCGTTTCCTTTCTTCCCACGGACTAGGCCTTTTTCAGTTAGAGGATCCTAGTCCTCCCATTGTTTCCATGTGGTGGTTGGTTTGGTGCTCCATTCTGTTAACTGTTAGTGTTGTCATGTCTGGCTAGTGGTGCTATCCTGCCTTTGTTTTTTCTCCGAGCTATGCCTGTTTAAGTAAGAGGACCTAGTCCTCCATGTAGTCTTTTTCTCACCGGTTACTAGGCCGTTTTTAGTTAGATGCTCTAGTTTCCCGTGCAGGGTTTAGTTGGGTCCAGTGTGTGTACGTGTTGCTTTGTTACATGTGTGTGTTCTCCTTTATTCAGCATGTCCCAGGATTCTAAGGAGCATAGGCCTTCGGGCTTTAAAAAGTTTGTTGAATGCAACAATAAAATGTCTTTGATGGGCACTCTATATGCATGTACTGCTTGGAGGCTACTCACCTCCAAGAGTCCTGCTTGTCTTGTCATTGCTTCAGTCCCCGTGTACTACAGGAGAGGAAGAACAAGCTCATTTTGAAAGGACTGCTTAAACACTCCTTCAAGGAAGACTTGGCTAAGTCTTCCAGTGCCTTATCTTCTCAAGCTAAAAAGGACAAAAAGACTTCTGAGAAGCGCTCTCCAGCTCCTTCTGTTTCTTCAGAGCCACCAGAGAAAGTTGCTTGAACAGCTTTTCCTTCTTCAGTTTCATTGCCCTCAGTGCCAACAGAAGGTAATGTCTTGACTAAGTCCGTATCGGCTTCCAGCCTTTCGGAGCCGGTCACAGATATTTTAGTTCAGAGCCAGTCTGCAGTTATTCCACCGGTTTCTCCTTTATGCAAGTCCCCTTCCGTAGGGAGATCCGTATCACCAACTATATCCCCCAGGACCCTCTCCGATGAAGACATTGATAGAGTGGTGGAGAAACTGCTTCAGTCATCGGCGTCGGCCAAATTGATTTCGCCTCTGACTCAGTCGGCTCTGGAGCCTATGGCCTCTTCATCCCTTGTTGATCGTCCTCCGAGCCTTTCTTGGCCTTCGGAGCCAGAGTTGTCTGTTCCGTTGGGTGCCGTTAGGTCGGTTCCAGTAGCCTCGCCTGGCCTCTCTGTTCCAATTTCCACTCCGACCCCATTGGCTCAGTCCACAGGGTCTAGGGTCCATGGTTCTCCGGTCGGACCCGTGGGGGAGGGCTTGGATTGATCTTCATCGGCTCCGAACCTTCCTCTCGTTGCTTTGGCTCGAGTGAGCTTGGACCCGACATCTGCTTCCATGCCGGGGTGGTCAGCCTTCGAAGTTATGAGGAGCATGCTGGGCAGGTAATCGGCTGCATCCTATGGCACTGATACTCTGCCCCTTCTGGCACCGGTGTCCATTTCGGATCACCCTCTGTCCCTGGGCAGTGGAGACCCTAAGCCTCAGGATACCTCCATGAGTGGTCCCCAACTTTCTGAAGTCTCCCCAGAGTTTTTGCCTGAGGAGCACACCAGAAAAAGATTGTGTAAGAGGAAACACCTTGACTCCCCGGATGAGTCTCTCACGTCGGACACCGACCTCGAGGAGTCAGAGGGGTCCCCCAAGTCGTCTTCTGAAGATATCTCTTTTTCAGATATACTTGAGATCTTGAAGCAGAGAGGCGGCTGGTCCTCCATATCCCCTTCTGATGAGGAGTCTGTGTTCCTGAAGGCTTTCGGGTCTCAACCCTCTGCCTCTTGGGTTTCTCCCCCTTTCAATGAGGTACTAGGTCTTGTCTGTCGAAGGTGTGGGAAACTCCTGACACTGTGGAACCGGTCCCTAGGAAACCCAATAGGTTTTTGTCCACCCCCATTAACGAGCAATATCTAGCAAAAGGCATTCCAGTAGATGCCATGGTGGTGGCAGCAGCCACCAAGAAGGAATTTGCTGAAACTTGGTCTACCGTCCATCCACCTAACAAGGAGTCCCGGGCTATGGACAGGTATGGGAAGCGTGCGTTTACCTCGGTGGCCTTTACACTGCGGTCACTGAACTACTTGATGCATTTTACAAGGCTCCAGAGAGATCTCCTAAAAGAGCTAGGAGATTTTCTACAGGATAACATTTCTGATGCCGTGGCACAGAAGGTCATTGCACAGATGTCTACCCTAAATTCCCTTACCAACTCCTCCATGAGGCTGATCTCATACGCAGCCGATGGGAGCGAGTAGGGCAGTGGGTTCCAGAGTCTTTCCTAGGAGATGCTCCTGGATGCACCTGAGCATTTTCGCGGAGGCCTTCAAGTCTATGTTCACCAATGCCCCCTTTGACGGTTCATCGTTCGGAACCAAGGTGAAGGGCACTCTCACTAGGTGTGAGCAGGAAGGAAAAACCCTGTCTGCCACGGGAGTCCATTTTTCCATGCCTTCTAGACCTTACCCCAAGGGCCAGAAGGGTAGGAAAATGTGGTTCTGGAAGTCGCAGAGGTTTTTTTAGTACACACAAAGTGATCCAGAGGTAGAGGAGGGGGGTGGAAATTCAGGTACATGCTGCCCAAGAGGCAGAGGAGGCCCGCGTAACCAGGGGGGCCATGATTCCTTTCATGGTTCTCCCTACCAGCTTTCCTGAAGAGAGGCCCGACTGTTCATCTCTGGAGTTGGTCGGGGGTCGCATTTCTTTATTCCCAGAAGCCTGGCAAGACGTCACCCAAGACGAGTGGGTATTAAAGATAATTTCCAGAGGTGGTTATATTCCCTTCTGATGTCCTTCAAGGATGCATCTGCAGTCATAACATATGGGTTGTCCTGCCTCAGGCAGCCCTTCGGTCGGCCAGATTCCAAAGTCTGGGCCTGGCCTCGGCTGATGTCGCACTTTCTCCGACGTCAGAGCGTCTGGGGTATAAAAGCATCAGCCGACGCCATTTTCCTCCGTCTTCCTTGCCGCGCGGTGCCCGAAGCAGAAGTTGTTCGCAAGTGCCGGTCGGTCAGATCGAGATTTCAGCTACCGAAGACTTCGAAAAAAGTAAGTACCCCGTTGGGGACTCTTTCTTGCCTCAGCCGTTGTCAGACAAAGTAAATAATTGTTTAACTTGTGGGAAACAAATACCTCATAAGGATTTCCTTTCTTACTGCCTTCCTTGCTTAGGCCCAGACCACGATGTATCAGCCTGTTTAGCCTGTGCCTCCTTCAACCGACGAACTCTTAGACGTCGGTCAGAGTTTGCGGAGGAATTTTTTGGAGCCGTTTTTGCTTATAAAATGCCGTCGGAGACTCCGACTTCGCATATGGCCAAAAAACGCAAGGAAAAGGACCGACACTCGCGGCCCGCGGTTTCGGCTGAAACCACGGCTAGGCCTACCGCGAGTGTCTCTGTTTCCGCCGAAACAGAGTCCTCGGCGATTCCTTCTTCCGAAACCATACTTCCGACCACCGAGGCCCGGGTCCCCGGCTGAGTCGGCTTCAGAACTACCTACCGAAGCTAGTGTACAGGAATTGTCCGACACCATACCTTTGGACATTTCTACCCCTGCTTCCATGTCCATTAAGGCCTTTTCAAGGGCTAAAGCTGCCAAACTTTCTAAAGCTTTGCCTACCAAATCTTCCTCCCAGAGGCCTTCCTCTAGTTCACAGATCCTCAGCCTTGCTGAGGACCTTATTTCCTTAATTAGGGGTACACAACCTCACCCAGACAGGGCCTCTCAACCTCCTCCAGACAAAAGGCCCAGGACTGACCCCTCTGATCCGCACTCCTCAGATGACTCCACTGATGGATCTGAGTTGTCAGACCACCAGGAAGGGGCTTACTCGCCTTACGAGGATTCAGATGCAGAGGAATCTATCCCTTCGGCCTCTCCTCCTGAGGAGTTTTCCTTTGGTGAGACTTTACACTCCATGAGACAGCATTTTCAATGGCAAGGTCAGGATTTTTCTGATTGTAGAAAAAGATTAAGGACCTTTTTGCATTTGCCACAGCATAGGCCCTTAGCTATACCTCCTGTTCTGAATGTAATTGATGATGTGTACAATGATGTCAGTACAGCCCCTGATACTCTCCCTCCGGCCCCTGCCAAACCTGACAGATACTACAGGGTCCCGGATTCTCATTTCCATTTGTATAAAGCCCATTCTGCAGACCCAGAAACTATTTCTCAGGGCCCTAAAGGGGTTGCGGCCGCTTCTGCGAAAAATCCTCTACCCTCTGACAGAGAGTCCAGAGCTTTACAGATGGGGAAAGAAGGTGTATACTTCTGCAACTCTTTCTGTCAGGGCTTTAAACTGTCAATTTCATATGATACAGTACCAGGAGTATTTGTTAGATGAACTGAATAAGAAACTTTCTTCTCCTGAACCCCTAGACCGTAAATCTCTTAAGGATTTGGTACACAACTCACAACAGGTTAGTAATGATTTCTTAAAATGTGGCTATGATGCACTGGAGGCTTCATTTAGATCAGCTATGACTGGGGCAGTTATTCGTAGGGATGCCTGGCTGAAGGAGCAATCTTTGCCAGACCATGTCAAAGCTAAACTCCTGGATGCTCCAATGGAGAAACAAAATTTATTTGGCTCCTCTGCTCAGGAGATCTTAAAAAAGGTTGAAGAAAAGGCAAAATCTGTGCAGACAGTTAAAGCTTTCCTGCAAGTTCAACCACCGAGATTCAGCAGGAACTGGCCTACTAAGAATTGGTCCTTTCCAGACTCGGACAGAGCCCAGAGAGGCAGGATCAGGCGCCCTAGAGGCAGAGGTCAATCGAAGGGCTCCTACAAAGGCCGTCAGTGGCAGCTTGCCAACCAGAGGAGTAGTGCAACAGCAACAACAACAACAACTACTACACCAGGACAGGGTCAATGACTTAACTTTGATTCCGCCTACCAGGGATCAACTAGAAGCACCCTTGGGCGGAAAGCTGGCTTTATTCTCAAAAAACTGGCATTATATCACAAAGGATACATGGACACTGCAAATAATAGACAAAGGATACAGGTTCCACTTTCACACTTTGCCAAAAAGAGGCGGAATGCCAAACCTTCCACCAAATCAGAGGGCAGAGGCTTTAAAACAAATCAGCAAATTACTTCAGATGAAAGCTATAGAAAAGGTACCATTTTCAGAACAAGGCCAAGGCTTTTACTCCAGACTATTCCTTGTACCAAGAAAGGAAAATCAATGGAGGCCTATTCTCGACCTGTCCGCACTGAACGCTTATCTCATTGTGCCAAAATTCAAAATGCTGACCCTACAGCAACTTCTTCCCATGTTGGGCAAGGAGTCTTGGCTGGTGACTCTAGATCTCAAGGAGGCATACCTGCACGTCCCTATTTGACCAAACTGCAGAAGACACCTCAGATTTCTTGCAGGATCAGAGCATTATCAATTCTCAGCATTGCCCTTTGGCTTATCTACTGCGCCCAGAGTATTCACGAAATGCCTGGCATCAGTAATTGCACATTGCAGACTACAGGGAATTCAAATTTACCCATACCTGGACGACTGCCTACTACAAGCGGACAACAAGGAAATTTTGATAAAGGACTTGGCTTATGCCATACACCTACTACAGACCTTGGGATTCACAGTCAACATCCAAAAGTCAAGACTAGTACCATCCCAAAGGATAACCTTTTTGGGTGCAGATCTGGACACAACCACCCAAATGGCCTTTCTCACAGAAGAAAAACAAAAACAACTTCCAGATTACTTCATGACTCTGACAAGACAAACTCAGCTTACTGCAAGGAAAATCCTGCAGGCCCTGGGTTACATGGCATCCTGCATAATTCTCATACCACATGCCAGGCTGCATATGAGGAAATTACAATGGTACCTCTGGAGTGTATGGTCTCAGCACAGTCACAGTTTAGAAACCATGATACCAATCATTCCATGCCTTCAAAAGGAATTCCTGTGGTGGGCTCAGGCCTGCCAGTCCAACAGAGGGTTGCCTTTCAACAAACCAAAACCAAGGCAGACCATCACCATGGACGCCTCAGACCGAGGATGGGGAGCACACATGGAGGACAAATGTATCCAAGGCCTATGGCCTCAAGGACAGCTAAGCATGCACATAAACCAAAAGGAAATGCTGGCAGTGAGGCATGCAATCAAGGCATTCAAACCCTTCCTCCAACAAGGACACCTGCTAATAAGAACAGACAACACCACGGTCATGTGGTACATAAACAAGCAGGGAGGCACACATTCCTACCCTCTATGCCGGATGGCTATGAATCTGTGGGAACTATGCCTGAATCTCAATATACAACTACAGGCCCAATTCGTGCCAGGGAAAGAAAATGCACTGGCGGACAGCTTAAGCAGAACTACCATGGATGCACACGAATGGATGCTGCACTCAGATATCTTCCAACTCATAGCAAAGACATGGGGAATGCCGGAGATAGATTTGTTCGCCTCCCCACTCAACAATCAACTGAAGACATTCTGCTCAAGGACATACCACCCACAAACTTGGAGGGTGGACTCTCTCTCTTTCAGCTGGAAAGCCCTAACAGTATATGCCTTCCCACCTCTCCCATTGATGTACAAGGTTCTACTGAAGATCAGGGAGGAACAGCCAAAAGTGATACTAATAGCTCCGGACTGGCCAAGACAACACTGGTATCCATTATTGAGAAGCATGTCTCAGGCAAAATCATGGCCTCTCCCCCTATGCCCTCTTCTTCTGATGCAGAACAATTTCAAGACCCTGCATCCCAACCTGAAAACATTGCAGCTAACTGCCTGGAAAATTCCTTAAACCCCAATCAAACTATTTTATCTCAGAGGGTGAAGGACATTATCCTGGAGGCTCGCAGGCCTTCCACAAGGAAGACATACTCAGCTAAATGGAAGAGATTTCTCATTTGGAGCACATCAAAGGGCATAGATGTCACAGTGGCAAACCTAACACATATCCTAGAATACTTAGCAGAATTGTTCCACAATGGCCTGTCCTATTCCTCCATTAAGATTCATGCTTCAGCAATTTCAGCAGAATACAATGTGGATCCACCTATTTTCTCACACCCTCTCCTCAGACAATTTCTGAGAGGGATCAAAAATATTAAACCTCCAAGAAGACCCCCTCTACCTGCCTGGGATCTCAACTTTGTGCTGGAGAAACTGACACTACCTCCTTTTGAACCAGCAGCATCAGCGGATCTACAGTTTCTATCTTGGAAAACTGCATTCCTTCTGGCAATCACTTCAGCAAGAAGAGTATCTGAGTTACAAGCATTAATGGCAGTGCAGCCTTTTCTTATTTTCCACCAGGACAGAGTGTCACTAAGAACCAATCCTACTTTTATGCCAAAGGTTGTATCTAGGGTATCCTTGAACCAAGCTATTCACTTGCCTACGTTCTTCCCTAATCCACAGAATAGAGGGGAAAAACTTTTGCACACCCTGGATATACACAGACAACTACGCTACTACTTGGACAGAACAAAAACTAGCAGAAAAACTGACCAACTTTTTGTAGCATATGCAACTGGGGTGCAAGGAAGAACAATTTCCAAGCAGACAATTTCAAAATGGATAGGAAATTGCATTCGCTTTTGCTACTCCTTTCATGGAAAGAGAGTTCCTGAAAATATCAGGCCTCGCTCCACAAGGGCCACGGCCACCACTACAGCCTTCCTACGGGGGGTGGTTACCAAGGACATTTTAGAAGCTGCTACTTGGAGCTCCGTGCATACTTTTGCCAAGCATTACAATCTACCGTTATACTCTAGATCCAGAGCAGGGTTTGCAACTGCAGTCCTGCAGGGGATCTTAACTACACCATCCTTTTCTTAGTACCTCCTCCCCCAGATTGGCTGTGGTATTCTACCCATATGTTATGACTGCAGATGCATCCTTGAAGGACATAGTACAGTTTTGTACCTACCATAAATGTAGATGTCCGATAGGTATGCATCTGCAGTCAGGATTACCCTCCCTCCTTCCCCTCTGTGGTATTCCTAGGGTGCTTACCCCTCTTCTAGCTAGCTGGGGGAATCTATTATGGTGTATTTGTTTGTTTATACATGTATATAATTTGCAAATGTTTGGAAATTTTCAGTATTTATCCAAATTTAGCCTTCCTAGAGGGCACCTGGCACCTGGGGCAAGAAAAACTGAGGAAAATGGCGTCGGCTGATGCTTTTATACCCCAGACGCTCTGACGTCGGGGAAAGTGCGACATCAGCCGAGGCCAGACCCAGACTTTGGAATCCGGCCGACCGAAGGGCTGCCTGAGGCAGGACAACCCATATGTTATGACTGCAGATGCATACCTATCGGACATCTACATTTATGGTAGGTACAAAACTGTACTTTCTCCTCCCCCGCCAACCAAGAGATTCCCAGAAGTTCCTCCCAGTCACAAGGATTCCGCAACTTTAGAAATAAAAAAATGTTGCTTTCAGAGAGCCATCCAGCCTGTCCCTGCAGACCAAGTAGGATTAGAGACTTACTCCAGATTCTTTTTGGTGCCGAAAAGAACAGGGGACCTGAGACCCATCTTGGATCTCAGCCGACTGAATCTTCATGTACAAAAGTCCCAAGTTCCGCATGGTCACCTTACAATCAATACACTCCCTCTGTTAGGGAAAGATGTGTGGATGTGCTCCATCGACCTCAAAGATGCTTACTACCATATCAAGATGGACAGGGCATTGAGAAGTCATCTACACTTCTGGCTGGGAGACAGTCATTTTCAGTTTCGTGCTGTGCCTTTTGTTCTCACCACAGCCCCCAGGGTGTTCACCAAATGCATGGCAGTGGTAACGGGTCACTTGAGATGTCAGGGATTCCAGGAGTTTCCATACCTGGACGACTGGCTCCTTTCTGCCACCACTCAAAACCAATAGACAGTGCTGCATAAAAATACAGGTCCAAATACACAAATCACGCCAGAACAATTTTAATGCAAAGCTTTTGGGTTAACCACCCTTCATCAGTACATAAAAACATTTCCTTTTCTTTATTTAAATAGGGAACCATTAAAGTCACATGTCATAGCCAGCCTAACATCATGAACAAACAATTATGAACATTTAAAATAACAGTACCTAAAACTTATTTAAAATTTATATATAAAGTACATAAATACACATCTTAAATATATAAATACATAATAAAAATATCTATATTAAATATATTAAATATTTTCTCTGTCTTTTTATCAACACTGGCTTCAAACTAACGGCGTTATTTAAACCCGGTTTAACATCTCCCTGAAATCTAATAATCCATTCATACTCCTTCAACTCCAAAGTATTATTCTCATCGCCTCCCCTATTTCCCATATTCACTGTATCTATTCCCCTAAACTTAAACTTATGGGTACTATTATTCTCAGAGATATGTTTACTCAATGCATTTGTAACTATATTTCTTCTAATCTCTGATTTATGCTCTACTATCTGCTCTCTTAATTTCCTAGTAGTCTTACCCACATAAAATGATGTACATGATGTACATGTAGCTAAATATACTACTTGGGTTGTATTACAGTTCACGGAAGTCTTGAAGGTGAATGTTTCTTTAGTTACAGGATGTTTAAAATAGTCTTGTCTCATCATATTTATCACTGCAACAGCTACAGTTGTAACATTTTTTTGTCCCCATTTTTCGTTGGATTTTTTCTTTTACTTCTTTAAAATCCTTAACATAATTTCTGTTTTAATGATGTCCTTCAAGGATGCATCTGCAGTCCTAACATATGGGTTGTCCTGCCTCAGGCAGCCCTTCGGTCGGCCGGATTCCAAAGTCTGGGTCTGGCCTCGGCTGATGTCGCACTTCACCCGACGTCATAGCTGCTGTTTATTGGGTGTAAAGGCATCAGCCGACGCCATTTTCCTCAGTCTTTCTTGCCGCGTGGTGCCCGAAGCAGAAGCTGTTCGCAAGTGCCGGTCGGTCAGATCCAGAGATTTCTACTACCGAAGACTTCTAAAAAGCTAAGTACCCCGTTGGGGACTCTTTCTTGCCTCAGCTGATGTCAGAAAAAGTAAATAATTGTTTAACTTGTGGGAAACAAATACCTCATAAGGATTTCCACTCTTACTGCCTTCCTTGTTTAGGCCCAGACCACGACGTATCAGCTTGTCTAGCCTGTGCTTCCTTCAACCGACGAACACTTAGACGTCGGTCGGAGTTTGCAGAGGAGTTTTTTGGTCCCACATTTGCTTACAAAATGCCGTCGGAAACTCCGTCTTCTCAAATAGCTAAAAAGCGCAAGGAAAAGGACCGACACTCGCGGCCCGCGGTTTCGGCTGAAACCACGGTCAGGCCTACCGTGAGTGTCTCGGTTTCGGCTGAAACAGAGTCCTCGGTTCTTCCTTCGGCCGAAAGCATGCCTCCTACAGCCGAGGCCTCACACAGCATGGTTGAATCGGCTACTGAGTTTACTGCTACAGTAGCAGGCACCCAGGACTTGTCAGACACTATCCCTTTAGACATATCTACCCCTGCACATGGGGCTGCTAGACCCCCTGCTTCTATGTCCATCAAGGCTTTTGCCAGGGCTAAAGCAGCTAAATCTTCTAAGGCCTTACCTGCTAAAACTCCCTCACATAGGCCTACCTCTAGTTCTCAAATACTCAGCCTGGCTGAGGATCTCATTTCTTTGATCAGGGGATCCCAACCTCACCCAGACGGGGCCTCTCAGCCCCTTTCAGATAAGAGGCCTAGGACTGAACCCCCAGAACCTGTCTCTACAGACTATTCCTCGGATGGCTCAGACATTTCAGACCCTCAGGAAGGCCCATATTCTCCTTATGAGGATTCTGATGCAGAAGACTCCATTCCTTCTGCTTCTCCTCCTGAAGAATTTTCTTTTGGGGAAACTTTACATGCTATGAGGGAACACTTCCAATGGCAGGGCCAGGATTTTTCAGATTCAAGGAAAAGGCTAAGGACATTTTTACACTTACCACAGCATAGGCCTTTAGCCATTCCTCCAGTACTAACAGTTGTTGATGATGCTTTTAATGATGCCTGTACTGCACCTGATTCTCTTCCTCCGGCCCCTGCCAAGCCTGACAGATATTACAGGGTCCCGGACACACACTACCATTTGTATAAGGCTCCTGTTGCAGACCCTGAAACCATTTCACAGGGCCCTAAAGGTGTGGCAGCTGCTTCTGCCAAAAACCCTCTTCCCTCTGAAAGGGAATCTAGAGCATTAGAGAGATGGGGTAAAAAGGTTTATACTTCTGCTGCTCTTTCGGCTAGGGCCTTAAACTGTCAATTTCACATGATTCAGTATCAGGAATTTTTGTTGGACCAGCTAAATAAAAAACTGTCCTCTCCTGAACCTATAGACCGCAAGTCTCTTCAGGATTTGGTACATAACTCTCAGCAGGTCAGTAACCATTTCTTAAAATGTGGCTATGATGCACTGGAGGCTTCCTTTAGATCAGCTATGACTGGAACAGTGATTCGAAGACATGCATGGTTAAAAGAACAATCATTACCAGACCATGTTAAATCAAAACTCCTAGATGCTCCCATGGCGAAACAAAGTTTGTTTGGCTCCCCTGCACAGGAGGTTCTAAAGAAGGTGGAAGAAAAAGCAAAATCTGTCCAAACAGTCAAGGATTTCTTACAGATCCAACCTCCGAGGTTTAGCAGAAATTGGCCCTCGAAGAATTGGTCCTTTCCAGACAGCTCCAGAGCACACAGAGGCAGAAATAGACGCCCAAGAGGCAGAAATCAATCTAGGGGTGCCTACAGGGGGCGTCAGTGGCAACCTACCAACCAGCGAAGTACTGCCACAGATTCAATTACACCCACTTCCACAGGACAGACACAATGACTTGGCTCTGGTACCGCCTACCAGGGAACAACTGGAAGCTCCCTTGGGCGGAAAGCTAGCCTTATTTTCAGACAACTGGCATTACATTACAGGAGACAAATGGACTTTACAAACAATAGACAAGGGCTACAGGTTTCACTTTCACACTCTACCAAAAAAAGAGGGGAATGCCAAACCTGCCACCAAGCTAAAAAACAGAAGCTCTAAAACAAATCAACAACTTACTAAGTATGAGAGCTATAGAAAAGGTACCACCAATGGAACAAGGCCAAGGATTTTACTCCAGGCTTTTCCTTGTGCCAAGAAAAGAAAATCAATGGAGACCTATTCTCAACTTGTCCGCACTGAACACATACCTCATTGTTCCAAAATTCAAAATGCTGACCCTCCAGCAGCTTCTTCCCATGCTGGGCAAGGAGTCTTGGCTGGTGACTCTAGATCTCAAGGAGGCATACCTGCACGTCCCTATACGACCAGATTGCAGAAGACACCTCAGATTTCTTGCAGGATCAGAGCATTATCAATTCTCAGCATTGCCCTTTGGCTTATCTACTGCGCCCAGAGTATTCACAAAATGCCTGGCATCAGTAATTGCTTATTGCAGGCTTCAGGGAATTCAAATTTACCCATACCTGGACGACTGCCTAATACAAGCGGACAACAAGGCAAAATTAACAAAAGATTTGGAAAATGTCATACAACTATTGCAAGCCTTGGGATACACAGTCAACATGCAAAAGTCAAGACTAGTACCATCCCAAAGGATAACCTTCTTGGGTGCAGAACTGGACACATCAACTCAGATGGCTTTTCTCACAGAAGAAAAACAAAAGCAACTACCAGGTTACTTCATGACATTAACAAAGCAAACTCAGATTACTGCAAGGAAAGTCCTGCAAGCCCTGGGTTACATGGCATCCTGCATAATATTGATTCCACATGCCAGGCTGCATATGAGGAAGTTACAATGGTACCTAAGGAATGTATGGTCTCAACACAAGCACAGTCCTGAAGCCCAGATTCCAATAATTCCATGCCTGAAGCAAGAATTCCTGTGGTGGGCTCAGGCCTGTCAGTTGAACAGAGGATTGCCTTTCCAAAAACCTCATCCAAGCCAGACCATCACCACGGACGCCTCAGACCTAGGCTGGGGGGCACACATGGTGGACAAATGTATACAAGGCCTATGGACCCAAGACCAGCTGAGACTACACATAAATCTAAAGGAGATGCTGGCAGTGAAACGTGCGATCCAGGCATTCAGACCACTACTTCAACAGGGTCATCTGCTGATAAGGACGAACAATACCACAGTCATGTGGTACATCAACAAACAGGGAGGTACACACTCATATCCTCTATGCCGGATGGCAATGGACCTGTGGAATGTGGCCCTGAATCTCAACATTCAACTTCAGGCCAGATTTGTACCAGGAAAAGAAAATTCTCTAGCCGACACCTTAAGCAGAACTACCACGGATGCTCACGAATGGATGCTGCATCCAGACATATTCAAAGCCATAACAAAGAAATGGGGACTGCCAGAAATAGACCTGTTCGCCAACTTCTAATAATGATGGACAATACCACAGTTATGTGGTAAATAAACAAGCAAGGGGGCACACATTCCTACCCCCTATGCAGGCAAGCCATGACCTTGTGGAACACGGCACTAACCTATCAGGTACATCTGCAGGCACAATTCCTGCCAGGAATAAAAAATACACTGGCAGACAAACTAAGCGGAAATCTCATGGACCCTTACGAATGGAAACTAAAATCCACAGGTGTTCAGCATGATAACAAGGAAATGGGGACACCCAGACATAGAACTTTTTTGCCTCCCCTCACAATTGCCAACTACAGAAATTCTGCACAAGAACTTATCGCTCTCAAGCATAGAAAGTGGATGCTCTATCATTCAGCTGGAAAGCTCCGACAGTCTATGCCTTCCCTCCAATGCCTCTTCTTACCAAGGTGCTCGTAAAAGTCAAACGAGAAAGGCCAAAAATGATCCTGATTGCCCCAGACTGGCCACGCCAGCACTGATACCCAATCCTAAAGAGCTTGTCTCTGGGCCCAGCTTGGCCTTTGCCTCAAATTCCTCATCTGTTGACTCAACAAAACAATCAGATTCTGCACAGTCAACTCAGAACCTTAAATCTGGCAGCATTGCAGATAATGTAGCCACTCAGACTGCACCTCTCCCTAAAGCTGTTATGGATGTCATTTTAGAAGCCAGGAGGCCCAGCACTAGGAAATCTTATGCAGAAAAATGGAAGAGATTCTGTGCTTCGAACCAGGCAACAAGGGCTCTACCCACTTGTTCCAAATATACCTCAGATTTTACCATACCTAACTGAGATGCTGGACAAAGGCCTGTCTTTCTCATCAATTAAAATCCATGCCTCTGCCATTTTAGCTCATTACAATATGGAACCTCCTATTTTTTCACATCCTCTACTAAGACAGTACCTCAGAGGGGCAAAGAACATAAGACCCCCCAAGGAGAGCACCAGTGCCAACTTGGGATCTCACTTTTGTTTTAGAAAAACTCACACTGCCTCCTTTTGAACAAGCCAGCACAGCTGATATAAAATTCTTATCATGGAAAACTGCTCTGCTCCTAGCAGTAACTTCAGCAAGAAGAGTATCAGAGTTACAGGCATTAATGACTGTGGAACCTTTCATCATTTTTCACCAGGACAGGGTTTCTCTCGGGACAAACCCAACATTCATGCCTAAAGTAGATGTTCATCGTGCATACAGCTGCAGTCATAACAGATGGGTTATCCTGCCGTCAGGCGGGTCCTCGGTCGGCCGAATTCCAAAGTCTAGGTCCGACGTCGGTTGTCGTCGCTTCTTCTCTGACGTCAGTGCGGCAGGGGTATAAAAGAACCAGCCGACGCCATTTTCTTCAGTCTTTCTTGCCGCGCAGTGCCAGAAGCAGTTTGCAAGTGCCGGTCCGTCATCTCCTGAGATTTACGAACATTTTTCAGCCGAAGTCGTCTTGAAAGCTAAGTACCACATTGGGGAAACTTTTCTTGCCTCAGACAGACGTCAGACAAAGTTAATAATTGCATTTCTTGTGGGAAGCAAATACCGTTTAAGGATTTCCATTCCTTCTGCATTCCTTGCTTAGGCCCAGACCGCCTGTCATTTTTGTGCTAGATTCAACAAACGCACTATTAAGCGTCGGGTGGAGTTCGCCCAACACTATTTTGGTAAAAAATTTAAGTACATTATGTCGTCGGATACTCCGACTCCAGTTTTGAGTAAAAGACGCAAAGATAAGGACCGACATACGAGGTCCGTGACTTCTACCGACACCACGCTAAAGCCGGCTACAGGTGCTCCGGTTCTCAGCGAGGTGCCTACGCAGCCCCTGAGTACCTGTGACGCTTCTTTAGCGGTGTCTACTGTGCCCGAGGTCGCAGGCTCCTCTGCCCTCACTCCGACTACAGATACCGATGCCACTCTTGGCGGGGAAACTCAGAATTTAGACAGACCTGCCACCTCTCAAGGTGTCTTCAGGCCTTCCTCTTTTTCCATTAAGGCTTTCACAAAATCTAAAGCAGCCATGAAAACTAAGACAAGTTCCACAGAGCCCCTCTCAAGGCCCCATGCCAAAAAAACAGATGCTCAAAATAGCAGAGGATTTGATTACTCTTATCAGGGGTTCTCAACCACCCTCGGACAAAAGGCCCAGACTGGAGGAAGACTACCCTTCCTCAGACCAAGCCTGTATTACTTCAGAACATTCTGAGGACCAGGAATATTCTTATTCCCCTTTTGAAGATTCTGATGCTGAGGAGTCCATTCCCTCGGTCTCCCCCCTGAGGACTATTCTTTTGGGGAAACCTTACATACCTTGAGGGAACACTTTCACTGGGAAGGCCAAGATTACTCAGATTCCAAGAAAAGGCTCAGGGATTTTCTCCTGCTTCCTCAGCACAGGCCTCTGGCTATCCCTCCTGTTTTGGATATTTTAGATGTGTACACAGAAGCCAGCCTCAACCCAGATTCTTTACCCCCAGCTCCTGTTAAGCCTGACAGGTATTACCGGGTTCCTAATTCACACCAATTCCTATACAAGAGCCATGCTGCTGACCCAGAAACTATTTCACAGGGTCCCAAGGGAATTAAGGCCTCTACTGCCAAAAACCCATTAACTTCAGAGAGGGATTCCAGAGCTTTAGAAAGGTGGGGGGAAAAGGTATACACCTCGGCCACTTTAACCATGAGGGCATTAAACTGTTAGTTCCATATGATAAAGTATCAACAGTTTTTGTTATCTCAGTTGAAAAGCAAAATGACACAACCTGAACAACCAGATTTAAAGGAGTTGCAGGATTTGTTGCATAGTGCAGAGCAAGTGAGTAAACATACCTTGCAATGTGGTTTTGATGCTTTAGAGGCCTCATGTAGAGCTGCTGTTACAGGGTCTGTCATGCGTAGACATGCTTGGCTCAAAGAGCAAACCTTACCAGATCATGTCAAAGCTAAATTACTAGATGCACCCCTTCAAAAAGATGTATTGTTTGGTGTTAAAGCTGAGGAGGTACTAAAGAAAATGGAGGAAAAGGCAAAATCAATGCAAACAGTGAAAGATTTCCTACAGGTACAGCCTCCATGTTTCAGCAGAAACTGGGCTTCAAAAAATTGGTCCTTTCCAGCCATGGACAGACCTCAAAGAGGTAGATACAGGCGCCCGAGGGGTAAAGGGCAATCTCAAGGATCATTTAGAGCCAGACAATGGCAAGCACCTACACCAAGAGGTGGAGAAGATAGATCGCAGCCATTCAGAAAGCAGACACAACGACTTTCCCCTTTGCATGCCAAGCAAAGCTTTAATGGCAGCACCTTTAGGCGGAAAACTGGCATTATTTTCAAAAAAATGGCATATTGTCACAAAAGACAAATGGGTCCTGGACATTATAGACAGAGGCTACAGATTCCACTTTCACACCCTTCCAAAAATGAGAGGCATGCCAAACCTGCCACAAAATCAAAGGGCAGAGGCACAAAAAACAAATTTCAGCTCTCATGGACATGAAAGCTATTCAAGAGGTACCTGCAAAAGAACAGGGTCAAGGTTTTTATTCCAGACTATTCCTGGTACCAAGGAAGGACAAAGATTGGAGACCTATTTTGGACCTATCCATCCTAAACACATATTTACTGCCAAAATTCAAGATGCTCACATTACAGCAACTTCTTCCCATGCTGGGCAAGGAGTCTTGGCTGGTAACATTGGACCTCAAGGAGGCATACCTGCATGTCCCTATCAGACAAGATTGCAGAAGATACCTCAGATTTCTTGCAGGTTCAACCCATTATCAATTCTCTGCATTGCCCTTTGGCTTATCTACTGCGCCCAGAGTGTTTACGAAATGCCTGGCATCAGTAATTGCCTTCTGCAGACTTCAAGGGATACAAATATACCCATATCTGGACGACTGCCTGATCCAAGCGGACAGCAAGCACATACTTCTGAAACACCTGGCCTTTGTAATAAAATTGTTGACCTTTCTGGGATACACAGTCAACAAAAAGAAATCAAAACTAATACCCTCTCAATAATTTTCCTGGGTGCCAGCTTGAATACAAACACCCAGATGGCCTACCTCACGCCAGAGAAGCAAGGGCAACTATCTCAATACTTCAGAAAAATGGAAACCTTCACTAGGCTGACTGCAAGGAAAGTCCTGCAGGCTCTGGGATTCATGGCATCTTGCATCCTATTGATCCCATATGCAAAGCTGCATATGAGGAAACTTCAATGGTACCTAAAAAAACTTATGGTCTCAACACAGCCACAGTTTGGAAACAATTATACCACTCATTCCATGTCTTCAAAAGGAATTTCTGTGGTGGGCTCAAGCATGCCAAAGAAACCTAGGTCTCCCTTTCTGCATGCCTCAAGCAAATCAAGTCATCACAACAGACGCCTCGGACTACTCCTGGGGGGTGCACATGACAGATCAGTGCATTCAGGGCAAATGGTCCCAAAAAGAGCAGCACCTACACATCAATCAAAAGAAAATGCTAGCGGTACAAAATGCAATTATGGCCTTCAAAGACCTACTGCATCCAGGCCAGCTATTGATAAGGACAGACAACACCACAGTGATGTGGTACATAAACAAACGGGGACTAACTCATTCATACCACCTGTGCAGACTAGCCATGTCCCTTTGGAACATGGCTCTGGAATTGCAAATCCAACTTCAAGCACAATTCCTGCCAGGGAAGGAAAACACGCTGGCAGACAACCTAAGCAGAAATATGACAGATCCACACGAATGGAAGTTGCATCCTCAAGTTTTCGCAAAGATAATTCAGGCATGGGGACAACCAGACATAGATCTCTTTGCTACCCACAAAAATTACCAACTGAAAAAATTTTGCTCAAGGACCTATCATCCACAGGCCTGGAAAGTGGACGCACTTTCTTTCAATTGGACAACATTGACAGTCTATGCCTTTCCACCTCTTCCTCTGCTGCCCAAAGTTCTATTAAAAGCTAGAGCAGAGAGGCCAAAGATGATTCTGATTGCTACAGACTGGCCAAGACAACACTGGTATCCACTTCTGAAGAGCCTGACGCATTCCCCCCATGGATCCTGCCTCTAGTGCCTCTTCTGTTGACCCAACACAGCTTCAAAACTCTTCACAGTCAGCTAAAAACCCTCAATCTAGAAGCCTGGAGGATTCCTTGATTTCCCAACAGACCCTTCCCTCCAATGAGGTGCAGGATGTCATCTTGCAGGCCAGAAGACCTTCAACTAGAAAAGCCTACTCCGCCAAATGGAAACGGTTTTGTGCCTGGAATCAGAAAAAGGGCCGGAGTCCTTAGGTTCTAAATTTACCTCAAATATTACAATACCTAGCTGAGATGTTAAACAGTGGACTTTCCTTCTCCTCCATCAAGATCCATGCTTCAGCCATTTCTGCAGAATACAACACTGATCCTCCTTTATTCTCTCATCCTCTCTTAAGACAGTTCCTCAGAGGGGCTAAGAATATAAAACCCCCAAGGAAACCTCCAGTACCTGCTTGAGACCTCAACTTCATTTTAGAAAAACTGACCCTGCCTCCATTTGAGCCAGCTGCCTCAACAGAACTACAATATTTGTCATGGAAAACAGCCTTCCTTCTGGCTATCAACTCAGCACGCAGGGTTTCCGAGCTACAAGCCCTCATGGCGGTGCAACCTTTCATCATTTTCCATCAGGACATAGTTTCCTTACGAACCAACCCTTCCTTTATGCCAAAGGTAGTATCCAGTGTAGCCTTGAATCAGACTATACACTTACCTACCTTTTAACCTAACCCACAAAACAAAGGGGAAAGACTGCTACACTCCTTGGACATTCGCAGACAACTTCGTTATTATTTGGACAGGACAAAGCCATTCAGAAAATCAGAGCAACTCTCTGTGTCCTATGCTACAGGTGCTCAAGGAAAGGCTATTTCCAAACAGACAATCTCAAAATGGATAGCCCACTGCATACGCTTTTGTTACTCATTTCATGGAAAAACTGTACCTACAAGCATCAGAGCTCACTCCACAAGGGCCACAGCTACCTCTGCAGCTTTCCTCAGGGGGGTTCCTACCAAGGATATTTTGGAAGCAGCCACTTTGAGTTCTGTGCACACTTTCTCCAAGCACTATCACCTTCCAGTATACTCTAGATCTAGAGCGGGCTTTGCCACAGCAGTCTTGCAGGGCATCCTTGCTCCTCCTAGTTCCACTTAGTGCCTGCCACCCCTTTTTAGCTTTGGGATTCTACCCATCTGTTATGACTGCAGCTGTATGCACGATGAACATAGTACAGTTTTGTACCTACCATAAATGTAGATGTTCGAGTGCTAATACAGCTGCAGTCCAGGTTTCCCTCCCTCCATCCCCTCTTGGGACAGGCCTTTTGACAAACACCTCCTGATTGGGGTATTCTTTATGGTGTATTTGCTTGCAAACTACTGTTTTTTGATTATATTTCATTGCATTGTTACATGAGTTTGTTTTGCCTTCCTTCTGGGGGCACCTGACATCTGGGGCAAGAAAAACTGAAGAAAATGGCGTCGGCTGGTTCTTTTATACCCCTGCCCCACTGACGTCAGGGAAGAAGCGACGACAACCGACGCTGGACCTAGACTTTGGAATTCGGCCGACTGAGGACCCGCCTGACGGCAGGATAACCCATCTGTTATGACTGCAGCTGTATTAGCACTCGAACATCTACATTTATGGTAGGTACGAAACTGTGCTTTTCCAATGTTGCCCTGAACCAAACCATTCATTTACCAACTTTCTACCCAAATCCCCAGAATAAAGGGGAGAGACTTCTGCACGCTTTGGATATACACAGACAGCTACGATTCTACTTGGACAAAACAAAAGCTTTCAGAAAAACTGAGCAACTGTTTGTAGCCTATGCTGCAGGGTCACAAGGAAAACCTATCACAAAGCAGACAATTTCAAAAAAGGATACGACACTGCATCCGCTTCTGTTATGCACAACATGGCAAATCAGTGCCTAAGGTCATTAGGCCACATTCTACCAGAGCAGCAGCAACTTCAGCAGCCTTTCTCAGAGGAGTACCAACCAAAGACATTTTAGAAGCTGCCACCTGGAGCTCAGTACACACTTTCACCATGCACTAGCACTTGCCTCTCTACTCAAAATCCAGAGCAGGCTTTGCCACTGCAGTCCTACAGGGCCTGGTAGCCTCTCCAAATCCACTCTAGACCCAACCGCCCATCCTCAGCTTTGGGATTCAACCCAAGTGTAATGACTGCAACAGTGAAACACTATGAACATAGTACAGTTGTGTACCTACCATAAATGTAGATTTTCGAGTGTATTCACTGTTTCAGTCCAGGATGTCCTTCAAGGATGCATATGCAGTCATAACATATGGGTTGTCCTGCCTCAGGCAGCCCTTCGGTCGGCCGGATTCCAAAGTCTGGGTCTGGCCTCGGCTGATGTCGCACTTTCCCCGACGTCAGAGCTTCTGGGGTATAAAGGCATCAGCCGATGCCATTTTCCTCAGTCTTTCTTGCCGCGCGGTGCCCGAAGCAGAAACTGTTCACAAGTGCCGGTCGGTCAGATCTAGAGATTTCAGCTACCGAAGACTTCGAAAAAAGCTAAGTACCCCGTTGGGGACTCTTTCTTGCCTCAGCCGATGTCAGACAAAGTAAATAATTGTTTAACTTGTGGGAAACAAATACCTCATAAGGATTTCCATTCTTACTGCCTTCCTTGCTTAGGCCCAGACCACGACGTATCAACTTGTTTAGCCTGTGCCTCCTTCAACCGACGGACTCTTAGACGTCGGTCGGAGTTTGCAGAAGAATTTTTCGGATCCGCTTTTGCATATAAAATGCCGTCGGAGACCCCGACTACGCATTTGGCCAAAAAACGCAGGGGAAAGGACTGACACTCGCGGCCCGCGGTTTCGGCTGAAACTACGGCTATGCCTACCGCGAGTGTCTCTGTTTCGGCTGAAACCGAGCCCTCGTTACTTACTGCGACAGAAACCATACCTCCGACAACCGAGGCCAGAGAGGCCCCGGCTGAGTCGGCTTTAGAAATCCCTACCGAAGCTAGCGTTCAAGATTTGTCCGACACCATTCCATTGGACATTTCTACACCTGCATGTGGGGCAGCTAGGCCCCCAGCTTCTATGTCTATTAAGGCCTTCTCCAGGGCTAAAGCTGCCAAACTTTCCAAAGCTTTACCTGCCAAATCTACTTCTCAGAGGCCTTCCTCAAGTTCTCAGATTCTCAGTCTTGTTGAGGACCTTATATCCTTGATTAGGGGTTCCCAACCTCACCCAGACAGGGCCTCCCAACCTCCACCAGACAAAAGGCCTAGGACTGATCCCTCTGAACCTCTCTCCTCTGATTACTCCACGGATGGATCTGATTTGTCAGACCATCAGGAATGGGCCTATTCTCCTTATGAGGATTCAGATGCTGAAGATTCTATTCCTTTGGCCTCCCCTCCTGAAGAATTTTCCTTTGGGGAGACCTTGCACTCTATGAGGGAACACTTTCAATGGCAGGGTCAGGATTTTTCTGATTCTAGAAAAAGACTAAGGACTTTTTTACATTTGCCCCAGCATAGGCCCTTAGCCATACTACCAGTGCTAACTGTAATTGATGATGTGTATAATGATGTTAGTTCTGCACCTGATTCTCTTCCCCCGGCCCCTGCCAAACCTGACAGATATTACAGGGTCCCGGATTCTCACTTCCACCTGTATAAAGCCCATGCTGCAGACCCAGAAGCTATTTCACAGGGCCCAAAAGGTGTTGCAGCTGCCACTGCCAAAAATCCCCTACCCTCTGAAAGAGAGTCTAGAGCATTAGAGATGGGGTAAAAGGTTTATACATCTGCTACTCTTTCTGCCAGGGCATTAAACTGTCAATTCCATATGATACAGTACCAAGAATATTTGTTAGATCAGCTGAATAAGAAGCTTTCTTCTCCTGCACCTTTAGACCGTAAATCCCTTCAGGATTTGGTACACAACTCTCAGCAGGTCAGTAATCATTTCTTAAAATGTGGCTATGATGCACTGGAGGCTTCATTTAGATCAGCTATGACTGGGGCAGTAATTCGTAGGCATGCCTGGCTAAAAGAGCCATCCCTGCCAGACCATGTCAAGGCTAAACTCCTAGATGCTCCAATGGAGAAACAAAGTTTATTTGGCTCCCCTGCACAGGAGATTCTAAAGAAAGTGGAAGAAAAAGCAAAATCTGTGCAAACAGTAAAGGAATTTCTACAGGTCCAACCTCCGAGGTTCAGCAGAAACTGGCCTTCCAAGAATTGGTCCTTTCCAGACACCTCCAGAGCGCAGAGGGGCAGGAATAGACGCCCTCGAGGCAGAGGTCAATCAAAGGGTGCCTATAGGGGCCGTCAGTGGCAGCCTGCCAACCAGAGGAGAAGTGCCACAGCTGCAACTACAACCACTACCACAGGACAGACACAATGACTTGACTCTGATTCCGCCTACCAGGGAACAACTGGAAGCTCCCTTGGGCGGAAAGCTGGCTTTATTCTCAAAAAACTGGCATTGCATTACAAAGGACACATGGACATTGCAAACAATAGACAAAGGATACAGGTTTCACTTCCACACTTTACCAAAAAGGAGCGGAATGCCAAACCTACCACCAAACCAGAAGCCAGAGGCTTTAAGACAAATCAAAAATTTACTTCAGATGAAAGCGATAGAAAGGGTACCATCTATGGAACAAGGCCACTCCAGACTATTCCTTGTACCAAGAAAAGAAAACCAATGGAGGCCTATTCTCGACTTGTCCGCACTGAACACATATCTCATTGTGCCAAAATTCAAAATGCTGACCCTACAGCAACTTCTTCCCATGTTGGGCAAGGAGTCTTGGCTGGTGACTCTAGATCTCAAGGAGGCATACCTGCACGTCCCTATCCGACCAGATTGCAGAAGACACCTCAGATTTCTTGCAGGATCAGAGCATTATTAATTCTCAGCATTACCCTTTGGCTTATCTACTGCGCCCAGAGTATTCACGAAATGCCTGGCATCAGTAATTGCACATTGCAGACTTCAGGGGATTCAAATCTACCCATACCTGGACGACTGCCTAATACAAGCGGACAACAAGACAAAATTGATAAAGGATTTGGCCTATGTCATACACCTGCTACAGGCCTTGGGATACACAATCAACATCCAAAAGTCAAGACTAGTGCCATCCCAAAGGATAACCTTTTTGGGTGCGGATCTAGACACAGTAACTCAGATGACTTTTCTCACAGAAGAAAAACAAAAACAACTTCCAGATTACTTCATGACTTTGACAAGACAAACTCAGCTTACTGCAAGGAAAGTCTTGCAGGCCCTGGGTTTCATGGCATCCTGCATAATCTTGATCCCACATGCCAGGCTGCATATGAGGAAATTACAATGGTACCTAAGGAATGTATGGTCTCAACACAGACACAGTCTAGAAACCTTGATACCAATCATTCCATGCCTTCAAAAGGAATTCCTGTGGTGGGCTCAGGCCTGCCAGTCCAACAGAGGGTTGCCTTTCAACAAACCAAAACCAAGGCAGACCATCACCACGGACGCCTCAGACCTAGGATGGGGAGCACACATGGAGGACAAATGTATCTAAGGCCTATGGCCTCAAGGACAGCTAAACTTGCACATAAACCAAAAGGAGATGCTGGCAGTGAAGCATGCAATCGAGGCATTCAGACCATTCCTCCAGCAAGGACATCTGCTGATAAGGACAGACAACACCACGGTCATGTGGTACATAAACAGGGAGGCACGCATTCCTACCCTCTATGCCGGATGGCAATGGATCTGTGGAACCTAGGCCTGAATCTCAATATCCAGCTGCAGGCCATATTTGTACCAGGAAAAGAGAATTCACTAGCAGACAGCTTAAGCAGGACTACCACGGATGCTCACGAATGGATGCTGCATCCAGACATCTTCAAACTCATAACAAAGAAATGGGGATTGCCAGAGATAGATCTGTTCGCCTCCCCTCTCAACCACCAACTGAAGAAATTCTGCTCTAGGACATACCACCCACAAGCCTGGAGGGTGGACTCTCTCTCTTTCAGCTGGAATGCCCTAATAGTGTATGCATTCTCACCTCTCCCATTGATGTACAAGGTTCTACTGAAGATCAGGGAGGAACAGCCAAAGGTGATACTAATAGCACCGGACTGGCCAAGACAACACTGGTATCCGCTACTGAGAAGCATGTCTCAGGCGAACTCATGGCCTCTACCCCTATGGCCTCTTCTTCTAACGCAGAACAATTTCAAGACCCTGCATCCAAACTTGAAAACACTGCAACTAACTGCCTGGAAAATTGCTTAAAACCAAACCAAACTGTCTTATCTCAGAGGGTCAAGGACATTATCCTGGAGGCTCGCAGACCCTCCACAAGGAAGACATACTCAGCTAAATGGAAGAGATTCCTCATTTGGAGCACATCAAAGAGCACAGATGTCACAGTGGCAAACCTTGTACACATCCTAGAATACTTAGCAGAATTGTTCCACAATGGCCTGTCTTACTCTTCCATTAAGATTCATGCTTCAGCAATTTCAGCAGAATACAATATGGATCCTCCTATCTTCTCTCACCCTCTACTCAGACAATTTTTGAGAGGGATCAAAAATGTTAAACCTCCAAGGAGACCCCCTCTGCCTGCATGGGATCTCAATTTTGTGCTGGAAAAATTGACACTATCAGCAAGAAGAGTATCCGAGTTACAGGCATTAATGGCAGTGCAGCCTTTCCTTATTTTTCACCAGGATAGAGTGTCTCTGAGAACCAATCCTACTTTCATGCCAAAGGTGGTATCCAGGGTATCCTTGAACCAAGCTATTCATTTGCCTACGTTCTTCCCTAACCCACAGAACAAAGGAGGAAAACTCTTGCACACCTTGGATATACACAGACAACTACGCTACTATCTGGACAGAACTAAAACCAGCAGAAAAACTGACCAACGTTTTGTAGCCTATGCAACTGGGTGCAAGGAAAAGCAATTTCCAAGCAGACAATTTCAAAATGGATAGGAAATTGCATTCGCTTTTGCTACTCTTTTCATGGAAAGACAGCTCCTGAAAATATCAGGCCTCATTCCACAAGGGCCACAGCCACCACTACAGCTTTCCTACGAGGGGTGGCTACCAAGGACATTTTAGAAGCTGCTACTTGGAGCTCCATGCATACATTTGCCAAGCATTATAATCTACCTTTATACTCCAGATCCCGAGCAGGCTTTGCAACTGCAGTTTTACAGAGGATCTTAACTACATCATCCTTATCTTAGTACCTCCTCCCCCAGTTTGGCTATGGTATTCTACCCATATGATATGACTGCAGATGCTTCCTTGAAGGACATAGTACAGTTTTGTACCTGCCATAAATGTAGATGTCCGATAGGTATGCATCTGCAGTCAGGATTACCCACCCTCCTTCCCCTCTGTGGTATTCCTAGGGTGCTTACCCCTATTTCAGCTAGCTGGGGGAATCTATTATGGTGTATTTGTTTGTTTGTTTGTATATATGTATATATATATATATATATATATATATATATATATATATATATATATATATATATATATATATATATATATTTTTTTTTTTTTTTTTTGCTACTGTTTGGAACATTCTACATTTATCCAAATTTAGCCTTCCTAGAGGGCACCTGGCATCTGGGGCAAGAAACACTGAGGAAAATGGCGTCGGCTGATGCCTTTATACCCCAGAAGCTCTGACGTCGGGGAAAGTGTGACATCAGCCGAGGCCAGACCCAGACTTTGGAATCCGGCCGACCGAAGGGCTGCCTGAGGCAGGACAACCCATATGTTATGACTGCAGATGCATACCTATCGGACATCTACATTTATGGTAGGTACAAAACTGTACTTTACCCACCCACCTTCTCCCTTTTCATTGCTGGGACTTCTCTGTACTTTTCAACTCTATACAACCTATGTGGTGTATTTGCTTGTAGATGAAGGAAATGTTTATATTAGTACATGCATGCTTTTTGGCATAATTTTATTTTTTCCAGCCTTCCTATCTGGGGGCACCTGACATCTGGGGCAAGAAAAACTGAAGACAATGGCGTTGGTTGCATCTTTTATACCCCTGGCACACTGACGTCAGGGAAGAGGCGACCACAACCGACGCTGGACGAAGACTTTGGAACTCAGGCCAACTGCGGGTAGCCTGCTTGCGTATAACCCAAGTGTAATGACTGCAACAGTGAATACACTCGAACATCTACATTTATGGTAGATACACAACTGTACTTTACTTTGGTGGGCAGAGGCTTGCCACCAAAACAAGGGAATGCCATTCCCTCTACCCCTTGCCGCGCAAGCCCTTCCAACAGACTCAGACTATGCATGGGGGGCTCACCTGGCAGGGAAGTGCATTCAGGGCAAATGGAACCCAAGTCAAATGCACCTGCCTATCAGTCAAAAAGAAATGTTAGCTGTACAGAATGCACTGACAGCCTTCAAGGACCACATTCTTCCCAGACAATTAATGGTAAAGATGGACAACACCACTGTTATGTGGTACATAAACAAGCAGGGGGTACCCATTCATGCCCCCCCTGTAGACTAGCCATGGCTCTGTGGAACACAGACCTAAGCTACTAAGTGCATCTACAGGCTCAATTCCTGCCAGGAAAGCTAAATACGCTGGGAAACCAACTAAGCAGAAGTCTCATGGACCCACACGAGTGGAAACTAGAACCAAAGGCTTTCAACATGTTGATAAACAAATGGGGGAGCCCAGATATAGACCTGTTTGCCTTCCACCAGAACTACCAATTGGACAAATTCTGTACAAGGACTCCCCACAAACAAGCTTGGAAAGTGGATGCCCTGTCCTTCAACTGGAAAAATCTTACAGTTTATGCCTTTCTTCCTCTGCCTCTTCTCTCCAAAGTACTACTAAAGATTAAACAGGACAAACCAAGGTTGATACTGATTGCACCAGACTGGCCACGCCAACACTGCTACCCCCTCTTGCGCAGTGTCACTGCTGGCTCCATGGCACCTGCCTCAGACCCCTACCCTGCTGTCCCAGCAGGAGGGCCAGATTCTACATCCTCAGCTTAAAACCCTGAACTTTGCAGCCTGGCTAATTACCTAATCTCTCAGTTGCCATCCCTCAGTAAACAAGTGTTGGATGCCATTTTGGAGGCAAGGTGGCCTAGCACTACAAAACCTTATGCTGAAAAATAGAAAAGATTCTGTTCGTGGAACCAACCTCAAAGGATGGGCACAGCAGCGCCCAATTTACCTCAGATTCTTCAATACTTAACTGAGATGCTTCACAAGGGCCTTTCCTTTTCCTCCATCAAATTTAATGCCTCAGCCATTTCAGCTCATTACAACACAGAAACACCCTTCCTCTCTCCACTGCTCAAGCAGTTCCTCAGCGGAGCCAAAACTTAAGACCACCCAGGAGAGCCCCAACTCCAACCTGGGACCTTAACTTTGTATTGTTAAAACTCACTCTACCTCCTTTTGAGCCAGCTGCATGTGCAGAGTTAAAATTCCTTTCTTAGAAAACAGCCTTCCTTTTAGCAATCACTTCAGCAAAAAAGGGTATCTGAATTGCAGGCCCTTATGGCAGTGGAGCCTTTTATCATCTTAATGCGGACAGGGTGTCCCTCAGGACCAATCCCTCCTTCATGCACAAGGTAGTTTCCAGTGTGGCTCTTAATCAGTCCATTCATTTGCCAACCTTCTTTTCTAATCCACAGAACAAAGGGGAGCAGATAAATGCACTCCTTAGATGTGCACAGACAACTTGTATTCTACTTGGACAGGACTAAACCTCAAAGGAAATGTGAACAACTGCTGGTGTCATTTGCTGCAGGGGCAGAGGGGAAGGCCATTTCAAAGCAAACCATTTCTAATTGGATAGCCCATTGCATTCATTTCTGTTATAAGCACCATGGGAAAACCTACCCCACAGGGGGATAAGACCACACTCAACCAGGACTGCATCTACCTCTACAGCCTTTCTCAGAGGTGGCCCTACCAGGGACATCCTAGAAGCTGCTACCTGGAGTTCTGCACATACTTTCACCAAGCATTACCATTTGCCAATTTTCTCTAAATCCAGAGCGGACTTTGCCACTGCAGTCTTGCAGGGCCTTATAGGCTGGTCCAAATGCTATTTAAATTCCTCCTCCCATCCTTAGCTTTGGGAATCTACCCAAATGTGATGACTGCAACAGTGAAACACGAAGAACATTGTACAGTTGTGTAAACTTACCATAAATGTAGATGTTCAAATGTATTCACTGTTGAAGTCCTGGTTTCCCTCCCTCCTTCCCCCTTTTCCCTTTTCCTAAGGTGCAGGCTAAATTTGGTATTATTTCCCATAATAGTTTTTGGTTTAAGGCTTGTTTTCTGGGGCTTCTGGACTGTTCTGCCAAGAAAGACTGGGGAAGTGACGTTGGCTGGCTCCTTTTGTATCCGACGCCCTGACGTCCTTTACAACCGATGGCAGCTGATGTCATTTTTACTTACCTTTGGTATTCTGGCCGAGGACTACCGGGAACCGGATAACCCATTTGTTAAGACTGCAACAGTGAATACACTCGGAACATCTACATTTATGGTAAGTGTACACAACTGTACTTTCTGTCCTTAGAAGGCATGCTTGGCTTAAGAAACGGCCCTTGCCAGACCATGTCAAATCCAAATTATTGGAAGCACCCTTGCACAGACAACTTATTTGGCACCAAGTCAGAGGAGGTCTTAAAAAAACATGGAAGAAAATCTAAATATATGCCGACAGTTAATTTCCTGCAAGTCTAGCCACCCAGGTTCAGTAGGCATTGCCCCTCCAAGCACTGGTCCTTTCCTGCCCCCTCCAGGTCAGTTCTGCCCAGACTCCAGGGAAGCAGACCTCCCCAGACAACAGTCACAGGGGATGCAGAGATCAAAGCAATGGAGTTCCTCCACTTCAAAACCAGGGAGTGCTAAGCCACCTCCTCATGGTAAGAGCTCTCAGTGACTCGCCACTTCCACCCCCTCTCTCTGCACATCTGCACTTGCCCCTAGGAGGAATACTCTCCTTCCACTCAAGCACCTGGGCCACCATTACCAACAACCGCTGGGTCCACAACAGTGTCCCAGTGATACAAATTCTCTTTCCACACTCTTCCAACCCCAAAAGGGTTCCCAGATCTTTCTCCAAACCAGTGGGCAGAGGCCAAAAAGCAAGTCCTTTCTCTGCTCTCTGTGAGGACAGTAGAGCACGTTCCTGCAGAACAAATAGGCCAAGGTTTCAACTCCAGCTCTTTCTGGTACCCAGAAAAGAAGAGGGCACCTGGTGCCCCATCCTTGATCTATACATTCTAAACGCACCTTCCTGGTGATTCCAAAATTCAAAATGCTCACCCTCCAACAACTACTGCTACTTTTGCTGTCCAAGAATGCTTGGTTAGCAACCCTAGACCTAAAAGAAGCCTACCTCCACATCCCAATCAGGGAATCATGCAGGAAATATCTATGTTTTAGGGCAGAATCTTTGCACTTTCAGTTCTCTGTGTTTCCCTTTGGCTTTTCTACTGCTCCCGGAGTTTTCACAAAATGTCTGGCTCTGGCCATTGCCTTTTGCAGACAGAGAAATATTCAGGTTTACCCATACTTACACAAATGCATTATTCAGGCAGATAGCCAGGAAAAGCTGCTCAAGCACCTGCCCTTGTAAAGACCCTACTAACCTCCCTAGGGTACACTATCATTGTAAAGAAATCCAGACTAGTACCCACAAAAGATTATATGGGAGCAAGCCTGGGCACAGCATCCCAGATGGCATTCCTTACTCCAGAAAAGCAATCTTACCTGACAGCCTATTTCTCTCAACAAGCCACCAAACCCCAGTTATCCATAAGGAAAATCCTGCAAGCTCTGAGGTTCATGGCATCTTGCATTCTACTCATTCCATATGCCAGACTGCATATGAGGAAACTTCAGTGGTACCCAAAAAGCCCTTGGTGTCAACACTCTCAAGACCTGGGAACTCTTATACCAATGATACCTTGCCTAAGGAAAGATGTTCTATGGTGGGCAGCAGCATGCTACCACAACAGGGGACTACCCTTCCCACCACCCAGACCCTCACCACAGGCGCATCAGACTATGCCTGGGGTGCACACCTGGATGACAGGTGCATACAGGGCCAGTGGAGCCCACATCAAATACATCTGCACATCAGCCAAAAAGAGATGTTAGCTGTTCAGCACAGATTGACAGCTTTCAGGCCCTTTCTCTCCCCAGGAGTTCTATTGATCAAAACAGAACACTACTGTGATGTGGTAGATCAAGAAGAAGGGAGGGACCGACTCCTACCCTCTATGCAGGCTCGCCATGACCCTTTGTCACACAGCCTCAGCCATGCAACAAAACCTGTTAGCACAATTCCTGGCAGGCTCTCTAAACAATCTGTCAGACAACTTAAGCAGAAATCTTCAGGACCCACATGAGCGGCGGCTAGACAAAAGAACCTTCACCCTAATAACTCAAAAATGGGATGCCCCGAAGGTCGACCGCTTTGCTTCCCACTACAACCATCAGCTCAGCAAATTCTGCACCAGGAAGCCTCACTGCAGGGCCTGGAAAGTGGATGCCCTCTCCTTCCACTGGAGCAACCTCTCGGTCCGTGTTTTTCTCCCACTACCTGTCATTACCAGGGTACTGCTCAAAATAAGGGAGGAAAAACCGAGGACAATTCTAATTGCTCCAGACTGGCCTTGTAAGCACTGGTACCCACTGCTGAGCAGACTGTCCCCTCTGCCACCATGACATCTCCCTCAGGTCCCAACCCTCCTAACCCAGAGGGAAGGAGAATTCATGCATCCCCAGTTGCAGACGCTCAGTTTAGCAGCATGGCTTATTCTCTGACCACTGAACAAGCTGCCAATCTCAGTAAACAGGTTCTAGATGTTGTATGTGAGGCCAGATGCCCTAGCACTAGAAAGTCTTATGCTGACAAATGGTAAAGGTTCCGCACCTGGATTCATGCTAAGGGAGCTGATATTTCACAGCCCTCCCTGCCTCTCATCCTGGATTACCTAGCTGACCTGCTACACAGTGGTCTTTCCTTTTCCTCTATAAAAATTCATGCCTCTGCTATCTCTGCTCATTTCAATACTGGGCAACCACTTTTCTCACATCCTCATATCAAACAGATGTTCATCGTGTTACCCTGCTGCAGTCATCACACTTGGGTTATCCTGCCGTCAGGCGGTCCCGCAGTCGGCCTGAGTTCCAAAGTCTTGGTCCAGCGTCGGTTGCTGTCGCTTCCTCCCTGACGTCAGTGCACCAGAGGTATATAAGAGGCATCCAACACCATTTTCTTCAGTCTTTCTTGCCGAGCGGTGCCTGAAGCAGAAGCAGTTCGCAAGTGCCGGTCGGCCGACACCTGAGATTTTCGAATCGAATTTCAGTCCGAAGTCTTCATTAAAACGAAGTACCCCGTTGGGGAACCTTTTCTTGCCTCAGTCCGATGTCAGAAAAAGTTAACAATTGCATTTCTTGTGGGAAGCAAATACCTCATAAGGACTTAAATTCTTATTGTATTCCTTGCCTAGGCCCAGACCACGACGTCACAGGTTGTCGGTTTTGTGCTAGGTTTAATAAACGAACAATCAAACGTCGTTTTGACTTCGCACGACATTACTTTGGTAGGAAATTTAATTATATCATGCTGACGGAGCAGCCGACGACCGGCATGCATAAAAAACACAAGGATAAGGACAGGCAGCCTAGAACCAAGCCAGACTCTGAGGCCTCTTCTGGGCCTGTCACCAGTTCTCCGGTTTTCAGTGAGGCGCCTACACAGCCCCTGACGACCGCGGAAATTGAACCCCAGACAGCTTCGGATTCTCAAGCGGAGTGTACTAGGCCGTCGCAACCATCTTCATTAGGCCCTTCCGACACCGGAGCAGAAGGTGACCCCGGTGCAGTAGAAACGCCTTCGGTTTCAGAAGGTGTCTTCAGACCGACTACACTCACCATTAAATCTTATGCTAAGCTAAAAACTCCATTAAAACCAAAAAAGACTGTACATCAGTCTCCTGTTCAAGGCCCCATGCCTAAGAAACAGATGCTTAAGATGGCTGAAGATTTGATTTCCCTAATCAAGGGTTCCCATCCCCCTCCTGATAAAAGGCCTAGACAAGAGGAGGACTATGCTTCCTCTGACAAGGTTTCTATTTCCTCAGATTCTTCTGAGGAACAGGATTACGCTTTTCCCCCTTATGAAGATTCTGAAGCTGAAGACTATTCCCTCAGCATCTCCCCCTGAAGACTACTCCTTTGGGGAAACAACATACCGTGAGGGAACATTTCCACTGCGAAGGCCAGGGCTACTCTGATTCTAAGAAAAGGCTCCGAGAGTTTCTTTTACTACCCCAGCACAGACCTCTTGCTATCCCTCCAGTTTTAGATATTGTGGATGATGTTTACTTAGAGTCTAGTCTAAATCCAGACTTCCCTACCTCCTGCTCCTGCCAAACCCGACAGATACTACAGAGTACCTGACACAAATTCCTTTATAAAAGCCCTCTGGCTTACCCAGAAACAATTTCCCAGAGGGGCTAAAGCTTCTATGGCTAAAAATCCTGTACCCTCTGAAAGGGATTCCAGAGCTTTAGATAGATGGGGAAAGAAGATATACACCTCAGCTACTCTGGCTATGAGAGCATTAAATTGTCAGTTTCACATGCTGAAATATCAGCAATTCCTAATGTCTCAAAACAAAAACTGAGCACACATTCTGAACAGGCTGAATTCAAGGAAATGCAGGATCTGTTGCATGCAGCTGAACAGGTGGGCAAACATAGTTTACAATGTGGATTTGATTCATTGGAAGCTACCTGTAGAGCAGCTGTTACTGGGTCTGTCCTGCGCAGACATGCTTGGTTAAAAGAACAAACCCTACCTGATCATGTTAATGCAAAATTATTGGATGCACCTTTACAGCAGATGTCTTATTTGGTGTCAAAGCAGAAGAGGTTTTAAAGAAAATGGAGGATAAGGCTAAGTCTATGCAGACGGTCAAGGATTTTTTACAGGTACAACCCCCTCGTTTCAGCAGAAATTGGCCAACAAAAAACTGGTCCTTTCCAGCTTCTTACAGACAGCAGAGGGGCAGAGGTCAGTCACAAGGCCCTTACAAACCTCGCCAATGGGGTGCCACAACCCAGAAAGGAGGTGAAGACAGGCCCCAAGCTAGCAGAAGACAAACACAATGACTTTAACCCTCCAAATACCAAGCAAATTTCTCTTGGCAGCTCCCGTGGGAGGAAAATTAGCACTTTTTGCAGACAACTGGCACATCATCACAAAAGACAAATGGGTCCTAAACATTGTCTCACAAGGATACAGATTCCACTTTCATACCTTGCCAAGGATAAAAGGAATGCCAAACCTGCCACCAAATCAATGGGCAGAGGCACAAAAACAAATTACAGCTCTCATGGATATGAGAGCCATTCACCATGTACTTACACAGGAGCAAGGACAAGAATTTTACTCGACTCTTTCTAGTACCCAGAAAGGACAAAGCATGGAGACCCATTCTGGATCTTTCAATTCTGAACACCTATCTGCAAGTACCAAAATTCAAGATGCTAACACTACAGCAGCTTCTTCCCATGCTGGGCAAGAAGGCTTGGCTAGTAACGTTGGATCTCAAGGAGGCATACCTGCATGTCCCTATCAGACAAAATTGCAGAAGATATCTCCGCTTCTTTGCAGGTTCAACCCATTATCAATTCCCTGTACTGGTGAAAAAATCACCCTTGCAGGTCCAGCGCCTTTAAACTCCTGGATTCAGATAGATGTGTGCAAAGTTCTTTATAATCCACAGGTTATGTTGTAAACAAGAACGCCAATAAACGAAAAAAACAAATTGAAATTTTATTAAGCTTAAAAACAAGCTTTTCGTCGGCGCTCTACACCAACTTCCTCAAAAAAACAAACTGCACCACACATTTGTCTCACTATAAATACATCACTACTCCACTCTGCACTGCCCTTTGGCTTATCTACTGCACCCAGGGTCTTCACAAAATGCCTGGCACCAGTAATTGCATACTGCAGACAAAGAGGAATTCAAATATACCCATACCTGGACGACTGCCTTATTCAAGCAGAAAGCAAGGACATTCTTTTAAAACATCTGGCATTTGTCAAACACCTTCTAAGTTGCCTAGGGTATGCAGTAAACAAAAAGAAATCAAAACTAGTGCCCTCACAAAACATAATATTCCTGGGTGCCAGCTTGAATACAACGGACCAGATGGCTTATCTCACGCCAGACAAGCAATAACAGCTGACTCAATACTTCAAAATAATGGCAACAAAGACCCAACTCCCTGCAAGAAAAATTCTGCAGGCCTTGGGATTCATGGCATCTTGCATACTACTAATACCATTTGCAAAACTGCATATGAGGAAATTACAATGGTACCTGAAAAGCATATGGACTCAGCACAGCCACAGCTTTGAAACAATGATACCACTCATTCCCTGCCTCCAACAGGAGTTTCTGTGGTGGGCACAGGCATGTCATCTCAACAAGGGTCAGCCTTTCACATTACCTACAGCCAGGCAAACTATGACAACAGATGCATCGGACTATGCCTGGGGAGCACACATGGCAGGACAGTGCATTCAGGGCAAATGGACTACAGACCAAAGGCATTTGCATATCAGTCAAAAGGAAATGCTAGCAGTTCAGAATGCCCTGACAGCTTTCAAGGACCTCTTACACCCAGGACAACTAATAATAAAGACGGGCGATACCACAGTAATGTGGTACATCAACAAGCAAGGGGGCACACATTCCTACCCTCTGTGCAGGCAAGCAATGACTTTGTGGAACACAGCACTGTCTTACCAAGTTCAACTACAAGCACAGTTCCTGCCAGGAAAGGAAAACCCATTGGCAGACTACCTAAGCAGAAACATCATGGATTCCCACGAGTGGAAACTGGATCCTCAAGTATTTGCAATGATAACTCAAAAATGGGGACACCCAGACGTAGATCTGTTTGCCAACCCCCAAAACTACCAATTTCACAAATTCTGTACAAGGACATTCCACCCACAAGCTTGGAAAGTGGACACCCTCTCATTCAGTTGGAAAACATTAACAGTGTATGCCTTTCCTCCACTGCCTCTTCTAGCAAAGGTGCTGCTGAAAGTCAGATTAGAGAGGCCACAAATGATACTGATTGCACCAGACTGGCCACGCAAGCACTGGTATCCAATTCTAAAGAACATGGCCCACGGACCACCATGGATTTTACCACAAATTCCTCTCCTGCTCACCCAGTGAGACAATCAAATTCTACACAGCCAGCTCAAGACTTTAAACCTGGCTGCATGGCAAATTACCTAAACAATCAACCAACACCTCTATCCAAAGCTGTTATGGATGTCATTCTGGAGGCCAGGAGGCCCAGCACCAGGAAAACCTATTCAGACAAATGGAAAAGATTTTGCCCCTGGAACCAGGCTAAAGGCCAAAATCCATTTGATCCAAACATTCCTCAGATTCTACAATATTTAACTGAGATGTTGCACAAAGGACTTTCCTTTTCATCTATTAAGATCCACGCCTCAGCAATTTCAGCTCATTACAACACGGATCCTCCTTTATTTTCACACCCACTCCTACGACAGTACCTCAGAGGGGCTAAGAACATAAGACCGCCCAGGAGAGCACCGACACCTACTTGGGATCTCAACTGTGTTCTGGAAAAATTTACACTGCCGCCCTTTGAACCAGCTTTCTCAGCTGATTTAAAGTTTCTTTCATGGAAAACTGTCCTGTTGCTAGCAATAACGTCAGCTAGAAGAGTCTCAGAGCTACAGGCACTAATGGCAGTGGAGCCTTTCCTCATTTTTCATCAAGACCGAGTCTCTCTGCGAACTAACCCTTCCTTTATGCCAAAGGTGGTATCCAGTGTGGCCCTAAACCAAACCATTCATTTGCCCACCTTTTTTTCCAAATCCCCAGAACAAAGGAGAAAGACTCCTGCACTCTTTGGGCATTCACAGACAATTACGTTACTACTTGGATAAAACTAAGGCTTTCAGAAACTTTGACCAGCTCTTTGTGGCCTATGCTGAAGGATCACAAGGAAAAGCCATCTCAAAACAGACCATTTCAAAATGGATAGGACATTGCATACGTTTCTGCTACACGCATCATGGGAAACCGGTACCTGCTAGCATTAGGCCCCACTCCACCAGGGCTACAGCTACATCAGCAGCCTTTCTCAGGGTTTGCCAACCAAAGATATTCTGGAAGCTGCAACTTGGAGTTCAGTGCACACCTTCACCAAACACTATCACTTACCTTTATATTCTAAGACTAGAGCTGGCTTTGCCACTGCAGTTTTGCAGGGCCTACTAGCTTCTTCTAACCCTCTTTAACTCCACCACCCATCCTTAGCTTTGGGATTCAACCAAAGTGTGATGACTGCAGCAGGGTAACACAATGAGCATAGTACAGATGTCCTTCAAGGATGCATCTGCAGTCCTTACAAATGGGTTGTCCTGTCGTCAGGCAGCCCTTCGGTCGGCCGGATTCCAAAGTCTGGGTCTGGCCTCGGCTGGTGTCGCACTTCACTCGACGTCACAGCTGCAGTTATTCGGGTATAAAGGCATCAGCCGACGCCATTTTCCTCAGTCTTTCTTGCCGCGTGGCGCCCGAAGCAGAAGCTGTTCGCAAGTGCCGGTCGGTCAGAACCAGAGATTACTACTACCGAAGACTTCTAAAAAGCTAAGTACCCCGTTGGGGACTCTCTTGCCTCAGCCGATGTCAGAAAAAGTGAATAACTGTTTAACTTGTGGGAAACAAATACCTCATAAAGATTTCCACTCTTACTGCTTACCTTGTTTAGGCCCAGACCACGACGTAGCAGCTTGTCTAGCCTGTGCTTCTTTTAACCGACGGACACTTAGACGTCGGTCGGAATTTGCTGAGGAGTTTTTCGGCTCCGATTTTGCATACATTATGCCGTCGGATCCTCCGACTACGCAAATATCAAAAAAGCGCAAGGAAAAGGACCGACACTCGCGGTCTGCGGTTTCGGCCGAAACCGCGGTTAAGCCAACCGCGAGTGTCTCGGTTTCGACTGAAACCGAGCAAGCGGTTCTTCCTTCAGCCGAAAACTTACCTCCTACCGGGGCCTCTTCCAACCTCGTGGAATCGGCTTCTGATATCCCTCCTGCTCTTGCAGTTGCTCAGGAATTTTCTGACACTATCCCCTTGGATATCTCCACCCCTGCACGTGGAGCTGCTAGGCCACCTGCATCCATGTCCATTAAGGCTTTTGCCAGGGTTAAAGCAGCTAAAACTACTAAATCTGTGCCTGCTAAGACCCCCTCTCACAGGCCTAGCTCTAGTTCACAAATGCTTAGTCTAGCAGAGGATCTCATTTCTTTAATCCGGGGATCCCAATCTCACACCGACAGGGCCTCTCACCCACCTCCAGAGAAGAGGCCTAGAGCAGAGCCCCCTGAACCAGTTTCTACAGATGATTCCTCTGATGATTCAGATAATACAAACCATCCAGAGGCTTCTTTCTCCCCTTATGAAGACTCTGATGCTGAAGAGTCCATCCCTTCTGCCTCTCCGCCTGAGGAATTTTCCTTTGGGGAAACCTTGCATGCTATGAGGGAACAATTTCAGTGGCAGGGCCAGGATTTTTCAGACTCTAGAAAGAGGTTTAGAACCTTTCTCCATTTACCACAACATAGGCCTTTAGCCATTCCTCCAGTTCTCTCTGTTGTAGATGATGCATTTAATGATGCTTGTACTGCTCCTGATTCACTTCCACCGGCCCCTGCTAAGCCCGATAGGTACTACAGGGTTCCGGATACTCATCACCATTTGTATAAGGCTCCTTTTGCAGATCCCGAGACTATCTCCCAGGGTCCTAAGGCTGTAGCAGCTACCTCTACCAAAAACCCCCTCCCCTCTGAAAGGGAATCCAGGTCCTTAGAGATGGGGTAAAAGTTTACACTTCTGCTACTCTTTCAGCTAGAGCATTGAACTGTCAATTCCACATGATCCAGTATCAAGAATTTATGCTAGACCAGTTAACCAAAAAGTTGTCCTCAGATGAACCATTAGACAAAAAATCTGTTCAGGAAATGGTACATAACATTCAGCAGGTCAGTAACCATTCCTTAAAATGCGGCTATGATGCACTGGAGGCTTCCTTTAGATCAGCCATGACTGGCACAGTTATCAGAAGACATGCATGGTTAAAAGAGCAGGCCTTACCAGACCATGTGAAATCCAAATTACTTGATGCTCCCATGGACAAGATCAATTTGTTTGGCTCTCCTGCACAACAGGTGCTGAAGAAGATGGAAGAGAAGGCAAAATCTGTCCAAACAGTGAAAGATTTCTTACAGGTCCAACCTCCAAGGTTTAGCAGGAATTGGCCCTCCAAGAATTGGTCCTTTCCAGACTCCTCCAGAGCCCAGAGAGGCAGGAATAGGCGTTCGAGGCAGTCAATCCAGGGGTGCCTACAGGGGACGCCAGTGGCAGGGTAACAACCAGCGAGGTGCAGCCACAGACACGGCCACTACCACTACTACAGGACAATCACAGTGACTTGGCTCTAGCACCGCCTACCAGGGAACAACTAGAAGCACCCTTGGGCGGGAAGCTAGCTTTATTTTCAGAAAACTGGCATTACATCACAAGAGACAAGTGGATTTTGCAGACAATAGACCAAGGTTGCAGGTTTCACTTCCATACTCTACCAGGGAAGTGAGGAATGCCAAACCTACCTCCAAATCAAAAGGCAGAAGCTCTAAAACAAATATCTCAATTATTAAAAATGAGAGCTGTGGAAAAGGTACCATCTATGGAGCAAGGACAGGGATTTTACTCCAGACTCTTCCTGGTACCAAGAAGAGAAAGCAAATGGAGACCTATTCTCGACCTGTCCGCTTTAAACACATTCATCATTGTTCCAAAATTCAAAATGCTGACCCTACAGCAGCTTCTTCCCATGCTGGGCTCAAGGAGGCATACCTGCACGTCCCCATACGACCAAATTGCAGAAGATACCTCAGATTTCTTGCAGGATCAGAGCATTATCAATTCTCAGCATTGCCCTTTGGCTTATCTACTGCGCCCAGAGTGTTCACGAAATGCCTGGCATCAGTAATTGCTCATTGCAGGCTCCAGGGAATCCAAATCTACCCTTACCTGGACAACTGCCTGATACAAGCGGACAACAAAATCAAGTTAGCAGAAGACTTGCAAAGGGTCATTTACCTACTACAAGCCTTGGGATACACAGTCAATATAAACAAGTCAAGGCTGATACCATCCCAAAGGATAACCTTCTTGGGTGCAGAGCTGGACACATCGAAGCAAATGGCATTCCTAACAGTAGAAAAACAGGAGCAACTTCCTCTATACTTCTTGGCATTAACAAAGCAGAACCATCTAACAGCAAGAAAAGTCCTGCAAGCCTTGGGTTTCATGGCATCCTGCATAATTTTGGTTCCACATGCCAGACTGCATATGAGAAAGTTACAGTGGTACCTAAGGAATTTATGGTCTCAGCACAAGCACAGCCTAGAAACCCAAATTCCAATAATTCCATGCCTGAAGCAAGAATTCCAATGGTGGGCTCAGGCCTGTCAATCAAACAAAGGATTGCCCTTCCACAACACTCAACCAAGCCAAACCATCACCACGGACGCCTCAGACCTCGGTTGGGGGCCCACATGCTGGACAAGTGCATACAAGGCTTATGGACTCAAGACCAGCTGCACCTACACATAAATCAAAAGGAAATGCTGGCAGTAAAACTGGCAATTCAGACATTAAGACCATTTCTTCGACAAGGTCAACTGTTGATAAGGACAGACAACACCACAGTTATGTGGTACATCAACAAACAGGGAGGCACACATTCGTACCCTCTATGCCAGATGGCAATGGACCTCTGGAATGTGGCCCTGAGTTACAACGTTCAGTTACAAGCAATTTTTGTACCAGGAAAAGAAAACATTCTAGCAGACATACTAAGCAGGACTACCACGGATGCCCACGAATGGATGCTGCATCCAGACATCTTCAAAACCATTACAAGAAAATGGGGACTCCCACAAATAGACTTATTTGCATCCCCACGCAATCACCAACTAAAGAAATTCTGCACAAGGACGTACCACCCTCTTGCTTGGAAGGTGGACTCCCTATCTTTCAGTTGGAAAAACCTGACAGCATATGCATTCCCACCACTTCCTTTGATGCACAAGGTGCTATTGAAGATCAAAGAGGATCATCCAAGGATCATCCTGATAGCTCCAGACTGGCCAAGACAACATTGGTACCCATTACTGAGGAGCATGTCTCGGGAACAAATATGGCACCTACCCCTTGTTCCCTTGCTGTTAACACAGAACAACTACAACACCCTGCATCCAAACCTGAAAACACTGCAGCTAACTGCCTGGAACATTGCATAAGAACAAATAACCCAAATTTATCCCAAAGGGTTAAAGACATTATCTTGGAGTCTCGCAGACCTTCAACAAGGAAAAATTATTCAGCAAAATGGAAAAGATATTCCATTTGGAGTACTGAAAAAGGAGAGAATGTGTCACTGATAAACATAGCCAACATCCTGGAATACTTGGCAGAGCTCTTCCACAAAGGACTGTCCTATTCTTCCATTAAGATTCATGCATCAGCTATTTCAGCAGAATACGACTTGGATCCTCCAGTCTTCTCACATCCTCTGCTCAGGCAGTTTCTGAGAGGAATTAAAAATGTAAAACCTCCTAGGAAGCCACCATTGCCAGCATGGGACTTGAACTTTGTACTAGAAAAATTGACACTCCCTCCATTTGAACCAGCAGCAACAGCAGAATTACAATACTTATGGAAAACTGCTTTCCTACTGGCAATCACTTCAGCAAGAAGGGTATCTGAGCTACAGGCATTAATGGCAGTACAGCCCTTCCTGATCTTCCATCAAGATAGAGTGTCCATGAGAACAAATCCTTCTTTTATGCCTAAGGTGGTCTCCAAAGTATCTTTGAATCAGGCTATCCACCTACCTACATTCTTCCCCAACCCACAGAACAGGGGAGAAAGACTGCTGCATACCTTGGATGTGCATAGACAATTACGCTACTACCTGGACAGGACCAAGAGCAATAGAAAAACTGACCAGCTACTGGTAGCATATGCAACAGGAATGGAAGGAAAAGCAATTTCAAAACAGACAATCTCTAAGTGGATAGGAAATTGCATTAGATTTTGTTACTCCTACCATGGGAAGAAAACTCCAGAAAACATCAGGCCTCACTCTACAAGGGCTACAGCTACTACCACAGCTTTTCTTCGAGGAGTGGCTACCAAAGACATCTTAGAGGCTGCTACTTGGAGCTCCGTGCATACATTTGCCAAGCATTATAATTTACCTTTATACTCTAGATCCCGAGCAGGTTTTGCCACTGCTGTTTTGCAAGGGATCTTAACTACACCATAATTTCATTTCTCCTCCTCCCCCAGTTTGGCTATGGTATTCTACCCATTTGTAAGGACTGCAGATGCATCCTTGAAGGACATAGTACAGTTTTGTACCTACCATAAATGTAGATGTCCGATAGGAATGCATCTGCAGTCAGGATTACCCACCCTCCTTCCCCTCTGTGGTACTCCTAGGGTATTTGCCCTTCTTGTAGCTAGCTGGGGGAATCTATTATGGTGTATTTGTTTGTGTATATATGTACATACATGCTTATTTTTTGATTTGCTCTCTACTATTTGGAATCATTTGCATTTATCCAAATTTAGCCTTCCTAGAGGGCACCTGGCATCTGGGGCAAGAAACACTGAGGAAAATGGCGTCGGCTGATGCCTTTATACCCGAATAACTGCAGCTGTGACGTCGGGTGAAGTGCGACACCAGCCGAGGCCAGACCCAGACTTTGGAATCCGGCTGACCGAAGGGCTGCCTGACGACAGGACAACCCATTTGTAAGGACTGCAGATGCATTCCTATCGGACATCTACATTTATGGTAGGTACAAAACTGTACTTTTTGTACCTACCATAAATGTAGATGGTCGAGTGTTCACCCTGCTGCAGTCAAGGTTACCCTCCCTCCATCCCCTCTGAACTAGCTGGTCTTATCCATACCTTTCTATCCTATACAACCTCTGTGGTGTATTTGCTTGTGACTGAAAGTATTGTTTTATTTTTACTTGCATATTTTTATATAGCAATAAGTATTGCCTACCTATTGGGGGCACCTGACATCTGGGGCAAGAAAAACTGAAGAAAATGGCGTTGGATGCCTCTTATATAACCCTGGCGCACTGACGTCAAGGAGGAAGCAACAGCAACCGATGCCGGACCAAGACTTTGGAACTCAGGCCGACTGCGGGACCGCTTGACGGCAGGATAACCCAAGTGTGATGACTGCAGCAGGGTGAACATTCGAACATCTACATTTATGGTCGGTACAAAACTGTACTTTCCTAAGAGGGGCTAGCAACTTGAGGCCACCCAGAAGAGCACCTACTCCAGCTTGGGATCTAAACTTTATGTTTGAAAAGCTCTCCCTGCCCCCCCCCCCTTTGAACCAGCTGCTTCAGCCGAGTTAGTTTCTCTCCTGGAAGACATCCTTACTTCTGGACATCACTTCAGCCAGAGTATCCGAGCTACAAGCACTCATGGCTGTAGAGCCCTTCATCATCTTCCATGCTGGCAGGGTGTCCTTCAGGACTAACCCATCCTTCATGCCAAAAGTGGTGTCCAGTGTGGCTCTCAACCAATCCATTCATTTGCCCACTTTTTTCCGTAGCCCACAAAACAAGGGACAAAGGATACTACACTCTCTAGGTGTGCACAGACCGCTCAGACTCTATCTAGACAGAACTGAATAATTCAGAAAGACTGATCAATTGTTAGTCGGCTTTGCTGCAGGAGCAGAGGGCAAAGCCATATCCAAGCAAACCATTTCCAAATGGATTGTACACTGCATCCATTTCTGTTGCAAGCAACACGGGAAACCTCCCCCTGAGGGGGTCAGGACTCACTCTGTCAGAGCGGCCTCCACCTCTGCAGCTATCCTCAGAGGAGTCCCCACCAGGGATTTTCTGGAGACTGCAACATGGACATCTGTTCACACCTTCACCAAGCATTACCACTTGCCTATCTTCTCCAAATCCAGGGCAGGCTTTGCCACTGCAGTCTTGCAGGGCATCTTAGCCATTCCCTAATCTTTTTGACTGCCTCCACCCTTTTCCTCAGCTTTGGGAATCAACCCAAATGGGGCGAGTGCAACAGTGAAACACGAAGAACATAGTACAGTTGTGTACACTTACCATGAATGTAGATGTTCGAGGGGTTGGAAGGGTGGCTTAATGGTTAAGGTACTTGCCTTAAAAACACAAGGTGCAGGGTTTGAGTTTCACAAAGGATAATTTGGTAGGCTCACAAGGGCATTTAGCCTAGTACTAATCTATGAACCTATTCACTGTTGCATTCCTGGATGATGTTCGTGTTTCACTGTTGCAGTCATTACATTTCGGTTATCTGCTTACAGTAGCCCTCAGTCGACCTGATTAACAAAGTCTTGGGTCCTACGTCGGTTGCTGTCCCTTCTTCCATGACGTCAGGTCGTCAGGGGTATAAAACATGTAGCTGACGCCATTACATCAGTATTTCTTGCGGTGCGATGCCCGAAGCAGTTCGCAAGTGCCAGTCGGCCGACTCCTGAAATTTTCGTTTTCGAGTTTCAGAACCGAAGTCTTCAACTAAAGCTAAGTACCCCATTGGGAAAACGTTTTCTTGCTCCTTACCGATGTCAGTAAAAAATAATAATTGCATTACTTGTGGAAAGCAAATACCTCACAAAGATTTTAATTCGTACTGTATTCCTTGCCTAGGCCCTGACCACGACATACCTTGCTGTCGGTTTTGTGCTTTATTTAATCAGTGCACTACCCGTCATCTATATATTTTCACATCTACATATTTTGGTTCTCGGTTTAATTATCCAGAAATGTTGTCAGTTAGCCATCCGACTATCGGGATTCCGAAAAAATGCAAAGATAAAGACAGAGACAGGCCGCCGAGGTCCAAAGCTGCCGACGACTCTTTTCCTAAGCCAGTCGCCAGTTCGCCGGTACTCAGTGAGGCGCTTTTGCAGCCCCTGAAACCTGCTACTTCTGACTCCCAGGCCTCTATTGAGACCCATTCGGAGTCCGGTATGGCGCAAGATGCTTCAACTGTGGAACCTGCGGATGTCTCTACCTTGGATGGGTTCGGAGGTGCTGTACAGGCACTGGCTTTTGCGGGTGTATTCAGACCTACGGACTTGCATATTAAACCAACGCCTCCTTCATTTAGGCCAAAATCTCAAACCATGCCTAAGAAACCGATGCCCAGTCCACATGCTCAGGCTTCTATGCCTAAAAAACAAATAAGAATGGCTGAAGATCTTATAATTCTAATCAACGGAAGCCAACCTCCCCCTTCAAAGAGACCTAGGACTGAAGTTGTTTATGAATCCTCTTACCAGGGTTCTGATTTTTCTGATTCTTCTGATGATCTGGATTTGCTCTAATCTACTTATCAGGATTCTGATGCATAGGACTGTATTCCCTCTGCTTCCCCTCCAGAGGATTTTTCTTTTGGTGAGACCTTACATATACTGCAAGGGAGCATTTCCACTGGGAAAGCCAGAATGTTTCTGATTCAAAAAAAGAGGTTTAGGGATTTCTTATTCCTTCCTCGGCGTAGGCCTTTAGCTATACCTCCTGTACTAGACATTGTTGATGATGCCTTTTCAGAATCTAGTTTGGCCCCTGATTCTTTGCCTCCTGCTCCCAGAAAACCTGACAGATATTACAGGGTTCCTTATTCACACAGGTTCCTTTTTAAAAATCCTATTGCGAATCCAGAGACCGTTTCACAGGGACCCAGGGGCATTGAGGCTTCTACTACTAAAAATCCTACGCCCTCTGATAGAGACTCCAGGACGCTGGATAGATGGGGTAAGAAAGTTTTCACTTCTGCAACCTTGGCCATTAGGGCTTTACCTTGGCCATTAGGGCTTTAAACTGCCAATTTCATATGTATCAACAACATGTTATTGGATTGCTTAAACAGAAAATGATGTTGATTCCTGACTGTGCTGAAAATAAAGATTTATAGGATTTAATGCATTCTGCACAGCAGGGTTGAAAACATACTTTGCAGTGTGGATTTGATTCATTAGAGGCCTCTTGCAGGGCTGCTGTTACTGGTGCTGTGCTCAGAAGGCATTCTTGGCTATAAGAGCAGTCTTTGCCTGATCATGTTAAAGCCAAATTGTTGGATGCTCCCTTAAATCAGGATCGCCTGTTTGGAAATAAGGCTGAGGAAGTTCTTAAAAAGATGGAAGATAAAGCTAAATTTATGCAAACTGTTAAAAGATTTCTTTCAAGTTCAGTCTCCTAGATTTAGTAGGCATTGGCCCTCTAAAAACTGGTCCTTTCCAGCCCCTTCCAGGTCTTCTCAAGCCAAACCCAAACACAGCAGAAACCCCAGGTTTCAGTCCCAAGGGACACACAAGACAAAGCAGTTAGGGGTTTCCACAACCAAATCTGTGAGTAGTAAGACCCCCCCCCCCCCCTATGGAAAACTGTCTCAATGACTTGCTTTTAAAACTTCCAAGCACTTCCCAACTGAATGCTCCTTTAGGCGGAAAGATTGGTCTGCTGGCCAAAAACTGTGAACTCATTGCCTAGGACAAATGGGTTTTAAATATAGTGTCCCAAGGAAACAAATTTCACTTCCAAACATTACCAACACCAAGCGGGTGGCCAGATCTACACCCAAATCAGTGGGCAGAGGCCCAAAATCAAGTACTCTCTCTATTAAACATGGTGGCTATTCAGTTGGTACCAGAAGAGGAAAAGGGACAAGGTTTCTATTAGAGACTTTTCCTGGTACCCAGAAAAGGCAATACATGGCGTCCTATCCTAGACCTTTCTACTCTAAACGCCTTTCTGGTGATTCCAAAATTCAAAATGCCAGCTGCTTCCTATGGTAAGAATTAGTTGTCCTGGAAGGGCTTCTGCACCAGCTGCTTCCTATGCTAGGAAAAGATGCATGGTTGGCAACACTAGACTTAAAAGAAGCATACCTGCACATCCCTGTCAGGGAGTCTTGCAGAAGATACCTATGCTTCAAAGCAAGGCTACAGGCGCTATCAGTTTTCTGCACTCCCTTTTGGCTTATCTACTGCACACAGGGTACGCACAAAGTGCCCAGCTCCAGTCATTGCATTTTGCAGGCAAAGAAATATTCAAATATTCCCATACCTGGACGATTGTCTAATTCAGGCAGAAAGCTGGGACATTCTTTTGAATCATCTGGCCTTTTTTCAAAGGGTACTGACTTGTCTGGGGTTCACCATAAACGAAAAGAAATCGCAGCTGGTACCCTTTCAACAAATTATATTCCTGGGACCAAGCTTGAATACAACTTCCCAGATGGCTTTCCTCATGCCAGAGAAACGTATTCATTTGACAGCCTACTTCAAACAAGTGGACACAAAAACCCAGCTTATCTGCAAGGCAAATACTGCAAGCACTGGGGTTCATGGCCTCCTGCATTCTTCTAATTCCATATGCAAGGCTGCATATGAGGAAACTACAATGGCATCTCAAAAGCCTATGGTTTCAACATTCACAGGATCTAGAAGCAAGGATTCCTATCATACCATGCCTACGCCTAGAGTTCTTTTGGTGAGCAGAGGCCTGCCTCCAAAACAGGGGACTACCATTCACATTGCCCCCTGCTGCCCAAATCTTAACAAGAGAAATGTCAGACTGTGCATGGGGGGGCTCACCTGGCAGAGAAGTGCATTCAGGGCAAATGGAACCCAAGTCAAATGCACCTACACATAATCCAGAAGGAAATGTTAGCTGTGCAGAATGCTCTGACAGTCTTCAAGGACCACATTCTTCCAGGACAACTAATGGTAAAGACGGACATCACCACTGTCATGTTGTACATAAACAAGCGGGGGGGTACACATTCTTACCCCCTCTGCAGACTAGCCATGGCATTGTAGAACACAGCCTTGAGCTACCAAGTGAATCTACAAGCTCAATTCCTGCCAGGAAAACTAAATACACTGGCAGACGGACTAAGCGGAAACCTCATGGACCCACACGAGTGGAAACTGGGGCCAAGGATTTTCAACATGTTGACAAGCAAATGGGGGAGCCCAGATATAGACCTGTTTGCCTCCCCCAGAACCATCAACCGGGCAAATTTTGCACAAGGATTCCCACAAGCTAGCTTGGAAAGTGGATGCCCTATCCTTCAGCGGAAAGTGGATGCCCTATCCTTATGCCTTTCCTCCTATGCCTCTGCCCCTACGGTACTACAAAAGATCAAACAGGACAAACCAAGGACGATTTTAATAGCACCAGACTCACCAACACTGGTAACCACTTTGACACATTGTGTCACGCTTGGCTCCATGGCACCTGCCTTAGACTCCTTCCCTGTTGTCTCAGCAGGAGAATGAGATTCTGCACCCTCAGCTTCAAACACTGAACCTAGCACCTGGCTAATTACCTAATCTCTCCTTTACCATCCCTCAGTAAGTCTGTGATGGATATTTTAGAGGCAAGGAGGCCTAGTACTAGAAAATCTTATGCTGCAAAATGGAAAAGATTTTCTGCCTGGAACCAATCTCAAGGAATGGATGCAGCAGTGCCCAATTTACCTCAGATACTACAATACTTGACTTAGATGCTTTATAAGGGCCTGTCCTTTTCCTCCATCCAAATTCAAGCCTCAGCCATTTCAGCTCATTATAGCACAGAGCCTCCCCTCTTCTCTCACCCATTGCTCAAGCAGTTCCTCAGAGTGGGCCAAAAATTTAGGGCCACCCAGAAGAGCTCCAACTCCAGCCTGGGATCTTAACTTTGTCTTGGAGAAACTCACAATTCCTCCTTTCGAGCCAGCTGCTACTGCAGATTTAATTTTTTTTCCTGGAAAGCAGCTTTCCTTCTAGCAATCACTTCAGCAAGAATGGTATCTGAATTACAGGCCCTTATACCGGTGGAACTTTTCATCATCTTTCATGCGGACAGGGTGTCCCTCAGAACCAATCCCTCCTTCATGCCCAAGGTGGTATCCAGTGTAGCTCTTAATCAGGCCTTTCATTTTCCTACCTTCTTTCCTAACCCACAGAACAAAGGGGAACAGATACTGCACTCTTTAGATGTGCACAGACAGCTTAGATTCTACTTGGACAGGGCTAAACCTCAAAGGAAATCTGAACAACTGCTGGTGGCATTTGCTGCAGGGACAGAGGGGAAAGCTATTTCAAAACCATTTCAAAATGGATAGGCCACTGCATTAATTTCTGCTATAAGCACCATGGAAAACCTATCCCACAGGGCATCCGACCCCAATCAACCAGGGATGCATCTACCTCTACAGCCTTTCTCAGCGGGCGTCCCTACTCTAGGGATATCCTAGAAGCTGCTACCTGGAGTTCTGTACATACTTTCACCAAGCATTATCATTTGGTAATTTACTCTAAATCCAGAGCTTGTTTTGCCACTGCAGTCTTGCAGGGCCTTATAGCTGGTCCTAATTCTATTTAAATTCCTCCTCCCAACCTTAGCTTTGGGAATCTACCCAAATGTAATGACTGCAACAGTGAAACACGAAGAACATAGTACAGTTGTGTATACTTGCCATAAATGTAGATGTTCGAGTGTATTCACTGCTGCAGTCCTGGTTACCCTCCCTCCAGCCCCCTTTCTTCTTTTGGCTATACCTCTACTCTCACTTATGCTCAAAAAGCTTTTTGGTGCATTTGCTTTTTTGTTGGAGGTATATCCTTGTATTTATAGATTTAATTGCTTCCCATTAGGGAGGCACCTGACATCTGGGGGAAGAATGGCGTCGGCTGCATGTTTTATACCCGACGACCTGACGTCATGGAAGAAGGGACAGCAACTGACGCAGGACCCAAGACTTTGTTAGTCAGGCTGACTGAGGGCTACTGCAAGTAGATAACCCAAATGTAATGACTGCAACAGTGAATACACTCGAACATCTACATTTATGGTAAGTGTACACAACTGTACTTTTCCATCCCCCTTTTTTCTCTCTCTCTCTCTCTCTCTCCTTACAAGGAACTTTTTGCTATTTACTTTCTACTGGTGGGGTTCTTCCACTACATACTGGCTCCCACTTGGCGGCTCCTGACAGTTGGGGCAAGAAAAACTGATGTGATGGCGTCGGCTGCCTTACTTTATACTACCGATGACCTGATGTCAGTCCTGAAGCGACAGCAACCGATGCAGAAATACTAAGCCTCTGGTATTCGGGCCGACTGAGGGCTACCCTGACAGGGTAACCCAAATGTGATGACTGCAACAGTGAATACACTTGAACATCTACATTTATGGTGAGTGTACACAACTTTACTTCCACACGAGTGCCAGTCGGTCGCTAGCAGAAGTTGAATTTCAGCTGAAAACATCTAAAGCTAAGTACCCCGTTGGGATCCTTTTTTCTTACATTAACCGATGTCTGAAAAGATTAACTTGTCTTGCCTGTGGAAAGCAGATCCCACACTGAGACTTCCATTCTTACTGGATCACTTGTTTAGATCCAGACCACAATGTCCCCCATTGCCAGTTCTGTGCCTTCTTTAATGCGAGAACCATACGCCATAGAGCATTTTGTAGACAATTATTTTCGTGCTCTGTCTTCACTTTCCGATATGGGATTCGTCAGCTAACAATCTGTGGACATTCCGAAAAAACATAGAGGTAAAGATAGAGACAGACCACACAAGGCTCAGCCTTCCGATGATTCTACCACTAAGCAGGTAGTCAGTTTTTCGGAATTCAGTGAGGTGCTTTCGCAGCCACCTGATGCCTGATTCAATATCTATGCAGGCCTCTACCGAGACCCTTTCGGAGTCCAGTATGCCGCAGAAATCTCTTTTGTCTTCCGAGCCTTTGGGCGGTCTCTGTCATGGTTTGGTCCGGAGCCGCAATGCAGGTACTGGCTTCCGAGGAGGCCTCTCGCACTACCGAATCTAGACAAAAGCCGACATCATCTCATCTGACTACCACATCTCTCAGACCAATTCTCTCAGGCCTAGAAACCAGGCCGCTCCTAGGAAATCTTCTTATAGCCATCATCTTGCTACTGCTCCACCAACCCAAGCACAAATGCTTAAAATGGCAGAGCATCTCATCTCCCTTATCCAGGGTAGTCAGGCCACAACTTCTAAAAGGAAAAGGCACCCTTCCCCAGAAATTGTCATAACAGGATTCTGAGGAATCTGACTATTCAGATGTTCTTCGTTCCACATTGCTGCAGTCCTTACTATTGGGGGTAGTCCGCTGTCCAGTCGGCCCGAATACCAGAGTATATGGCTGACGTCGGTCAGGGCGCATTAGACTGACGTCAGTACGTCAGGGTACTAATGCGCATGACCGACGTCATATCCTCAGTCTTTTTTGCCGCATGGTCCGATGCAGAAGCAGTTTTGCGAGTGCAGGTTGGCGTTCTGAAATATTTCCGAAGCCGGAGTTTCAGACCGAATCAGAGTTGGCTAAGTACCCCGTTGGGGAACATTTTGTTTTTCTTGCCTCAGTATTTAACGGATGTCAGAAAAAGTGAATAACTGTATTTCTTGTGGGAAACAGATACCTCATAGGGATTACCATACCTTGTGTATACCTTGTTTAGGGCCTGAGCACGACGTTGTTTGATGCCGCTCTTGTGCTAGGTTTAACAAACGCACTATTAAGAGACGGTTAGACTGTGCTAGGTTAGTGTTTGGGAAGCGTTGCAATTATAAAATGCTGTCGGATGCTCCGACGCCCGCTTCGTCCAAGAAGCGCAAGGACAAAACAGCGAAGCCTAGGGTTGATGAACCGGCAGTCCCGGACGTCGGTTCTTTAGAAGGCTCAGTGGAGCCAGAGGTTTTGCCAGGAGTTTCTTTGGAGTCTCAGGCAGAGACTTTATTGTTACAGGATGTGCCTTCTCAGGAGGTAGGCCAGGCTGAGGGGGCTTCTCAGGTAACTGTTCTTCCCTCTCTTCCCAAGGTAGTTAGAGCCTCTCCTTCTGTTGCCAAAACTTCTTTGAGAGGTAGGCCAAGTTCAGCTTCAGTGGGGGCTTCTCCTAGCATTTCAGGTTCTGTGCCTAAGAAACATATGCTTAAAATGGCAGAAGATTTGATTACTATGATTAGAGGTTCTATGCCCCCTCCTGATAAGAGGCCTAGGGTGGAACCGGAGTTTGATAGTTTTGAACAGTGTTCAGAGGCTTCTGAGTCTTCTGCGGAAGATTTGCAGGAGTATCCTCCTTATTCTGATTCTGATGTGGATGATTCCACTCCTACAGCTTCTCCTCCTGAGGATTTCTCATTTTCAGAGACTCTGCATTCCATGAGGGAGCACTTTAAATGGGAAGGCCAGGATTACTCTGATTCCAGGAAAAGGCTTAGGGAATTCTTGTTTTGCCCCAGCATAGGCCCTTAGCTATACCTCCTGTGTTGAATGTGGTGGAAGATGTTTTTGCAGAGGCTTCCCTGAACCCTGATTCTTTGCCTCCTGCTCCTGTTAAACCTGATAGGTACTATAGGGTGCCTGAAGCTCATAAGTATCTTTTAAGAGTCCTAGGGCAGACCCGAAACTGTTTCTCAGGGACCTAAAGGTGTTAAGGCCTCTGTGGTTAAAAACCCTGTTCCCACTGATAAAGAGGCAAGGGCTTTGGATAGATGGGGAAAGAAAGTGTATACTTCTTCCACTTTAGCCATGAGGCGTTGAATTGTCAGTTTCACATGCTTAAATATCAAAATTATCTCCTTTCACAACTGAAATCTAAGGTGGATGCTTTGGCGGAAGGTATTGAGTGTAAAGAGTTGCTGGATTTAGTTCATGTGTCTGAACAAGTGGGTAAGCATTCTTTGCAATGTGGTTTTGATGCTGTACAGGCCTCCTCGAGGGTGGCTGCCACTAGTTCTGTTCTTCGCAGGCATGCCTGGTTGAGGGATCAGAATTTAGCTGAGCATGTTAAGACAAGGATTTTGGATGCTCCTTTACAGTCTGATGTGTTGTTTGGTTCGCCTGTGGAAGCAGTTTTAAAGAAAATGGAGGACAAAGCTAAGTCTATGCAAACTGTTAAAGATTTTTTGCAGGTGCAGCCACCGAAGTTTAGTAGAAATTGGCCTACTAAGGGATGGACATATCCTGCTTATGATTCCCAGTCTAGGGGTAGGTCTAGACGTGGTAGGGGCAGAGCTCAAGGTTCTTTTAGGCCTAGAACAGGGAGTTCACCTGCTCAGACTTCTGGTGAGGGCAGAGGTCAGTCCTTTCGTAAACAGACCCAATGACCTGTCTTTTCAGCTGCCAGTAGATTCTCGTCTGGCAGCTCCTTTGGGAGGAAGACTGTCTCTTTTCAAAGGAAATTGGGATTTAATTACTCAAGACAGATGGGTGTTGGATATCATTCACCACGGTTACAGGTTTTATTTCCATACATTGCCCCCTTTCAAAGGCATGCCAGATGTTCCTCCTCCACAAAGGAAAGAGGCTCACAAGCAAATTTCTCTGTTACTCCAAATAGGGGCCATTCAGCCAGTCCCTGTATCAGAAAGGGGCCTAGGATTTTATTCTCGCCTGTTCCTAGTACCAAAGAAGGGGAACACGTGGAGACCAATTTTGGATTTATCTATCCTCAACACTTATCTGGACATTCCCAAGTTCAAGATGTTGGCGTTACAACAGCTTTTACCTCTGCTGGGCAAAGATCACTGGATGGTAACTTTAGATCTCAAGGAAGCTTACCTTCATGTGCCTATAAGACTAAGTTGCAGGAAGTATCTGCGTTTTCGAGCTGGAAATTCTCATTATCAGTTCTCTGCATTGCCCTTTGGCTTATCTACTGCGCCCAGAGTATTCACAAAGGTTCTGGCTCCAGTGATAGCTTACTTCAGGCTAAAAGGAATTCAAATCTATCCTTACTTGGACGACTGCCTGATTCTGGCTCAAGAAAAGGAAGACCTTCTACAGCATCTGGAATATGTTATAGCAGTGCTAAGATGCCTAGGGTATTCTGTGAGCGAAATAAAGTCCAGTCTAGTACCCTCTCAAGACATGTGCTTTCTGGGTGTGAGACTGAATACAGCAGCCCAGATGGCCTTTTTAACCCCGGACAAACAAAAGAGTCTATCACTTTACTTCCATCAACTATCTCATCAGTCCGTGCTGACTGCAAGGACAGTCCTTCAAGCATTAGGGTTCATGGCATCTTGTATTCTGGTGCTTCCCAATGCCAAACTGCATATGAGGAAGCTACAATGGTATCTCAAAAATGTATGGACACAGCACTGCCAGGATTTGGACACTGTCATTCAAATAATACCTTGCCTTCAAAAAGTATTTTTGTGGTGGGCTCAGGAATGTCACCTAAACAAGGGACTCTCTGTGACCCGGCCAGAGGCGAGTCAGATTTTAACGACAGATGCCTCGGACATTGCTTGGGAGCTCATCTAAATGGAAAGTGGATACAAGACAAGTGGCCTGCCAGACTACAGCATCTACATATCAACATGAAGGAGATGTTAGCAGTCCAGTTTGCATTAATGGCTTTCAAGGAGTTGCTTCTTCCAGGGCAGGTGTTGATTCTAACAGACAACACAACTGTCATGTGGTACATCAACAAGCAAGGGGGAACACATTCTTATCCTCTATGCAGGCAAGCAATGATTTTATGGGAGACTGCGCTAAGCTTGCAACTAACTCTTCAGGCAAGGTTTCTGCCGGGAGCACAGAACTCCTTAGCAGATGTATTAAGCAGACAAATCATGGATCCCCACGAGTGGAAACTGGATCTTCATGTATTTCAGAAATTGACAGTGTCATGGGGAACTCCAGACATAGATCTGTTCGCTTCTCCACTAAACCACCAGCTGCCAAAGTTTTGCACAAAGGGGTTTCATCACACAGCTTGGAAAGTGGATGCTCTGTCTTTCAGTTGGAAAAACCTTCATGTGTATGCCTTTCCTCCTCTGCCTCTTCTTCCAAAGGTGCTATTAAAAGTCAGACAAGACAAGCCAAGGATGATTTTGATAGCTCCAGATTGGCCTCGGCAACACTGGTACCCACTACTAAGGAGTCTGGTAAGGAAGCCTCCATGGCCTTTACCTTTGATTCCTCATCTGTTATCTCAGAAGGACGGTCATCTGCTCAATGTCAAGCTTCACTCTCTTCATCTAACAGCCTGGCATATTCTGTGTTGAAACACAGCAGGTCTCAACTTCCTCAACAAGTTTTAAATGTGATTATGGAAGCTAGAAGACCTAGTACAAGGAAAGTGTACGGGGAAAAATGGAAGAGATTTTTATTTTGGAGTACAGCAAAGAATTTGGAGATTTCTGAGCCTAATTTGAGTGTGGCTCTTCAATATCTTACTGAGTTATTGGACAAAGGTTTGTCCTTCTCTTCCATTAAGATTCATGCTGCAGCAATTTCAGCTCACTATGATTGTGACCCACCATTGTTTTCGCATCCTTTGTTCAAGCAGTTTCTTAGAGGGCAAAGAATATAAGACCCCACGTAGAGCTCCTACTCCTGCTTGGGATCTCAATTTTGTGTTGGAAAAACTTACTCTACAACCTTTTGAGCCTCATGGCTACTGCTGAATTGAAATACTTGTCATGGAAGACTGCTTTTCTGTTGGCTATTACTTCTGCAAGAAGGGTGTCTGAGTTGCAGGCCCTTATGGCAGTAGAGCCCTTTTGATTTTCCATAAGGATAGGGTATCATTACGTACTAATCCTTCCTTTATGCCTAAGGTGGTTTCTAGTGTGGCTTTAAACCAAACTATTCATTTGCCTACTTTTTATGCAGACCCCCAAAATAAAGGGGAAAAGATTTTGCACACTTTAGATGTACACAGGCAATTGCGTTATTATTTAAGCAGGACTAAGGATTTTAGGCAGTCTCAGCAGTTGTTTGTTTCTTTTGCTTTGAGTTCGCAGGGCAAGCCTGTGTCAAAACAAACTATTTCCAGGTGGATTGGGTTTTGCATTGCATTTTGTTATTCCCATCATGGCAAGGAGATTCCAGCTGGGATTAGGCCTCATTCCACTAGGGCTACTGCCACTTCAACAGCATTTCTAAGGGGTGGCAACTAAGGATATTTTGGAGGCAGCTACTTGGAGTTCAGTGCATACTTTCTCTAAGCATTATCACCTTCCTATCTACTCTAAGTCTAGGGCTGGTTTTGCCACAGCTGTTTTGCAAGGCATGTTGTCAGCTCCTGCTTCTTTATGATTTGCCAGCCTCCCTTACCTCTGCTTTGGGATTCTACCCAATAGTAAGGACTGCAGCAATGTGGAACGAAGAACATAGTACAGTTTTGTACCTACCATAAATGTAGATGTTCGAGGATCCACATTGCTGCAGTCCAATTTACCCTCCCTCCTTCCCCTCTGTGTTTAGGGGTGGTTGTGTAGGTGAGGTTATATGCTGATATTTTTGTATACATTTTTGTATATATTGTACATATTTTTGGTGCAGGTATTTTGGGCTTTGTCTTTTTAGGGTCTTCTGACATCTGGGGCAAGAAAAGACTGAGGATATGACGTCGGTCATGCGCATTAGTACCCTGACGTACTGACGTCAGTCTAATGCGCCCTGACCGACGTCAGCCATATACTCTGGTATTCGGGCCGACTGGACAGCGGACTACCCCCAATAGTAAGGACTGCAGCAATGTGGATCCTCGAACATCTACATTTATGGTAGGTACAAAACTGTACTTTTTTGAGGAGGAGCAGCATCCTTGAACTGCTTATGAGGATTCAGATGCAGAGTAATCCATCCCTTCTGCCTCCCCTCCAGAGGACCTTTCCTTTGGGTAAACCCTTAACTCCCTCATGGAACATTTCCAATGGAAATCTCAGGACTTCCCACAGTCTAAGAAATGATTTAGAGTTTCTGGACCTGCTCCAGTACAGACCCATGGCCATCCCCCTTATTTTAGAAGTGGTGGATGATGATGTTATCCATGAGTCCAGCTTAGCCCCCGATGCACTCGCTCCTGCTCCCAATAAACCTGACAGGTACTACAGAGTACTGGATTCTCACAAATACCTGTACAGAAATCCTGCTGCAGACCCAGAGGTAAATAACACAGGGACCTAAAGGAGCCAAGACTAGTTCTGCCAAGAATCCTCTTCCTTCTGACGAGAACTCCAGAGCTCTGGACAGATGGGGTAAAAAAGTACACCTCTGCAACCTTAGCCATCAGAACACTCAATTGTCATTTCCATATGCTAAAATTATAACACACTTTGGAACTGTTAAAACAGAAGATTGCTACCTTTCCTGACTGCCAATTCAAAAGAGTTAGCAGATTTACTGCACTCTGCTTGTCAAGTGGCCAAACACTCATTACAATGTGGATATGACGCCGTCGAAGCCTCTAGCAGGGCAGCAGTAACATGATCTGTTATTAGAAGACATGCATGGCTGAAGGAACAACCTCTTACTGATCATGTCAAGTCTAAACTTATTGATGCACCCTTAGATAAGAAGCGCTTGTTTGGGGAAAAAGCAGAAGAGGTGCTTAAAAAGATGCAAGACAAAGCAAAATCTATGCAAACAGTAACACATTTCTTTCAGGTTCAACCTCCCAGATTCAGCGTGAACTTTCCACTCTGCTTTCCCTGCACCTAGCAGACAGGGCCATGATAAGCCCTGCAGGGACAGACCCTCCAGGCCCCTATCCCAGGGCCAGCAGAGAAGCAAACAATGGACCACTTCCATCTCTAAGGCAGGGAGTTCTAAGCTAAACTTCTATGGTAAACACAATGACTCACCCTCCTCCCTCTGCCCTCCCTTTACTCAAATCAGTGGTGAGAAGCACTGAACCAGGTCCAAACTTTCATATTCCAGGGGGCAGTAAAACCTGTCCCCTCAGAGAAAACAGGCAAAGGCTTTTATTACAGATTAGTCCTTGTTCCCAGAAAAGAGGGCACTTAGCGTCCCGTCCTGGATCTATCCATTCTGAACACCTCCCTGGAGGTCCCTAAATTCAAAATGTTAATTTTACAGCAGCTGTTGCCTGTGCTAACAAAAAATGCCTGGCTAGTTACCCTAGACCTAAAAGATGCCTACCTCCACATCCCCATCAGGGATACATGCAGGAAATTCATGCACTTCAGAACAGGCTCACAACTGCGCTGCCCTTTGGCTCATCTCCTGCTCCCAGAGTATTCAACAAATGCTTGTCCCCAGCCATAGCATTCTGCAGGCAGAGAAGTATACAGCTATACCCTTACCTGGATGACTGCCTCATTCAGGCAGAGTGCAAAGAAAAGCTGCTGCAGGACCTTTTTGTCAAATCACTCCTAACTTCCCTAGGGTTCACCATCACCGAGAAGAAATCAAAACAAAACCCCACCAGGAAGATCATTTTCTGGGGAGCTGTGCTATACACAGCATCCCAAATGGCCTTCCTATCCCCAGAAAAGCAGAGCTTTCTGCCTCTCTAATTTACCTAGCTGGCTTCCAGAAGTCACCTAACTGCAAGGAAGTTCCTGCAAACCCTGAAATAGATGGCATCTTGCATCCTTCTCATTCCTCTGGCCAGGCTTCACATGATAAAACTTCAGTGGTATTTAATGAACCTTTGGTACCAGCCCTCTGTCAGTAGAGACCTCTCTCCCTCTGATCCCGTGTGTAATGGCAGAGCCCTGTGCCAGGAACAAGAGCCTTTCCTTCATCCTCCGCCCGTCCGGCCAGACCTTCACTACCGATGCCTCCGATATTGCTTGCGGCACCTCTCCTAGCAGGCAGGTGCACCCAAGGTCTTTGGGATGCCCAGCAGCTTCACTTGCACATCAGTCAGAAAGAAATGATGGCAGTACAAAAGGCTCTGACATCTTTCGACCCCCATCTCGGGCCAGGGATTCTCCTTATAAAAACAGACAACACCACAGTAATGTGGTATAACAAAAAACGGGGGGGGGGGCAATCTTGCCCCCTGTGCAGGTTAGCCATGAGCCTCTGGCTTACAGCCACCTCCATGGGTCTACACCTAATTGCCCAATCCCTACCAGGTGTCAACAATACCTTGGCAGATCACTGAAGCAGAAACTTACTGGACCCCCACGAATGGCAGCTCCACAGGGAAATCTTTCTACAAATCACTCAGGAGTGGGGGACTCCAGAAGTGGATCTCTCTACCTCTCACCTCAACCACCAGCTTCAATAGTTTTGTACCAGAGAGTATCACCCCCTAGTGTGGAAGTTGGATGCCTTGACCTTGCCCTGGTACTCCCTTTTTGTATACGCATTTCCCCCCTGCCTCTTATTTCCAAGGTACTGATCAAAATAAGGGAGGAGAGATCAAAGGCCATCCTCTCTGCTTCCGATTGGCCCAGACAGCATTGGTACCCCTTACTGCGCAGCCTGACCTTACAGCCCCCCAACCAGCTTCCACTGATGTCAGACCTCCTGACCCAGGTGAGCGGGAAAATGCTGCACCCTGACTTACAGACTCTCAGTCTTTCAGCATGGCTTATACCTTAAAAGCTTACAAGGAGTCCCTGTTAAACAGGTTCTAGACATCATCACAGAGACCAGAAGGCCCAGCACCGGAAAATCATACACAGGGAAATGGAAAAGATTCTTCTCCTGGAAGCAGTGCAAAGGGGCCAATACCTTCCATCCCTCTTATCTTTGATTAACTTGCCGAGTTGTTCAATAGTGGCCTCTTTCTCCTATATTGAAATCCATGCCTCAGCCATTTCTGCCCATTACGATTCAGACCCACCCCCTATTCTCATCCTTTGATTAAGCAATTCCTCAGAGGGGCTTCTAATGTCAGACCTCCCAGAGGGACTCCCATGCCAGCCTGGGACCTGAATTATGTTCTAGAAATACTAATCTTACCTCCTTTCAAACCTGTTGCTTCTACAGAATTGAAATACCTCTCTTGGAAGACTGCCTTCCTACTTGCTATCACCTCAGCCAGAAGGGTATCAGAACTTCAGGCTCTCATGGCTGTTGAGCCTTTCATCATTTTCCATGCAGACAGGGTCTCCCTGAGGACTAACCCTTCCTTTATGCCCAAGGTGGTATCTGATGTGACCCTTAACCAGGGCCATACACCTACCCACCTTCTTTCCCAACCCTCAAAACAAAGGGGAAAGAATTTTACACTCGCTAGACATGCACAGATATCTCCGATACTATCTGAACCATACTAAACTGTTCAGAAAAACAGACCAACTACGTGTCAGCTTTGCCCCTGGGGCCAAGGGGAAGCCCATTTCTAAACAAACCATTTCCAAATGGATATCACACTGTATCCATTTTCTGCTACAGACTACATGGGAACCCCCCCCCCCTCAGTCTATCCTTACCCATTCCACTAGTGCAGCCTCCACTTCCACAGCCTTCCTCAGAGGGGTCCCCACCAGGGACGTCTTGGAAGCTAACAGCTGGACCTCTGTCCATACCTTTACAAAGCATTACCAACTACCTCTTTTTTGTACGTCTAGGACAGGGTTTGCCTCTGCAGTTCTGTAGGGCCTGCTGACCCATGCCTAGGACTCTAACCTTTCCTTCCACCCCTCTCCTCAGCTTTGGGAATCCTTCCCCCGGTGAAGATTGCAACAGTGAAACACGAAGAACATAGCACAGTTGTGTACACTTACCATAAATGTAGATGTTCGAGTGTATTCACTGTTGCAGTCTTGGTTTTCCCTTTTTCCATCACCATATAGCATTTTCCCCTAGGGGACATAAGCTTCCCACGGTGGCTTTTAGCCACCAGGACCACTTTTCCTTATTTCCTTGTGCTTCTGATGGGTTAGGCCAAGAAAAACTGATGTAATGACGTTGGCTGCCGTGCTTTATAGCACTGACGACCTGACGTCGGACTACAGGCAACGGCAGCCGAATCGAAAAAAGCATTGACTCTGGTATTTGGGCCGACCGAGGGCTACCACAGCAGGGATAACCCCACAGGTGATGACTGCAACAGTGAATACACTCTATCTACATTTATGGTAAATGTACACAACTGTACTTTACATTTACTCCAACACCAATCTTGGTTGGGTATGAAGGTCCTCCACAGGCTTTGGCTCCTGACGTTTTGAGTGTTGGATGTTCATCGTATTTCACTGTTGCAGTCATCACTGTAGGGTTCTTCCTGCCGGCAGGCAGCCCTCGGTCGGCCAGAATCCCAAAGTCTGGGTCTGGTGTCAGCTGTTCAGTCATGCTCTCTGACGTTAGAGCGCCAGGAGTACAAAGCTGCCAGCCAACGCCATGTTCTCCAGTCTTTCTTCCCGTGAGTTGGAAGCAGTTCGCAAGTGCCGGTCGGCTGAATCCTGATATTTTTTCATGCTTCAGTCCGAAGACTGACTTCTTCTTCTTCTCAAAGCTAAGTACCCCGTTGGGGAAACTTTTTTCTTGCTCCAGTCCGATGTCAGAAAAAGTTAATAATTGTATTTCTTGTGGGAAGCAAATACCTCATAAGGATTTCCACTCTTACTGTATTCCTTGTTTAGGCCCTGACCACGATGTAGCTAGTTGTCGGTGTTGTGCTAGATTTAACCAACGTACTATTAAGCGGAGGTACGATTTTGCTTTTCACTACTTTGGCAGGCGATTTAATTATAAAATGTCGTCGGACACGCTTCCGACTACCGGAGTTCACAAACGATGCAAGGATAAGGACAGGCCTCCGAGGTCCAAATCAGACGACGATTTACAAGCAGAGCCAGCTCCAGGTTTCGCCGTTATCAGTGAGGTGCTTTCGCAGCCCCTGTCGTCGGCCATTTCAGAACCGATTTCCGAAACGGACTCCCGCGAGGAGCCAACTAGGCCTTTGAGTACTCCAGCTGCAGGACCTTCGGACAATGCTCCCTCGGATGGGTCCGGAGCCGCTGTGCAGGTACCGGCTTCCGAGGGGGTTTTCAGGCCTACACAGCTTCTGATAAAGGCAAAGCCAAAGACAAAGGCGAAGACTCCTTCTAAATCAGACACCAGCCCAGTCCTCTTCTGATCCGGGACCCAAATCTCAGAAGCAGCTGCTTAAAATGGCAGAGGACTTACTAACCATGATTAGGGGTTCACATCCCCCTCCAGACAAAAGGCCAAGGCAAGAATTGGATTTTGAATCCTCTGATCAGGCATCTGTTTCTTCAGTGTCTTTCTCTGAACAGGAATATACTTTCCCTCCTTATGAGGATTTTGATGCTGAGGAATCCATTCCATCAGCTTCTACCCCTAAGGATTTTTCTTTTGGGGAAACTTTACATGACATGAGGGAACATTTTCACTGGGAAGAACAGGAGTACTCTGAATCTAAGAGAAGGCTTAGGGATTTCCTTCTTCCCCAACATAGACCCCTGGCTATTCCTCCTATTTTGGATATTGTGGATGATGCCTTTTCTGAGGCTAATTTAACTCCCGACTCCTTTCCTCCAGCCCCTGCTAAGCCTGACGGATATTACAGGGTCCCTGACTCCCACCAGTTCCTCTTCAAAAATCCTGCTGCTGATCCAGAAACCATTTCTCAGGGTCCTAAGGGTGTTAAGGCCACCTCTGCTAAAAACCTTATTCCGACAGATAAGGATTCCAGAGCTTTGGAGAGATGGGACAAAAAAGTGTACACTTCTGCTACTTTATCAGGGCTTTAAATTGCCAATTTCATATGCTAAAATATCAGCAATTCCTGCTGTCTGTTATGAAACAAAAGCTAGGTACCATTTCTGCATGTGCAGATAAGGAATTACACGATTTGATGCATGCTACTGAGCAAGTGAGGAAGCATGGTTTACACTGTGGTTTTGATGCCTTGGAGGCTTCATGCAGGGCGGCTGCCACTGGCACAGTCATTAGAAGGCATGCTTGGTTAAAGGAACAAAATTTACCTGATCAAGTGAAAGTTACTGGATGCTCCTGTTCAGCATAATGTTTTGTTTGGGTCTAAGGCTGAAAAGGTGATAAAGAAAATGGAGGATAAGGCAAAATCCATGCAAACGGTTAAGGATTTCTTACAAGTTCAGCTCCCTAGATTTAGCAGAAATTGGCCAACTAAAAATTGGTCCTTTCCCAGCTCAGACAGGCCTCAGAGGGGTAGATATAGGCGCTCCAGAGGGAGGGCCCAAGCACAGACCTCTTACAGACCTAGACAGTGGAGTGCTTCCACCCCCAGGGGTGGAGATGACAGATCTCAATCTTATAGAAAACTGGCTCAATGACTCCCCCTGCATGGCTCCAGGAACTTCTCTCCTGGAAGCCCCTCTAGGAGGAAAACTCTCTCTTTTCCAACAAAATTGGACTTGCATATAACCCAAGACATGTGGGTTCTGGATGTATTTTCAAAAGGTTACAAATTCCACTTTCATACCTTGCCAAGACCAAACGGATGGCCAGACCTACCAAAACACCAATGGGCAGAGGCATTAAACCAGGTGGGTTCCCTCATGGCTATGAGGGCCATAGAACTGGTTCCACAATCAGAGACTGGGCAAGGCTTTTACTTAAGGCTCTTTCTAGTTCCCAGAAAACAAAATTCATGGAGACCTATCCTGGATCTGTCAGCTTTAAATACTTTCCTGGAGATACCAAAGTTCAAGATGCTTACTCTGCAGCAGCTCCTGCCAATGTTCATAGGTTCATACAAGGCTATCTGCCCAAGGGCATTTATAAGCCTATCCCATAGTTATGTGGCTTTCGCCACCCCTTTAGTTTGAATAAAACTATGCCTATTATTTTGCTGTGCCTCTGTCAAGCAGTGACACTGAAGTAATCCCTGGGGTATATCTGCGATCTCCCATCCATTGGTCAAGATTCCTCTTGAACAAGGCCAGCGAGGTGCTCTGCCTCACATGTACCGGGATTTTGTTCCACAGCATAGGGAGTCTCTGGGTGATGAATTTGTCCCTCCAGCACGTTCTATTAATAACCGTGTCAAGGTTTAAGTCTCCCGCCCTTGTGGTTCTGAGGGATCTAGATTTTTTGAGGTGAAGCATATTCATCAAATCTGGGTTTGACATGGCCTTATATGTCAGGCACAGGTCACCTCTGAGCAAGCGGTATGAGACTGAATAGAGCTGGAGTTCTTTCAGTCGGGCAGCATAAGACATATTTTTGAGACCCTTTATCCTTTTGGTGAGGAACTTTTGGGGCCTTTCCAGCTGCTGCAGGTGTCGGGTCAGATACATTCGGATTGGGGCATTGTACTCAATCATAGGTCTAATGAGTGATGAGTACAGGGGGGACGATGACCTCCCTTGATCTAGATGTGAATCCCTTCATGATCAGGTGGGCAATGTAGAAGGTTTTCCTAACTACTTTAGCAACATGAGTGTCAAACGAAAGGCTACTGTCAACCTGGGTCCCCAGATCCCTGATGACTTCTTCTGTGCTCAGTGGATTGCCACCTATATGGTAGCTAGGGGTAACCTTGTTTTTCCCGAAGGGTATGACTATGCATTTCTTGGCGTTTAACTTTAGGCCATGGCTCTGGCACCAGTTATCCGTTTCTGTGAGGCCCTTCTGAAGGATATCCGTGTCAGATGTGTTTTCGACTATGGCCCAGTTTGCAGTCATCTGTAAACTTTGTCAGCCATAACCCTCCTGTGTTTGCTTGTACTTCAGAAAAGTAGATGCCGAACAAGAGTGGACCCAGGACTGAGCCCTGTGGGACACCACTTGTGACAGGCTTTGAGTCTGACATGGCTCCAGCAACTCTGACCCTGTGGGTTCTGTCACTTAGCCAGTTTGCAACCCATCTTGTGATGTATGGGTTTACATTCAAGCTGATGAGTTTTTCGATGATACCTGAGTGGGGTATTGTGTGAAGGCCTTTGCCAGGTCGAGGTAGGCTGTATGGACTGCCTTTCCTCATCAATGGCCTTGGTGACTGTCTCGAAAAGTCAACCAAGTTTAAAAGGCATGATCTGCCTTTGACAAAGCCAAACTGGGTTGGATCCAAAGTCTGCAAGTTCCCTATGTCTTTATTTATGAGTTCCATTATGATCCTCTCCATGGCTTTGCAGATAAGGCTTATCAAGCTAATGGGATGGTAATTACCAGGGTCGGTGGAGGCACCGCCCTTGTGAAGTGGGACCACAGTCGCCGTGCGCCACTCCTTGGGTACGTATCCTGAGGTGAGGCTAAGATTAAACAGCTGTCCTAACTGCGGGTTTAATTCCTCATTGAGTTCGTGGAGCACACAGCAGGGGACACCATGGATGCTGTGTTTTTTGCCTTGGAGAGGGCAGTTCTCACCTGGGCGTTGGAGATGTTTGGGGGGGCTACAATCCTCTGGTATAGATCTCTCTCCTTTTGGGGAGGGAGAGACGTTTGCACTGAACCTGTCAGCCAGTATGTTGGCAATGTGTGTAGGTTCAGTAATCTTCACATCATTTTGAACTAATTCTGAGCATATCTGGGAGTTTCCTCCTAGGTTTCTAACATAGCTAAAGAAGGCCTTATGATTGTCTTTTGAGTCCTTGGCGATTTTTCTCTCAAAATTTGCCTTGGATGATTTTATGAGAGCTCTTAGATTTTTACTTATAATGATCAAAGGTGTCTTACCTTTCAAGGATTTTGTTCTATCTTGTAGTAGCTTCCTCCTTTTGTTGTAGAGCTTGTTTATGGCTGGGGTCCACCAGACTGGACGCTTGCCTTTGGTACAAAGAGTCTTAGTTTTGTTTGGGATTGCCTGATCCATGCAGTCCTGTAGGTGCTGGTAGAAGGCATTTGTAAGTGATTCAGCGGTTTGAGTAATGTTTACCACTGGCTCAGGGGCCTTAAAGAAGACCACGCTAGTTTTTAGAAGTGTGAAGTCGGCTTTTGAGAAGTTTTTCACTGTGGTCTTTTTTATTTCAGGTGGGGGCGGGATGAGGACCTCCAGCGAGATTAGTTTATGATCTGATCTCACCAGTGAGGGGTATACTTCCGGTGTTGAACATTGTGATCCCATGTTCGTGATGATGAGATCAAGTATGTTTTCTCCTCTTGTGGGGATGGTGACTAGTTGTTCCATGGCATTTGAGTTTATGAACTCCAGGAACCTTTGGGCTAGAGTGTTTGGGCTTGAGTAGTGTTCCCAGTCTATATTAGGGTAGTTGAAATCACCTAGTATGATGGTGTTTGGAGATACATTTATCCCCTCCAATGTTTTCAGGAAGGCCATGTGAGGTTCCTGAGTTTGAGAGGGTGGCCTGTAACATGCTACAAATTGCAGAGCAGTCTTGCCTATGGTTAATTGCACCTGGATGGTCTCCGATGCATCGTGCGTTGCCACCAACCTTGAAGTGTGGGTGTCCTTTATGAATATGGACCCCCCCCCCCTCCTTTCTTGGTGTTGTCCGGATTTTGGGGCCGGAACGCATGATATGAGGTGAAACCTGATAGTGCTGGGGTGCTCTCAGGAGCCTTGAACCAGGTTTCTGTCACAGCACAGGCATCGATGTTCTCCATACTGAGAAGGGCCTCAAGTGCGTGCATCTTGAGATTGTGACTTCTGGCATTGAGCAGCATTACCCTTAGTTTTTTTCCTTTTTTGTGTTCTAGGGTGGTAGGTTTAGAATTTGAGCCTTGCCTAAAAAAGGCACTATGGGGGTGGCAAGAGCCTTTGCCAATATCCGGAAGCCTAGTGGTGACAGGTGCAAGCCGTCCCTTGCGAAGCAGCGTGGCTTGTCCAGCATGTCATCCCAGGCAGACAGGCATTGGATCCCCTTTGAATGACACCAGAATTTAAGCCAATTATTAAAGCTGATCATCTTATCACTGTATTGTGGCATCATTCTAGGTGAAGGTAGGATACTGCTCAAGGTCAGGGTCATACCTGCCTGGGCTACATAATCAGAGAGCTCCTCAATGTCTCTTTTCATGTAGTCCAAGGAGGTACGTCTCAGGTCGTTGACACCAGCGTGGACAATGACTGAGTCATACTTGTACCTGCTGTTGAGAGACCTGAGTGCTTGCGTTATGTGGCGGATTCTAGCGCCCGACAGGCAGCTTACTGTGACCTTCTCCTTACTCAGTCTGGTGAGCGGGACGTCAGTGTGTCTGACTATGGAGTCACCTATGACAAGTATGTTTGGTGTTGTATTTGGCCTTAAGGGCAGTGACTGCTTTGCACACTGATTTTGTTGTTTGTGTTTTGTGTGGTGTATTGAGTTTGCAGTTGCTTGGGTGTCTGCTTTGGAGGCCTCTGCTGTTTAGGTAAATTTTTACTCAGAGCCTCCGAGTATGTCTTAGTGTGTTTATGTGTTTGATTCAGTGGTGTGGTTGAGTTATGTGAGACTGGTATTGTGGTGTGTGTAGTTGCCTTCTCCTCCTGCCTGGTCTTGCCAGTCCTGAGTTGAGAGAGCTCAGCCTCCAGTCTGGCTAAATAGCTGCATCTCTCACAAGTGTTAGTGTTGAGCAAAAATGCATGGATGGTGACATTGGATTTAAAGGAGGCTTACCTACACATCCCTATCAGACAGGAGTGCAGAAAATACCTCCGGTTCAAGGCCAGCTTGAAACATTACCAATTCTCTGCGCTTCCCTTTGGCTTGTCTACTGTGCCCAGGGTCTTCACCAAGTGCCTGGCACCAGTAGTAGCTTATTGCAGACTCCAGGGAATTCAAATTTACCCTTATCTGGACGACTGCCTTATTCAAGCAGACAGCAAGGATGTCTTACTCCAGCACCTGGAATTTGTTCAAAATCTACTCAAGTACCTGGGATTCACTGTGAACATAAAGTAGATTTGACACCCACACAACAGATAACTTTTCTGGGTGCTCTTCTAAACACAACAACCCAGATGGCATTCCTGACATCCGAAAAACTACAGCTGGCTTCAACTGTCAAAACTTTGGCATTAATGTCTCAGCTAACTGCAAGGAAATTCCTGCAGGGTCTGGGTTACATGGCCTCCTGCATCCTTCTCATACCAAATGCAAGACTACATATGAGAAAAATACAATGGTACCTAAAAAGTGTATGGTCCCAGCATTGCCACAGTCTAGACACACAGATTGCTGTCTTGCCTTGCCTACAAAAGGAATTCCATTGGTGGACCATGGCATGTCTTCACAACAAAGGGAAAGCCTTCAGTCTGCCTCCAGCCAGCCAAGTGTTAACCACAGATGCCTCGGCTTACGCATGGGGAGCCCACTTGCAGGGGAAAGGCCTGCAAGGTTTTTGGACAGAGGATCAGAAGCACCTACATATCAATTTAAAAGAGATGTTAGCCGTACAGAATGCCCTCTTGGCTTTCAGGGATCTTCTACAGCCAGGATAACTACTGATACTGACAGACAACACCACAGTTATGTGGTACATAAGCAAGGGGGTTCACACTCGTACCCCCTTTGCAGACTAGCCATGACTCTGTGGAACACAGCTCTAGCTTGCAAAGTGGATCTACAAGCCCAGTTCCTGCCAGGTAAACAAAATATTCTGGCAGACAGCCTGAACAGGAACCTGTCAGACCCACACGAGTGGATGCTAGACACCCAAATATTCAAGATGATTACAGAAGCCTGGGGCTGTCGGGGCCTAGATCTATTTGTATCCCCCCTCAACCACCAGTTACAGATTTTTTGCACAAGGACATTTCACAAACTAGCATGGAAAGTGGATGCTCTCTCCTTCAGTTGGAGAAACCTCTCTGGGTATGCCTTTCCTCCACTACCTCTTCTTCCACTGGTGTTATTAAAGATCAAACAGGACAAACCCAAGATGATTTTACTGGCCCCAAATTGGCCTCGTCAATTTTGGTACTCAGCACTGATGAATCTATCCCTGGAGCCTCCTTGGATTTTACCTCAGATACCAACTCTTCTGTCCCAACACCAGGGCCAGGTTCTGCACTCTCATATCAAAACTCTCAGCCTGGCAGCTTGGCGAATTCAGGGTTTATGATTATTCCTACTCTTCCCAAACAGGTCATAGATGTCATCTTAGAAGCCAGACGGCCTAACACTAGAAAATCTTATGCAGGTAAATGGAAGAGATTTTGCACCTGGATGCATGCTCAGGATTCGGATCCTCTCATTCCTAATATTCCATTGATTTTATATTACCTGACAGACATGCTACATAAGTGTTTATCCTTCTCCTCCATAAAAATACATGCCTCAGCCATCTCTGCACATTACAGTACAGATCCTCCAATCTTTTCACATCCATTTCTGAAACAATATCTCAGAGGAGCAAAGAATTTAAGGGCCCCCTAGGACACCACCCATACCTGCCTGGGACCTCAACTATGTTCTGGAAAAACTCACTCTGCCTCCTTTTGAGCCTGCTGCCACATCTGACTAAGTATTTGTCATGGAAGACAGCTATCCTACTGGCTTTGACTGCAGCCAGGAGAGTCTCGGAGTTACAAGCTCTCATGGCTGTGGAACCTTATATTATTTTTCACCAAGATAGGGTATCTTTAAGGACTAATCCTACCTTCATGCCTAAAGTGGTTTACAAAGTGGCTTTAAATCAAACTATTCACTTGCCAACTTTTTTCACTAATCCGCAAAATAAGGGGGGAAGGATCTTGCATTCCTTGGATGTACACAGGCAACTACGTTTTTACCTGGACAGAACCAAGGTTATCAGGAAAACAGAGCAACTGTTTTTTTTTTATGCAACAAATTCTCAAGGCAAAGCTGTTTCAAAACAGACCATTTCTAAATGGATTGCTCATGGAATCAGATTTTGTTGCTCTCATCAAGGAAAAATTAGAACTCACTCTACCAGAGCTGCTGCTACTTCAGCTGCCTTTCTCAGGGGAGTACCTACCAAAGATATTTTGGAAGCTGCAACTTGGAGTTCAGTGCATACTTTCTCTAAGCACTATAATCTCCCTCTTTACTCTAAGTCTAGGACAGGCTTTGCTTCTGCAGTCTTGCAGGGCCTTCTAGCCGCCCCTTCTACTCTATAACCACCACCCTTTATCCCAGCTTTGGGATTCAACCCTACAGTGATGACTGCAACAGTGAAACACGATGAACATAGTACAGTTGTGTACACTTACCATAAATGTAGATGTTCGAGTGTCTTCACTGTTGCAGTCTGGGTTACCCACCCTCCTGTCCCCTCTTATACTTTCATTACTGTGGTTTCCTACTTCACCCTTCTTCTGAGGTGTATTTGCTACAGAGTATGGGGTTTGTTGTATGTTACATTTTTGTTTTACTATTAGCCTTCACTTTTGGGCACCTGACATCTGGGGCAAGAAAAACTGGAGAACATGGCATCGGCTGGCAGCTTTGTACTCCTGGCGCTCTGACGTTAGGGAGCATGACTGAACAACCAATGCCGGACCCAGACTTTGGGATTCTGGCAGACCGAGGGCTTCCTGCCGGCAGGAAGAACACTACAGTGATGACTGCAACAGTGAAGACACTCTAACATCTACATTTATGGTAAGTGTACACAACTGTACTTTTTCAAGGGTCATTGCTCATGCACAACAACTGAAGATGATAAACTAACGGTCAGGAAGCTGGGCAGATGTCTTAATCATCCAACTGCATGCTGACGCCTCCTTTCTTAATGGACAGTTAAACCAAAGAGACCAGTCAGCTTGCCTCAGCCTACTGTCCAGGCTTCAGTCACTGCAACCCAGGTTACAAACTCAAGACAGTCTCAAAGTAGACAGCTGCCTACCCCTTGAATCTTCTCCTAATAAGAAGGATGAAGGTTTCTTATCTAGAGAATCTGACTCCTCAGAATCTGAGAAATAATTTTCTTATTCTGAATACCTCCCCCCTGAATCCTAACCTGATTCTGACTCGGATGATACCATCTCTTATCCTCCCTGAGGATTTATCCTTCGATGATACCATGCACCAGATAGAGGTCTTTAGTTGGGAGAGCAAAGAATTTTCTCAGGTTCAATCCAATTACAGATTGCTTCTGAGTGCTTTCCTCCAAACTAGTTGTTGTTCCTTAGTTCACGTAGTACTTGATTATGTCTTCAACATCTCTTTGCACCTAGGCACACACACACTTGTTCCAAGGAAACCAGATAATTTCTATAGAGTGCTTGACACCAGCAAGCTCCTCTACAAAAACCCATAAGCTTTTCCTTTCATAATGATTACTGAGTCTAAGGGTATCCCTAAGCGTACAGCTCGACGCACCAAAAGTAGAGGGTTAGATTTGGCAAAAAGACCTATACGTCTGCTTACCTGCTGTATGAGGGCTCTTATTTGCCAATTTTACATGTTAAAATACTCTTGTTCTTACAATAAGAAATCTTTACTAAGACAAAGGGTATTACAAACAAGGCCTTGCAGAGAGCGAGAGAGACAGGAAGCAGCTAGATCAGCACTGCAGGTATTCAGACAGTTTCTAAAATGTGGATGTTCTTCGTGTTTCACTGTTGCAGTCATCACATTTGAGTTATCCCTCAGCCGGCCTAAATACCAGAGTCTTGACATTTCTGCATTTGATACTGTCACTTCTTCCATGATGTCAGGTCGTCAGGGGTATAAAACATGCAGCCAACGCCATTACATCAGTCTTTCTTGCCGTGTGGTGCCCGAAGCAGAAGCAGTTTGCAAGTGCCGGTCGTCCAAATGCTGAAATTTTCGTTTTCGAGTTTCAGACCTGAAGTCTTCTAAAAGATAAGTACCCCATTGGGGATCCTTTTTTCTTCCTCTAACCGATGTCAGAAAAAATTAATAATTGTCTTACCTGTGGAAAGCAAATACCTCAGAAATTTTCATTCTTACTGTGTCACTTGTTTAGGCCCAGACCACAACGTCCCTCGCTGTCGGTTTTGTGCCTTGTTCAACGCCCAAACTATTCGTCGTCAGGCTATTTTTGTAGCTAAGTACTTTCGCTCTCGATCTCTGTACTCCGAAATGGCTTCGTTAAGCCATCCTACTACCGATCTTCCAAAAAAACGTAAAGATAAAGTCAGAGACAGGCCGCATAGTTCCAAAACTGCTGACGACGCTTCCGTTAAGCTAGTTGCCAGTCTGCCGGGACTCAGTGAGGCGCTTTTGCAGCCCCTAATACATGCTTCTACAGTTTCGCAGGCCTCTACTGAGACCCATTCGGAGTCCTGTATACTGCGAGATGCTTCTTCGACGATTGAACCTGTGGATGTCTGTACCTTGGATGGGTCCGGAGCCGCTGTGTAGCCACTGGCTTCTGAGGGTGTATTCAGGCCTATCAGTTTTCATATTAAACCATTGACTACATTTCAAGTCAAAAATACCGAATTCCTCAGGCCTAAAGTTCGCACTACACCTAGGAAACCAACCAAAGCGCATTCTCAGGTCCACATGCCTTAAAAACAAATGATTAAAATGGCTGAAGACCTTATTGCCTTAATTAGGGGAAGCCAGCCTTCCCCGTCTGAGAGACCTAAAACTGATTTTCCTTCTGATTCTGTTCAGTAATCTGATATCCCTTTTCCTTCTGACTACCAGGACATACCCTTATCTACCTATGAAGATTCTGATGCAGTGGATTCCTTTCTCTCTGCTTCCCCTCCAGAAGATTTTTCTTTTGGTGAAACCTTCCATACCCTTAGGGAGCATTTCCGCTGGGAAAGCCAGGACTATTCTCAGTCCAAAGAGAGAATCAGGGAATTTGTAAACCTGCCAGCACAGGCCACTTTCTATCCCTCTTGTTTTGGACATTGTAGATGATGTTTTCTTAGAATCCAGCCTTACCCCATATACTTTGCTCCAGCTCCCAAGAAACCTGACAGGTACTGTAGAGTACCTTTTTATCTATGTCGACTGATCCACATTTGCATCTTCCTTGAGTTTTTCGTGACACCATGGATGGTAGTCAGCTGTCTTTGGATAATTTCCTGAGTAATTCTTCAGAACGTGGTGAGCGTCAACCATTGCATAGAACTGCTACCGAAAAAAATGTGCCTGTTTGGGATAAATGGGAAGATGACAGACGTAAGCGTTTTCCCAACCCTTTTTCGAATGTGGGCAGAAAGATACCTTTATCAATCAATGCTGAAAGTAAATCATCATTTGAAGAATTGGAAAAGAAAATGTGGAAAGAAACGGCCACATTTTTCAACATGTGTGGTTTACAAAAATACCTAGATACTGAAATTACACCTAGGGGGACTGAGAGTGTTTAAAGACCCTACTACTCCTTTTAACTTGTCTTTAGATTCTGATATTGTGTTCCATAAACGGTGGGTGGCTGCAGCACATCAATGTGTAACCGAATGGCTACACATACTAGTTGAAAGAGACCAACTAAAACAAAAAGAATTATGTGCTGATATTAAAAAATTGTGTAATGACATATCTACTAGTGTTTCCCCTGCAACAATGGATGAATTTCTTACACAAACAAATGACAAATTGAAGGAATATGAACTAGCGTTAATTGAAAGGAAAAAGGGTAAACTACTCAGAGATTTACGGGACTATGAGTCTAACAAAGCTTTCCTCTCCAGAACCAATCGGAATAGATCTTGCAAGCGAGTTAGGTTTCAACAGCAAGCTAACTCCACTCACCACCCTAGTTCTTCAGCGTCGGAAGGTGGCTACACGTCATTAGAAGAAGAATATGGGGACTGTGATAATCCTAAACTTACAGCAGCACAGCAGTCTGAAAACTTTTGTCAAACTTTTCGTCAAGAATCCTACCTTCCTCACAAGGGCGTGCAGGGTCAGAAACGCCAGCGTGAACACCATTACAACTTATCATATGAACAACAAGGGCAAGGGGGCTATAAACGAGGTAAATGGTGACTTTTTTCAAGACTCCACACGCGGATATGTTATCAATTTACCTAGACACGTATTTAGTGACCTTGAACTTTCTGTTCTTAATTTGGGACTCAAATTTGTTCCAACAGTTATATCTAGAGTTCATGACATGCAAAAAGATGTTTATTCTTTTGGCAGAAAGTTGCATTTAAAATATTTTTTCAGTCAAATAAGCAACCATTGTGATCAAGATTTTTCGGATGATAGTACTTCCACTTTCTCTGATAGCTTTTATTCGTGTACATCAGATGAATTTGTTAATGCTCATTCTTTACTTGATACTAATAATGTTCCTTCTACAAGTAAGTTTATTCCAAATGTTTTGAACAGTGATGTTTCTAATTTTGTTAAAATGGTAAATCATTGTATTGAAGCCACACATAATACATTTATGTGCAAAAGGAAGAACATAGAATATAATATGCAGTTTAAAGAATGGCAGACTTTGTTGTCATTAAGTAAAGAGAGAGAAATTATTTTTAAACCCAGATAAGGGCAACAAACTTGTTTTGAATTCCATAGATTATCTGAATATGTGTATGGAACATCTCAATGACACCAAAACTTATGAAAGGGTTTATGTTAATTGTTACAACACAGCTATTTCAGCATATAAGGAACTTATACACAAAGGTCTTAGGTTAGGTTATTTTTGTAGTAAAGATGTTAAGAACAAATTTCACACAGATGGTTGTTCTATGGCTTTCTTCTATTGTTTACCCAAGATGCATAAAAATTTGCAAAGACCCCCAGGGAGACCCATTGTCTCTGGGTGTAATTATTTTTTTACATAACTTGGGCATTTTTCTTCATAATTTTCTTGTATCATTATGTTAAACGTTTACCATCCTATCTTACTGATGTGTTTGATCTATTAAATAAAATTAGTGACATCAATTGGAATGAATATATGTACTGGGTAACAATTGATGTTAAAAGCCTATATACAAACATTGATCATAGTTTCGGTATTGAAGCTATTAGATTTTTCTTGGGAGATTCCCCACTAACAGAATTTATAGTGGAGTTGGTATATTTTTCTTTAACTAATAATTTTTTTGAGTTTAATAATAACATATATCATCAAAAACAGGGTACAGCTATGGGGGCTGCTTTTGCCCCCATGTACACAAATCTAGCTATGGGTTTTTTTGAGTTAGAATATATATACAGACATGAGTTTTTTCATAAACATGTTATCAAATATTTCAGATATGTAGATGATTTGATTTTTTAGTAGAAGGGGGCAAGTCTCATGTACGGCAGTTTATTGCATATTTAAATGTTAATAGGTTCTCTTTGGAATTTGATGGTCTCAAGATGGGCACCTATATGCCTTTTTTGGATGTAGTACTTGACATCTCTAATGGTACTAATCTTGTGACTTCAGTTAACAAAAAGTTTGCTGGTGGTAATCAGTATGTTCATGGTACTAGTGGACATCCCCCCCATACTATTCAATCTTTGCCGTACGGAGAAATGCTTAGAATTTCTCGTCTTTGTAATAACAAAGAATTATTTGATAATGAATTATATGTATTGTTAGTTTCTTTCTCCAAGAGAGGCTATAGCAAAGAAATATTAGTAGATAGTCATAATAAATTTTATGGTTATAAGAAAAAAGTATCTACTTTTGCTGATTTTTTGGGAAATAGTAATATACCTAATAATAAGATGGCTTCAAAAGAAAATGAAATGGTATATTTTGTAACTACATATGGTTGTTTTACTTCTGAATTTATAAAGATTATTTTACAATTTTGGCAATATTTTTGTTCTTTAAGTAGTGTAAAATCTTGGTTACATATGGACTTAAAATTTTCTTATCGTAGGGGTAAAAGTATAAAGGATTTTTTGGTGAAAAGCAGGTTTACTTTACCCCCAGATAGGATATTATATAATGTGAAAAATATGGGGACTTACCGGTGTGGAAAATGTAAAGCATGCAATTTTATTGTTCCCTGTTTTGAATATATTAATAATATTTTATTCAAAACTAATTATGTTTTCCACTGCAATTCGGAGAGAGTTATATATGCACTTCAGTGTCCTTGTAATAAATTTTGTATAGGTGAAACCAAGAGAGGTTTTAAGCTTAGGCTTTTAGAACATATAAGAGACATTCATAATAAAAAAAAAGAAAGCTCTGTAGCCATGCATTTTTTAAATTTTCACAATAGTGATAGGGGCTACAAGCGACTGTTTTAGAACAAATACCTGATTATAATTATAAGAATGTGAATGTTAAACAATTACTGCTACAAAAAGAAGCTATATATATTTTAAAGTTTAAAACCTTATATCCTGCTGGTCTAAATGAAGATTTTAATTGGAGAATGCTGCTTAATTGAATGGAATTATATTAGTAAATTGTTTAATTGTAGTAATTGATGTATTGTTCCAATATAAATGTGTGTGGTTTTGTATGGTTTGTACTCCTTGAAGGCTGTGGCCGAGACGTCAGAGTTTTATTAAATTGTGCTTTTGGTGGATCTACCTTGGTTGTTTCTTCAGGTACTGTAGAGTACCTGACTCTCTGATTCCTTTTCAAGAATCCTACTGCAGATCCAGAGACCATTTCCCAAGGACCAAAAGGCATTAAGACCACTACTGCCAAACATCCTACCCCTTCTACCAGGGAATGTTCATCGTGTTTCACTGTTGCAGTCGTTACTCTTGGGTTATCCTGCTGGCAGGCTACCCACAGTCGTCCAGAATTCCAAAGTCTAGGTCCGGCGTCGGTTGTTGTCGTCTCTTCCCTGATGTCAGTGCGCCAGGGATATAAAAGATGCAGCCGATGCCATTTTCTTCAGTCTTTCTTGCCACGAGGTGCCCGAAGCAAAAGCAGTTCGCAAGTGCTGGTTGGCCGACTCCTGAGATTTTCAAATCTGAATTTCAGAACCGAAGTCTTCATTAAAGCTAAGTACCCCGTTGGGGAAACTTTTTTTTTCTTGCTCCAGACCGATGTCTAAGTTAACAATTGTATTTCTTGTGGGAAGCAAATACCTCATAAGGATTTTCACTCTTACTGTATCCCCTTGCCTAGGCCCTGATCTCAACAATGCTAGCTGTCGGTTTTGTGCTAGATTCAACCAACGCACTATGAAGCGTCAGTTCGATTTTGCATTTCATTACTTTGGCCAAAGATTTAATTATATAATGCCGGCGGAACAGCCGACAACCAGAGTTTACAAAAAACGCAAGGACAAGGATAGGCATCAGAGGTCCAAAACAGACGAAGCCTCTTCTAGGCCAGTCGCCGGTTCTCAGTGAGGCGCTTTCGCAGCCCCTGATGCCCGCTACATCAGAGCCACAGGCCGCTACCGACTCCCACGTGGAGCCGACTGGGCCTCTGGATACTCAGGGTATTGGCACTCTGAAATCAATCCCTCAGATGGGTCCGGAGCAGCTGAGCAGGCATCGGCTTCTGAGGGTGTCTTTAGACCTACACAACTATATGTTAAGCCATCTTCAGCTTCAAATACTAAAGCAGCTCTAAAGACAAAGAAACAAGTACAGCATTCCCCTACTCAGACTTCCATGCCTAAAAAACAGATGCTCAAATTGGCCGAAGACTTAATTACTTTGATCAGGGGCTCCCATCCCCCTCCTGATAAGAGGCCTGGCCTAGGCAAGAGACAGAGTATGATTCTTCTGATCAAGTATCTATTTACTCTGATTCCTCTTCTGAACAGGATTACTCCATGCTTCCCTATGAGGATTCTGATGCTGAAGAATCCATTCCTTCAACCTCTCCTCCTGAGGACTATTCTTTTGGGGAAACGGTGCTTACTATGAGGGAGCATTTCCACTGGGAGAGCCAAGATTATTCTGAGTAAGAAAAGGCTCAGAGACTTCCTGCTTCTTCCTCAGCACAGACCCCTTGCTATTCCACCTGTTCTAGACATTGTAGATGATGTATTTTGAGTCCGGACTGTCCCCTGACTCTCTACCCCCTGCACCTGCTAATCCAGACAGATACTACAGGGTCCCGGATTCTCATAAATTCCTATATAAAAACCCCGCTGCTGACCCTGAAACTATTTCTCAGGGCCCCAAGGGGGTTAAAGCTTTCACTGCAAAAAAAAAAAACCTGTCCCGTCTGATAGGGATTCTAGGGCTCTAGATAGATGGGGTAAAAAAGTTTACACTTCTGCCACCCTGGCTGTAAGGGCTTTAAATTGGCAATTTCATATGCTTAAATATCAGCAATATTTAATGTTACTACTTGAACAGAAAATGTTGACAAATACTGAATGTTCAGAGAACAAGGAATTGCAGGATTTATTGCATGCAACTGAACAAGTGGGAAAGCATACTTTGCAATGTGGTTATGATTCACTAGAGGCCTCTTGCAGGGCTGCTGTTGCAGGTTTTGTTATTCAAAGGCATGCTTGGTTAAAGGAACAATATCTTCCTGATCATGTTAAAGCAAAATTATTAGATGCACCATTACAGCATGATACTTTGTTTGGTACTAAAGCGGAAGAGGTGTTGAAAAAAATGTAGGATAAAGCAAAATCCATGCAGACAGTCAAGGATTTCTTACAGGTACAGCCACCCAGGTTTAGCAGGAACTGGCCTTCTAAAATTGGTCCTTTCCAGTCTCAGACAGACCACAAAGAGGCAGATACAGGCGTCCCAGAGGCAGAGCTCAGCCCCAAGGCTCATACAGGCCTAAACAATGGGGTGCTCCTACCTCCAATAGCAGAGAAGACAAATCACAGCCTTACAGGAAACAGTCCCAATGACTTTCCTCTACCAGTTCCAAGCAGATTTTTTTTGACAGCCCCCTTAGGGGGAAAACTAGCACTTTTTTCATCAAATTGGCAAATGGTTACCCAAGACAAATGAGTTCTGAACATAGTGTCCCAAGGCTACAAGTTCCATTTTCACACTCTACCAAGGTCAAAGGGCATGCCAGACCCTGCCACATAATCAGTGGGCAGAGGCACAAAAACAAATTACAGCCGTCATGGACATGAGGGCCATTCAGCAAGTACCACAACAAGAGCAGGGGCAAGGATTTTACTCCAGACTTTTCCTAGTACCCAGGAAGGACAAACCAGGAGACCAATTCTGGACCTGTGTATACTAAATACATTTCTGGAAGTTCCAAAATTCAAGATGTTGACTCTTCAGCAACTACTGCCCATGCTGGGCAAGAGGGCTTGGCCGTAACTTTGGACCTAAAAGAGGCATACCTGCATGTCCCAATCAGACAATCTTGCAGAAGATACCTGAGATTCATAACTGGCTCAATGCATTACCAATTCTCTGCACCGCCCTTTGGCTTATCTACTGCGCCCAGGGTCTTTACAAAATGCCTGGCACCAGTAATTGCGTTTTGCAGACAAAAAGGAATTCGGATATATCCCTACTTGGACGACTGCCTAATTCAAGCAGAGAACAAAGACACTCTTCTAAAGCATCTGGCATTTGTAAAAAGATTTCTAATTGGCCTAGGGTACACAGTAAACGAAAAGAAATCAAAACTAGTGCCCTCTCAAGTGATAATATTCCTGGGTGCAAGCTTAAATATAACTGCCCAGATGGCTTATCTCACGCCAGACAAGCAAAAACAACTGACTACTTATTTCAAGAAATTGGCAACAAAAACCCACTTATCTGCAAGGAAAATCCTGCAGGCCTTGGGTTTCATGGCATCCTGCATTCTACTAATTCTATATGCCAGACTGCATATGAGGAAACTACAATGGTATCTGAAAAGTGTTTGGACTCAGCATTGCCACAGCCTGGAAACTGTAATTGCACTCATTCCCTGCCTACAACAGGAGTTTCGATGGTGGGCAGAGGCCTGTCACCACAACAAGGGTCTGCCATTCAGTTTACCCACAGCCAGACAGACACTGACAACGGATGCATCAGATTATGCCTGGGGGGCCCATATGGTAGGAAAATGTATTCAGGGCACATGGCCTGCAAACCAGATGCATTTTCGCATCAATCAAAAAGAGATGCTAACTGTTCAAAATGCCTTGACAGCTTTCAAGGACCTGCTTCATCCAGGACAATTACTGATAGACAGACAACACTATGGTCATGTGGTACATAAACAAGCAGGGAGGTACTCATTCCTACCCCCTCTGCAGGCAAGCAATGACCTTATGGGACACAGCATTGGCTTTCCAAGTTCACCTGCAAGCACAATTCCTGCCAGGAAAAACAAATACTCTGGCAGACGAACTAAGCAGAAACTTCATGGATCCCCACGAATGGAAACTGGATCCACAAGTCTTCAGAATGATAAGGAAATGGGGATGCCCAGACATAGATCTATTTGCCTCCCCTCACAACTGTCAATTGCAGAGATTTTGTACAAGGATTTACCACAAGCAAGGATGGAAAGTGGAGGACGCCCTATCATTCAGCTGGAAAAATCTAACAGTTTATGCTTTTCCGCCACTGCCTCTCCTTCCCAGAGTACTCCTAAAGGTCAGACAAGAGAAGCCAAAAATGATTCTGATTGCACCAGACTGGCCATCCCAGCACTGGTACCCAATTCTAAAGGGCTTGTCTCAAGGTCCAGCATGGATATTGCCTCAAACTTCTCACTTACTGACCCAACAAAACAACAATCAGATCCTGCACAGCCAACTTAGGATCTTAAATCTGGCAGCATGGCGGATAATGTAGCCATTCAGAAAACTCCTCTTTCAAAAGCTGTTATGGATGTTATCTTGGAGGCCCAGTACCAGAAAATATTATGCAGAAAAATGGAAGAGATTCTGTGCTTGGTACCAGGACCCAAGGTATTGACACGTCTGTACCAAATATCCCTGAGATTTTACAATACCTAACTGAGATGCTGAACTAAGGCCTTTCTTTCTCATCAATTAAGATTCATGCCTCTGCCATTTCTGCACATTACAGTACGGAACCACCTATCTTTTCTCATCCTTTAAGGCAGAACCTCAGAGGGGCCAAAAACAATAGGCTTCCAAGGAGAGCACCAATCCGGCCTGGGACCTCAGTTATGTTTTAGAAAAACTCACACTGCCTCCTTTCACCCAGCATCAACAGCGGATATTAAATTCTTATCCTGGAAAACAGCTCTGCTCTTAGCCATAACCTCTGCAACGCGAATCTCGGAGTTACAAGCACTCATGGCTGTGGAACCTTTCATCATTTTTCATCCAGACAGGGTTTCTCTGAGAAGAAAATCCTACATTTTATGCCTAAGGTGGTGTCCAGTGTGGCCCTCAATCAAACCATTCACTTGCCTACCTTTTACCCAAATCCACAGAACAAGGGTGAGGATATTCTGCATTCTTTGGACATACGCAGGTAGTTCCGCTTCTACTTGGACAGAACTAAAGCTTTAAGAAAGACTGAGCAACTTTTAGTGTCATATGCTGCAGGATCACAAGGAAAGGCTATCTCAAAACAGACTATTTCTAAATGGATAGGCCATTGCATCCGTTTCTGCTATTCTCAACATGGCAAATCAGTGCCTAAGGGCATTAGGCCTCATTCCACCAGAGCAGCAGCCACATCAGCAGCCTTCCTCAGAGGAGTACCAACCAAAGAAATCTTAGAGGCTGCAACTTTGGAGTTCAGTGCACACCTTTACAAAGCAGTACCACTTGCCTCTCTACTCTTAAGTCCAGCGCAGGCTTCGCCACTGAAGTTCTGCAGGGCCTCATAGCCTCTCCTTATCCTGTTTAGCCCAGCCACCCATCCTCAGCTTTGGGATTCAACCCAAGAGTAATGACTGCAACAGTGAAACGCGATGAACATAGTACAGTTGTGTACCTATCATAAATGTAGATGTTCGAGTGTATTCACTGTTGCAGTCCAGGTTACCCACCCACCATCCCCCTTCTCTTTGCTGGGACTTAACTGCACTTCTCTATCCTATACAACCTTTTTGGTGTATTAGCTCGTAGATGAAGGAAATGTTATTTTTGTGCATGCATTTCTTATTGCTATATTTTTCGGCCTACCTGTTTGGGGCACCTGATATCTGGGGCAAGAAAAACTGAAGAAAATGGCGTCTGCTGCATCTTTTATACCCCTGGCGCACTGACGTCAGGGAAGAGGCGACAGCAACCGACGCCGGACCTAGACTTAGGAATTCTGGCCGATTGCGGGTAGCCTGCCAACAGGATAACCCAAGAGTAATGACTGCAACAGTGAATACACTCGAACATCTACATTTATGGTAGGTACACAACTGTACTTTCTAGGGCTTTAGACAGATGGGGTAAGAAGGTATACACCTCTGCTACTCCTGCCATTAGGGCTTTAAATTGCCAGTTTCATATGTTAAACTATCAGCAGCATATTATGGGGCTAATTAAACAGAAAATGATGTTGATTCCTGACCGTACAGAACACAAAGATTTACAAGAATTAATGCATTCTGCTGACCAAGTTGGTAAACATATCTTGCAGTGTGGTTTTGAAGCTTTAGAAGCATCTTGCAGGGCTGCTGTCATTGGGTCTGTACTTAGAAGGCATGCTTGGCTTAAGGAACAAAACTTTCCAGATCATGTAAAAGCAAAATTACTGGATGCACCCTTAAATCAATAACGCTTATGTGGCAATAAAGCAGAAGTCCACAAAAGGATGGAGGAAAAAGCTAAATCTGTACAAACTTAAAGATTTTTTACAAGTACAGCCACCTAGATTCAGTAGGCATTGACCTTCAAAGAACTGGTCCTTTCCAGTCCCTTCCAGGCCTTCTCAGTTTAAACACAGGGGCAGCAGACCACCAAAGCTTCAGGCTTGGGTTATACACAAATCTAAGCAGTGGGGTGCTCCCACGTCCAAAGCAGGGAGTAGTAAGCCACCCCCCCTTTTGTAAAGTTGCACAATGACTTATCCTTTACTCCGTAATCACAACAATGAGACTGGAAATAGTCTCTGCTAGGTTAGCAACCAAAGCGTGAATGGACTCTGAACAAGGAATAGAAAAACACAATTTATTGAAGTACTCTGTACAACGTGGTAAGCGCTTTCATCTGCAAAGCAGACTTCTTCAGACCACTAAACATCAAAATAAGGAACATATTTAAAAACTTTTTGGCGCCAGAATTCATTGATAATTGAATAATCACTTCCTATTTATTTAACTGTACATATTTTCAACATGTAGTATACTACACAAGGTTCCTGGATGACATGTTCCTGTTATGGGATGGACCAAGTGAACTTTTGGATGAATTCATGGTATATCTTAACCAGTCCAATAGTTTTTTGAAATTTACTCATAAAGTTAACAATGAAGGCATTGCCTATTTGGACACTTTTATAAGACACACGGATTCTGGGTTTCAGTCAAAAATATTTAGAAAGGAAACTTTTTCCAATGGGTATTTGGAATATTCAAGTAATCATCCCAAACACATATTAAGAAACATTTTTAAAGGACAATGTATACGGGCGGCTAGGATTTCCTCCAATTATGAGACAATGGTCAAAGAAATAAATTTTATTAAGAATATGTTCATCAATAGGGATTATCCTATATCTCTATTGAATGATGTTGCTCTTTATGTTACTAATGAATGGGGTAAAAAATACCCTCCGATATTAGAAGCAGTATGCAATTACAACACTGACATCCAGTCATGTAATATTGATAGGCTTGAGACTAACAAAGTTTGTGTCTTAATGTTTTCTCCGCATGTCAATGAAATTAAAAATATATTGTTTAGACATTGGTACACCTTAACTGTTGATGATGAAGTGAAAAATATAGTAGGTGAACGACCTTGTTGTGTATACAAAATGGGGTTTAATGTAAAAAGAATATTGGAGAGTGCAAAAAACTTGAATTACAAGAAATTGGATGCATCTACCAAAAAATGTGGCTCATGTCGACAATGCTTTGCTATAAACGAGAGCAAGGGATGCAAGCTCAATGACATCAATAAGACTTGCATCAGGTTTAAGAAAGGGAATTGTTATAGTACCAACATAGTATATCTTGCTAAATGTATGTCCTGTACAGCCTTCTATATTGGGAAAACTGAAAGGCAATTTAGAAAGCGGATTTATGAGCATTTGTATAGGATTAAGGTGCTTGACACCAAAAATGCCTTGTATAGACATTTAAAGGAACATGGTGATACCCATACATTTAGATTTGCCATAATTGATCAGGTAGTTATTACACCACGGGGTGGTAATTTTAAAGCACTCCTTGCGAAAAGGGAAAGTATGTGGCAGATGATGACTAATGCCACAAAATTCCCTGGTATTAATGAATTCATTTCTATTAAACCTTTTTTGCAGTTATAAGATGTATTGATATATCAATTTTGAATAGATATAATATCACTTGTAGTTTGTGTGATATGGAAAGTTAGCAAAATATTAAATTCTTAGTCACACTATTTTGTATGTGTTTATATCAAATTTTATATACATATGATTGTTTATGACATTATTATTCTCACTTTGAGCAGTATTTATTCAGTGCAGTTTGATTTTTCAGTATTTTTCCAGGCAGAGTTGTATTTATAGCTAATTCATTATGTATACATCAAATATATTATGTACATTTTACAGCATTTACATTTTACAGTTTTTATATATTAGTACAGTCAATTCATTTATTACAATTTTGGTATTTAATGTTATTAATGATTGTATTTTTATTATGTATAAAATTTTTAATTATCGGAGGAAAAGTATTTTATTATGGTGTTTAAATATTACTTGCATTGGCACTTTAAATAGGAAGTGATTATTCAATTATCAATGAATTCTGGCACCAAAAAGTTTTTAAATATGTTCCTTATTTTGATGTTTAGTGGTCTGAAGAAGTCTGCTTTGCAGATGAAAGCGCTTACCACCTTGTACAGAGTACTTCAATAAATTGTGTTTTTCTATTCCTTGTTCCGAGTCCATTCACGCTTTGGTTGCTAACCTAGCAGAGACTATTTCCAGTCTCATTGTTGTGATTACGTTGTTGTACGGAGCTTTGGATTTATTTCAGATGTCCTTCAAGGATGCATCTGCAGTCATAACAAATGGGTTGTCCTGTCGTCAGGCAGCCCTTCGGTCGGCCGGATTCCAAAGTCTGGGTCCGGCTTCGGCTGATGTCGCACTTCACCCGACGTCATCTCTGCTGGTCTTCGGGTATAAAGGCATCAGCCGACGCCATTTTCCTCAGTCTTTCTTGCGCGTGGCCAAGCAGAAGCTGTTCGCAAGTGCCGGTCGGTCAGATCCAGAGATTACTACTACCGAATACTACTTCGAAGACTTCTAAAAAGCTAAGTACCCCATTGGGGACTCTTTCTTGCCTCAGCCGATGTCAGAAAAAGTCAATAACTGTTTAACTTGTGGGAAACAAATACCTCATAAAGATTTCCACTCTTACTGCCTGCCTTGCTTAGGCCCAGACCACGACGTAACAGCCTGTTCGGCCTGTGCTTCCTTCAACCGACGAAGGCTTAGGCGTCGGTCGGAGTTTGCTGAACAGTTTTTCAGCTCAGATTTTGCATACATTATGCCGTCGGATCCTCCGACTACCCAAATTGTTAAAAAAACGCAAAGAAAAAGACCGACACTCGCGGTCCGCGGTTTCGGCGAAACCACGGTTAAGCAAGCGCGAGTGTCTCGGTTTCGGCGAAACCGAAAACCGGTCAATCTTCAGCCGAATCCATGACTACTACTGAGGCTCCTGCTACCTTAGTTGAATCGGCCTCAGAAGTTTTGCCTACTACTGTGGTTCCTAGTGATTTATCAGACACCATCCCTTTGGATGTCTCTACCCCAGCACGTGGTGCTGCTAGGCCTCCTGCAGCCATGTCTGTTAAGGCCTTTCCAGGGCTAAAGCAGCCAAAACTGTTAAATCAGTGCCTGTTAAGCCCCCCTCACACAGGCCCACTTCTAGTTCACAAATGCTTACTCTGGCAGAGGATTTAATATCCTTAATTAGGGGATCCCAATCTCACCCAGACAGGGCCTCTCAGCCCCCAGAAAAGAGACCTAGAGCAGAGCCCCCCGAGCCAGTGTCCTCTGATGATTCTTCGGATGACTCAGACATTACAGATCAGCCAGAGGCTCCTTTTTCTACTTATGAAGATTCCGATGCTGAAGAATCCATTCCATCTGCCTCTCCACCAGAGGAATTTTCCTTTGGGGAAACCTTACATGCCATGAGAGAACAATTCCAATGGCAGGGACAAGATTTCTCAGATTCAAGAAAAGGCTTAGGACATTTCTGCACTTACCACAACATAGGCCCTTAGCTATACCTCCAGTACTGCCTGTTGTGGATGATGCATTTAATGATGTTTGCACTGCTCCTGATACTTTACCTCCAGCCCCTGCCAAACCAGATAGATTTTACAGGGTGCCAGACACTCATCACCACCTATACAAGGCCCCACTTGCAGATCCTGAGACTATATCCCAGGGGCCTAAGGCAGTAGCCTCGACCTCAGCAAAAAACCCTATTCCTTCTGAAAGGGAATCCAGGTCCTTGGAGAGATGGGGGAAAAAAGTTTACACCTCTGCTACTCTCTCAGCTAGAGCTTTAAACTGTCAGTTTCATATGATCCAATACCAAGAGTTTATGCTTGATCAGTTAACTAAGAAGCTGTCCTCTGACTCCTTAGATAAGAAATATGTTTTAGAAATGGTGAAAAACATTCAGCAGGTTAGTAACCATTCTTTAAAATGTGGCTATGATGCACTGGAGGCTTCATTTAGATCAGCCATGACTGGCACAGTGATAAGAAGGCATGCATGGTTGAAAGAACAGGTCTTGCCGGATCATGTTAAAGCAAAGCTGTTAGATGCTCCTATGGATAAGGCCAGTCTATTTGGTACACCTGCTCAGCAAGTAATGAAGAAAATGGAAGAGAAGGCAAAATCTGTACAAACAGTTAAGGATTTCTTACAGGTTCAGCCCCAAGGTTTAGCAGGAACTGGCCTGCCAAAAATTGGTCCTTTCCAGACTCCTCAAAATCTCAAAGAGGCAGGAATAGACGCTCTAAAGGCAGAAATCAATCCAGAGGAGGTGCCTACAGAGGACGACAGTGGCAAGGCAATAACCGAGGCACAGACACAACCACTGCCACTGCAACAGGACAATCACAGTGACTTGGCTCTGACACCGCCTACCAGGGAGCAAATAGCAGCACCTTTAGGCGGAAAGTTAGCCTTATTTTCAAAAATTGGCACTATATCACAAAAGACAAGTGGATTTTGCAAACCATAGACCAAGGCTACAGGTTCCACTTCCACACCTTACCAGTAAAAGAGGAATGCCAAACCTACCTCCAAATCAAAAACAGAAGCTCTAAAGCAGATAGCAATTAACAAAGATGAGAGCTGTGGAAAGAGTACCAATAACAGAACAGGGCAAAGGATTCTACTCCAGACTCTTCCTAGTACCAAGAAAAGAGAAAAGTTGGAGACCTATTCTCGACCTGTCCGTCTTAAACACATACATCATTGTCCCAAAATTCAAAATGCTGACCCTACAGCAACTTCTTCCCATGCTGGGCAAGGAGTGTTGGCTGGTAACTCTAGATCTCAAGGAGGCATACCTGCACGTCCCCATACGACCAAATTGCAGAAGATACCTCAGATTTCTTGCAGGATCAGAGCATTATCAATTCTCAGCATTGCCCTTTGGCTTATCTACTGCGCCCAGAGTATTCACAAAATGCCTGGCATCAGTAATCGCTCACTGCAGGCTACAGGGAATCCAAATTTATCCATACCTGGACGACTGCCTGTTACAAGCGGACAACAAAAGCAAGCTGACAACAGATTTACAAAGAGTCATTTGCTTACTACAAGCCTTGGGATACACAGTCAATTTGCAAAAGTCAAGACTGATACCATCCCAAACAAGAACATTCTTGGGTGCGGAATTGGACACAGTAAAACAAATGGCATTCCTAACTGCAGAAAAACAAAAACAACTCCCTCTTTACTTCTTGGCATTAACAAAGCAGAACAAACAGCAAGAAAAGTACTGCAGGCCTTGGGCTTCATGGCATCATGCATAATCTTGGTCCCACATGCCAGACTGCATATGAGAAAGCTACAGTGGTACCTAAAGAATTTATGGTCTCAACACAGGCACAGCTTAGAAACCGAAATCCCACTAATCCCATGCCTGAAACAGGAGTTCCTATGGTGGGCTCAAGCATGCCAGTCAAACCCAGGCTTGCCCTTCCACAACTTTCAAGCAAGCCAAACCATCACAACGGACGCCTCAGACCTAGGCTGGGGGGGCGCACATGTTGGACAAATGCATACAAGGATTGTGGACTCCAGACCAGCTGCACCTGCACATAAACCAAAAAGAAATGCTGGCAGTAAAACTAGCAATCCAGAAATTCAGACCATTCCTCAAAGAAGGCCATTTAATGATAAGGACAGACAACACCACAGTCATGTGGTACATCAACAAACAGGGAGGCACTCATTCATACCCCTATGCAGAATGACTCTGGACCTTTGGAATATGGCTCTGAGCTACAACATCCAGTTACAGGCAATATTTGTGCCGGGAAAAGAAAACACCCTAGCAGACATGTTAAGCAGAACCACCTCGGATGCTCACGAATGGATGCTACACCCGGACATCTTCAAGACCATCACAAAGAAATGGGGAATGCCACAAATAGACCTATTCGCATCCCCACTCAATCACCAGCTCAAAAAATTCTGCACAAGGACATACCACCCACTTGCATGAAAGGTGGACTCTCTATCCTTCAGTTGGAAAGGCCTGACAGCATATGCATTTCCACCTCTTCCTTTGATGCACAAGGTACTACTGAAAATCAAAGAGGAACGTCCAAGGATAATCCTGATAGCTCCAAATTGGCCAAGACAACACTGGTACCCATTGCTGAGGAGCATGTCTCAGGGGAGAATGTGGTCAATACCCCTGATGCCTTTGATGTTAACTCAGAACAACTACAACATCATGCACCCAAACCTAAAAACCTTGCAACTGACTGCCTGGAACATCACATAGCAGCAACTAACCCAGACCTATCCCAAAGGGTTAAAGACATTATCCTTGAAGCCCGCAGACCTTCAACAAGAAGGAACTATGCAGGAAAATGGAAAAGGTTTGTCATTTGGAGTACTGAAAGAGGAAAAGATGTGTCAAACATAGATATTGCTAACATCCTGGAGTACTTGGCAGAGCTTCTACATACAGGCCTGTCCTATTCCTCCATCAAGATACATGCATCAGCTATTTCAGCAGAATACAGCTTCGATCCACCTGTCTTTTCGCATCCTCTACTCAGGCAGTTCCTCAGAGGGATCAAGAATGTAAAACCTCCTAGGAAACCACCATTACCAGCATGGGACTTGAACTTTGTGCTAGCAAAATTGACACTCCCTTCATTTGAAGCAGCAGCAACAGCAGATCTTCAACACCTATCATGGAAAACTGCTTTCCTACTGGCAATTACTTCAGCAAGGAGGGTTTCGGAACTACAGGCCTTAATGGCAGTACAACCCTTCCTAATCTTCCATCAAGATAGGGTGTCCATGAGAAATAATCCTACATTTATGCCTAAGGTGGTATCCAGAGTGTCTTTAAACCAGGCAATCCACCTACCTACCTTCTTTCCCAATCCACAGAACAGGGGGGAAAGACTGCTGCATACCTTGGATGTACATAGACAGTTACGCTACTACCTGGACAGAACCAAAGGTGACAGAAAAACTGACCAGCTTTTAGTAGCCTATGCAACAGGAAGGGAAGGAAAAGCAATTTCCAAACAGACAATCTCCAAATGGATAGGAAATTGCATAAGATTCTGTTACTCCTACCATGGAAAACCAATTCCACAGAACATAAGACCTCATTCTACAAGGGCTACAGCCACTACCACAGCTTTCTTACGAGGAGTGGCAACCAAGGACATTATTGAGGCGGCTACTTGGACCTCCGTGCATACATTTGCCAAGCATTATAATTTACCTCTATACTCTAGATCCCGAGCAGGGTTTGCCACTGCTGTACTGCATGGGATCCTAACTACACCATAATTCTTCTTCCTCCTCCCCTAGTTTGGCTATGGTATTCTACCCATTTGTTATGACTGCAGATGCATCCTTGAAGGACATAGTACAGTTTTGTACCTACCATAAATGTAGATGTCCGAACAGGATAGCATCTGCAGTCAGGATTACCCACCCTCCTTCCCCTCTGTGGTACTCCTAGGGTATTTACCCTCCTAATAGCTAGCTGGGGGGGGGGGTCTCTTATGGTGTATTTGTTTGTATATATGTACATACATGCTTATTTTTTGTGTTTGCCTTCTACTTTTTTGGAAACATTGGCATTTATCCAAAATTTAGCTTTCCAAGAGGGCAACTGGCATCTGGGGCAAGAAACACTGAGGAAAATGGCGTCGGCTGATGCCTTTATACCTGAAGACCAGCAGAGATGACGTCGGGTGAAGTGCGACATCAGCCGAAGCCGGACCCAGACTTTGGAATCCGGCCGACCGAAGGGCTGCCTGACGACAGGACAACCCATTTGTTATGACTGCAGATGCTATCCTGTTCGGACATCTACATTTATGGTAGGTACAAAACTGTACTTTCTTTATCCTTAACTCCTCCAAGCCTTGCTGAACTACTTGCACCTTTAGGTGGAAAGCTCGCCCTGCATGCAAAAAACTGGGACTACATTACCCATGACAAATGGGTATTAAACATTGTTTCCCTAGATTACAGATTCCACTTCCCCTCACTCCCGACCCTAAGTGGATGGCCAGACCTCCCACCAAACCATTGGGCAAAGGCCCAAGCGCAAGTACTTTCTCTCCTCAGCATCAAAGCTATTCAACCTGTCCCAGCAGAAAAAAGGTGACAAGGCTTTTATTCAAGACTGTTCCTGGTTTCCAGAAAAGAAAACTTCTGGCGTCCTATTGTGGATGTTCGTGTTTCACTGTTGCAGTCCTTAAACTTGGGTTATCCTGCTGGCGGGCTACCCGCAGTCGGCCTGAATTCCAAAGTCTAGGTCCTGCGTCGGTTGCGGTCACCTCTTCCCTGACGTCAGTGCGCCAGGGGTATAAAAGATGCAGCCGACGCCATTTTCTTCAGTCTTTCTTGCCGTGCGGTGCCTGAAGCAAAAGCAGTTTGCAAGTGCCGGTCGGCCGACTCCTGAGATTTTCAAAAACGAATTTCAGATCCGAAGTCTTCATTAAAGCTAAGTACCCCGTTGGGGAAAATTTTTTTTTTGCTCCAGTCCGATGTCAGAAAAAGTTAACAATTGTATTTCTTGTGGAAAGCAAATACCTCGTAAGGATTTTCATTCTTACTGTATTCCTTGTCTAGGCCCTGATTACAACGTTGCTAGCTGTAGGTTTTGTGCTAGATTTAACCAGCATCGGTACGGTTTTGCCTTTCATTACTTTGGCAGAAGATTCAATTATATAATGCCGTCGCAACAGCCGACAACCGGAGTTTATAAAAAGCGCAAGGAAAAAGAAAAGGACAGGCATCCGAGGTCCAAAACCGACGAGGCTTCCGCTAAGCCAGTCTCCGGTTCGCCAGTTCTCAGTGAGGCGCTTTTGCAGCCCCTGATGCCCGCTACCTCAGGGCCACAGGCTGCTGACGACTCCCACTTGGAGCCAGCTAGGCCTCTGGATACGCAAGGAATTGGACACTCGGAAACTATTCCCTCAGATGGTTCTTGAACCGCTGAGCAGGCATCGGCTTCTGAGGGTGTTTTCAGTTCTACACAGTTATATGTAAAGCCTACTTCAGCTTCCAAAGCAATGACTAAAGCAGTTCTAAAGACAAAGAAACAAGTACAGCATTCTCCTGGACAGACTTCCATGCCTAAAAAACAGATGCTCAAAATGGCCAAAGACTTTATTACCTTGATCAGGGGTTCCCATCCCTCTTCTGACAAGAGGCCTAGGCAAGAGGCAGAATATGAATCTTCAGATCAGGTTTCCATTTCCTCTGACTCCTTTTCTGAACAGGAATACTCTCTTCCTCCTTACGAGGATTCTGATGCTGAAGAATCTATCCCTTCAGCCTCACCGCCTGAGGATTATTCTTTTGGGGAAACCCTGCATACCATGAAGGGAGCACTTCCACTGGGAGAGCCAAGACTACTCAGAATCTAAGAAAAGGCTCAGAGATCTTCTTTTACTACCTCAGCACAGGCCTCTGGCTATTCCTCCTGTGTTAGACAGTGTAGATTATGTATTTTCAGAGTCCGGACTTTCTCCTGACTCTTTACCTCCTGCCTCTTTTAAACCAGACAGATACTACAGGGTCCCAGATTCACATAAATTTCTTTATAAAAACCCTGCTGCTGACCCAGACACTATTTCTCAGGGTCCCAAAGGGGTCAAGGCTTCTACTGCAAAAAACCCTATCCCCTCTGATAAAGATTCAAGGGCACTAGACAGATGCGGAAAAAAGGTTTACACTTCTGCTACTTTGGCTTTGAGGGCGTTAAATTGTCAATTTCATATGCTTAAATATCAGCAATACTTAATGTCACTGCTAAAACAGAAAATGTTGCCAAATTCTGATTGTGCAGAAAATAATGAAATGCAGGATTTATTGCATGCAACTGAACAAGTGGGAAAGCATACATTGCAATGTGGTTTTGATTCTCTGGAGGCCTCTTGCCAGGCTACAGTTATGGGTTCTGTCATTAGGAGGCATGCTTAGTTAAAGGAACAGAATCTGCCTGATCATGTTAAAGCAAAATTATTAGATGCTCCATGATAGTTTATTTGGTGTTAAAGCAGAGGAGGTGTTGAAGAAAATGGAGGACAAAGCGAAATCTATGCAAACAGTAAAGGATTTCTTACAGGTACAGCCACCCAGATTTAGCAGGAATTGGCCTACAAAGAATTGGTCCTTTCCAGTGTCAGACAGGCCACAAAGAGGCAGATACAGACGCCCCAGAGGCAGATCCCAGCCCCAGAGCTCGTACAGGCCTGCACAGTGGGGCGCGTCTACCTCCAAAAGCAGAGAAGACAAATCACAGCCATACAGGAAACAGTCCCAATGACTTTCCTCTGCCAGCACCAAGCACTTATCTTTTTGCAGCCCCCTTAGGGGGAAAACTAGCACTTTTTTCTCAAAATTGGCACATGATCACCCAGGACAAATGAGTATTGAATAGTGTCCCAGGGCTACAGGTTCCACTTTCACATCCTGCCAAGGGCAAAAGGTATGCCAGACCTGCCACACAATCAATGGGCAGAGGCACAAAACAAGTTTCATCCCTCATGGACACGAGGGCCATTCAGCAAGTACCACAGCAAGAGCAGGGACAAGGATTTTACTCGAGCCTTTTCTTGGTACCCAGAAAAGACAAAGCCTGGAGACCAATACTGGACCTGTGTATTCTAAATGCATTTCTGGATGTACCAAAATTCAAAATGTTGACTCTGCAGCAGCTTCTGCCCATGCTGGGCAAGAAGGCTTGGTTGGTAACTTTGGACCTAAAAGAGGTATACCTGCATATTCCAATCAGACAGTCTTGCAGAAGATACCTCAGATTCATAGCTGGCTCAATGCACTATTAATTCTCTGCACTGCCCTTTGGCTTATCTGCTGCGCCCAGGGTCTTCACAAAATGCCTGGCACCAGTAATTGCATTTTGCAGACAGACGAATTCAAATATATCCTTAATTGGACGACTGTCTCATTCAAGCAGAAAACAAGGACACTCTACTAAAGCATCTGGTGTTTGTAAAAAGATGACTAACAGGCCTAGGGTACACAGTAAACGAAAAGAAATCAAAACTAGTACCCTCTCAAGAGATAATATTCCTGGGTGCAAGCTTAAATACAACTTCCCAGGTGGCTTACCTCACGCCAGACAAACAAAGGCAACTGACTTCTTACTTCAAAATGTTGGCAACAAAAACCCAGTCTTCTGCAAGATAAATTCTGCAGGCTCTGGGCTTCATGGCATACTGCATCCTACTAATTCCATATGCCAGACTGCATATGAGGAAACTTCAATGGTGCCTAAAAACTTTATGAAGTCAACATTCACACAGTCTGGAAACAATGATTCCTCTCATTCCCTGCCTGCAACAGGAGTTTCTGTGGTGGGCATAGGCCTGTCACCAAAACATGGGACGGCCCTTCACTCTACCCCCTGCCAGCCAAACCTTAACAGACGCATCAGATTATGCCTGGGGGGGCTCACATGGCAGGAAGATGCATTCAGGGCATATGGGCACCAAATCAAATGCATCTACATATCAACCAGAAAGAGATGGTGGCTGTTCAAAATGCCCTAACAGCCTTCAAGGACTTGCTTCATCCAGGACAACTACTGATAGATGGACAACACCACAGTCGTGTGGTATATAAACAAACAAGGGGGCACACACACTCATACCGCCTTTGCAGATTAGCCATGGCACTGTGGGACACAGCTTTGAACTACCAAATACATCTTCAAGCTCAATTCCTGCCAGGAAAACAAAACACTCTGGCAGACGATTTAAGCAGAAACCTTATGGATCCTCACGAGTGGAAGCTAAATCCACAAGCCTTCAGCATGATAGAGAAATGGGGGAGCCCAGACATAGATCTATTTGTCTCTCCTCAAAATTATCAACTGAAAACTTTCTGCACAAGGACTTATCACAGACAAGCATGGAAAGTGGACACCCTATTCTTCAGTTGGAAAAACCTATCAGTTTACGCCTTTCCTCCTCTGCCTCTTCTACCTAAGGTCCTCCTAAAAGTCAGACAAGAGAAGCCAAAGATGATATTAATTGCCTCGGACTGGCCCCGCCAATACTGGTACCCAGTTGTAAGGAACTTGTCTCAATACCCAGCTTGGACCTTGCCTCAAAAACCACAACTACTGTCCCAGCAAAACAGTCAGATCCTGTACAATCAACTACAGACTCTGAACCTGGCAGCGTGACTAATCCTGTAATCATACAAACCACACCTCTCAGTAAAACTGTGATGAGTGTCATTTTGGAAGCCAGAAGGCCTAGTACTAGAAAATCTTATGCTGACAAATGGAAGAGATTCTGTGCTTGGAATCAAGCACAAGGAACTGATACAGCAGAACCACACATTCCTCTGATATTACAATACTTAACTGAGATGCTTGACAATGGCCTATCTTTCTCATCAATCAAAATCCATGCCTCTGCCATTTCGGCTCATTACAATACAGAGCCAGCAATCTTTTCTCATCCTTTACTAAAGCAGTATCTTAGAGGAGCCAAAAATGTAAGGCCTCCTAGAAGATCACCATTACCTGCATGGGACCTCAGTTACGTGTTGGAAAAGCTCACCCTGCCTCCATTTGAACCAGCTGCTACCGCTGATATGAAGTACTTGTCATGGAAGACAGCTCTACTACTAGCAATTACATCAGCAAGAAGAGTTTGAGCTGCAGGCCCTCATGGCTGTAGAGCCTTTTATCATTTTTTACCCAGACAAGGTGTCTCTAAGGACAAATCCTACTTTCATGCCTAAGGTGGTTTCCAGTGTGGCTCTTAGCCAAACAATTCATCTGCCAACTTTTTATCCAAATCTGCAGAACAAAGGGGAGAGAATTCTGCATTCCTTGGACGTACACAGACATGTATGATTCTACTTGAGCAGGACTAAAGCTCTAAGAAAAGCTGAGCAATTACTAGTGTCATATGCTGCAGGATCAGAAGGAAAGGCTATTTCAAAGCAGACAGTTTCAAAGTGGATAAGCCACTGCATCAGTTTCTGCTACTTAAACCATGGTAAACCTGTGCCCAAGGGCATTAGGTCTCATTCCACCAGAGCTGCAGCTACTTCAGCAGCCTTTCTCAGAGGAGTACCAACCAAAGACATTCTAGAGGCTGCTACTTGGAGTTCTGTTCACACCTTTACAAAGCATTACCATTTGCCTCTTTACTCTAAGTCCAGGGCAGGCTTTGCCACTGCAGTGCTGCAGGGCCTTATAGCCGCACCTAATGCTGTTTAGCTCCAGCCTCCCAACCTTAGCTTTGGGATTTTACCCAAATGTAATGACTGCAACAGTGAAACACGAAGAACATAGTACAGTCGTGTACACTTACCATAAATGTAGATGTTTGAGTGTATTCACTGTTGCAGTCCAGGTTATCCTCCCCGCCATCCCCCTGTCATTCTAAAGTGTATCTTTCCTTCGCTATCTTCTACAACCTATGTGGTGTATTTGCTTGTAGATGAAGGTAAAGTTTATTTTGATGCATGTATATTTATATGTGTGTGTGTGTGTGTGTATGTATGTATATATATATATATATATATATGTGTGTATATATATATATATATATATATATGTATATGTATATATAAAATATTGCTACCTTTTTGGGGGCACCTGACATTGGGGGCAAGAAAAACTAAAGAAAATGGTGTTGGCTGCATGTTTTGTGCCCCTGACCTCATGGAAGAGGAGACAGCAACCGATGCAGGACCCAAGACTTTGGAATTCAGGCCGACTGAGGGCAACCTGCCAGCAGATTACCCAAATGTAATGACTGCAACAGTGAATAAACTCGAACATCTACATTTATGGTAAGTGTACACAACTGTACTTTCTTCACCTGGAAGCCTCACTGGAGGGCCTGGAAAGTGGATACCCTATCCTTCCCCTGGCTCAACCTCTCAGTCTATGCATTTCCCCCACTACCTCCCATTACCAGGTTACTGCTCAAAATACGGGAGGATAAATAAAGGACAATTCTGATTGCTCCAGACTGGCCTCTCCAGCACTGGTACCCACTGCTGCGCAGCCTGTCCCCACTGCCACCATGGCATCTCCCTCAGAACCCCAACCCTCCTGAACTAGAGGGAAGGAGAAGTCTTGCATCCCCAATTGCAGACCCTCAGTTTGTCAGCCTGGCATATTCCTTGACCACTGATTAATCTGACAATCTCAGTAAACAGGTTCTAGATGTTATACAGGTGGCTAGATGCCATAGCACTAGAAAGACTTGTGCTGACAAATGAAAAAGGTTCTGCACCTGGATTCAGGCTAAGGGAGCCAGTACGGCACAGTCCTCTCTACCTGTCATCCTGGATTACCTAGCTGACCTGCTACACAGTGGTCTCTTTTTTCCTGTATTAAAATTCATGCCTCTGCTATCTCTGCTCATTTCAACTCTGAACCCCCACTTTTCTCACACCCTCTGATCAAACAGTTCCTAAGAAGAGCTAGCAACTTGGTCACCCAGAAGAGCACCTACCCCAGCTTGTGACCTAAACTTTGTGTTGATAAAGCTCACCCTGCCCCCCCCCCCCCCTTGAACCAGCATCTTCAGCAGAGTTAGTTTCTCTCCTGGAAGACCGCCTTGCTTCTGGCCATCACTTCAGCCAGAAGAGTGTCCAAGCTACAAGCACTCATGGCTGTAGAGCCCTTCATTATCTTCCATGCCGACAGGGTGTCCCTCAGGACTAACCCATCCTTCATGCCCAAAGTGGTGTACAGTGTGGCACTCACTCAATCCATTAATTTGCCCACCTTTTGTCCCTAACCCACAAAACAAGGGTGAAGAGATCCTGCACACTCTAGATTTGCACAGAGCTCAGATTCTATCTAGACAGGACTAAATCATTCAGAAAGACTGAGCAATTTCTAGTCAGCTTTGCTGTAGGGGCAGAAGGCAAAGCCATATCCAAACAAACCTTTTCCAAATGGATAGCACACTGCATCCATTTCTGTGGCAAGCAACACGGAAAACCTCCCCCTAAGGGGGTCACGATTCACTCTACCAGAGCAGCCTCTCCCTCTGCAGCTTTCCCCAGAGGAGTCCCCACCAGAGACATTCTGGAGGCTGCCACATGGACATCTGTTCACACCTTCACCAAGCATTACCATCTGCCTATCTTCTCCAACTCCAGGGCAGGCTTTGCCACTGCTGTCTTTTAGAGCACATTAGCCAGCCCCTAGTCTCCTTGACTGCCTCCACCCTTTTCCTCAGCTTTGGGAATCAACACAAATGTGATGACTGCAGCAGTGAAACACGAAGAACATAATACAGTTGTGTACATTTACCATAAATGTAGATGTTTGAGTGTATTCACTGTTGCAGTCCTGGTTTCACTCCCTCCATCCACCTTTTCTTCTCTCTCTCTCTCCTTAAAAGGAACTTTTTGGTATTTACTTTTTACTGGTGGATTCTTCCACCATATCCTGGATCCCACTTGGGGCCACTGACAGGGAAAGAAAAACTGATGTAATGGCGTCGGCCATCTTACTTTATACCACTGACGACCTGACGTCAGTCCTGAAACGACAGCAGCTGAAGCAGAAATACTAAGCCTCTGGTATTCGGGCCGGCCAAGGGCTACTCTGTCAGGGATAACCCAAATGTGATGGCTGCAATAGTGAATACACTTTAACATCTGCATTTATGGTGAGTGTACACAACTGTACTTTCTCATCTTCCATACGGATACTGTCATCCTATGTACTGACCCCATCTTCAGGCCGTTCACTTCTCTATGTTTTTCATCACCCCCAGCAGCAGGATCTGAGATTGCTTTATATGCAAGACAGAGGTCACCTCTGAGTAGTCTGCAAGACACGGAGTATAGTGACAGTGATTTCAGTCTGTCCACTGTATGACGTGCTGAACCTGAATTTTCTTTGTAATAAACCATTGGGGTCTTTACAGTTGCTGCAAGTGCCTGGTAAGGTACGTACCAAAGGTATAATTGTACTCTGTTATTGGCCTGATGAGTGAGTAGTACAGGTGGGTTATACTCTTTTTTTGGTCTAGATACAGTGCCCTTATTTATAAGGTGGGCAATGTAGAAAGCCTTTTGTACCACTGTGGACACATGGTGGTCAACAAAAATGTCAATCTGTGTGCTCAAATCTCTCACTACAGACTGTGTGCTTAAGGTGCTGTTAATATGGCAATCTGCAGGGATGGCACCCTTGCTGAAGGGGATGATAATGCATTTATTTTGCATTGAGTTTTAGCTCATCATTTGTCTGAGTAAGTCCCTTTTATAGGATGTTGACATTGTTTTGGGACTCTGACTGCACCCAGTTTGTGATCATCGCAAATTTTGTCAGCTATAGGCATTTTTTTTTTTTTTTTTTAGCCTGTACATCAGATAAGTAGATTTCAAACAATTGGGGCCCCAGTACAGATCCCTGTGGAATACCACTGGTTTATGGGTATGCTGGTAGAGGTAGTCACCTATTTTGACTGTGAGAGTTCTATCGGTGAGCCAGTTTCCAACCCACCTGACAATATACAGGTTGATCTCCAGCTGACTTAGTTTATCAATGATGCCTGAGTGGGATATCGTGTCAGAGGCCTTGGCCAGGTCCAGGTCAGTCGTATGCACGAATTTGCCTTTGTCCAGGGCTTTGGTGAGCATCTCAAAGAAGTCAAAGTTCAAGAGGCAGGATCTCCCTTTAATAAAGTCAAACTGGGTTGGGTCGAACGTTTGGAGGTCTCCTATATCTTTTTTGAAAAGTTCCATGATTATTCTTTCCTTAGCCTTGCAGATGAGGCTGGTCAGAATTATGGGTCTTTGGTTCCCAGGTTCTGTGGAGGCACCTTCTTTATGTAATGGGATGATGGTTGCTGTTTTCCATTCAGCCGGTACATAACCAGTGCTTAGACTGTGGTTAAAGAGTACCCGGTGGGGGGGTGTGCAGCTTGTTCCTGTTTAATCCATTTTGAACGCAGCCTGGGATATTATCAGGTTCCATAGAAACTTTGTTTTTGGCTTTGGAGAATGCATTTACAACCTGCTCTTCAGAGATACTAGGTGGAGGGTAGTTGGTAGGGATGCTTTGGGGGATATGTGGCAGGCACAGGGGGAAGAGGTTTTCACTGAACTCGTCAGCTAGCAGGTGGCTATTTCTGTAGGTTTGGTAGGTGTGGTGCCATTAAGAGCAGTTCTGCACAGATCTGGCTTTTCTTTTAAGGTTTCTTATTTAGCTAAAGAAGGTCTCATGGTTATCCTTAGTGAAGAAGGCTAATTTGGGTTCATAGTTAGCTTTAAAATGCCTTACATAAGGTGTCTTATTTAAGCAGATGAGGGAATGCTTCCAATTTTGAGACTGTTTGTTCCTGCTGTTGGACAGCAATTTCTTTCTTTTATTGTATAACCTGTTGAATGCAGATGTCCATCAGGCAAGCTTATTCTTTCTTGAGAATTTTGTTTTGATCCTATCAGGTACGGCTGAGTCAGTACATTTGTATAGGTGCTTATAAAAGGTATTGGTGTAAATCCCAGTGTAGGTGTCCATGCAATCAGTGAGGGCAGGGGCTATGAAGCTATTCATGCTGTCACATTAGGTTGTAATTTGCTTTGGAGAATTTTTTTTTTTACTTTAGTTGCTGTTAATGAGTGGTCAGATGTTATTTCTAATGAGACTGATGTATGATCAGCCTTCACTAGGGAGGGGCACACACATGGGGTAGTGCAATGCTCACTCTTCTCACCACTGTAATTCCCTTCACCAACTAAGTTGGCTAGAATTACCAAACTTCCTCACATATACCCAGCTCATCCAAGCACGCAAACTCATTTATAACCTGTCTCTCTGCTCCTCCCTAGCAAATACCTTTGAAATGCATAAACCAGAGAGACTCCTGAGATCCAATTCCCAAAATCTAATTAAATTGCATAAACCAACAAATCCTGCTGGGAATCAGTTGATGTCCTTCTCTCTTGCACGCCCCTAGAACTCTCTCCGCACCACCAGCAGTCTTTTTTTGTTTAAAACCTCACTACACTTGCACCTTACTTTACAATGGAAATGCTGTTGCTCTCATCCAACTTAATTCTACCACACTTTCTTCCTAACTTTCCAAACTTTGTTGCCTGTCACTACCTCCTAAAGTTTTACATCCCGTGGGATATATTCGACCAATGACTAAAAAATTACCTCATTGTAATTCTCCCCCCCAAAAAAAATAAAAATAAAAAACTACTACTTACTGAATTAATCTGATGCAATTTTCCTAATGAAAATCTTTTTTTATTTCTGTATTATGTAACATCTATTTGAATTGTACAATATGGGTTTGTACTCTACAAAATATGTATTTAACATTTAATTGAAATGTATATTATGGATTTGTGCTCTTTCTGTACTGTGTATTTGTACTTCTCTGGGGCTTTTCTCCCCAGGACTCCATTGAAAATGGGATCCTTGTAGCCCAATGGACTATCCTGGTAATCAAACTGCAAGTAAAATAATAAAGTAAATAAAATAGTGAGCACCAGATCCAGAATGCTTGGGCCCCTTGTTGGGGGTATTCAACAACTCCAGTGCCCTGGAACAGTTGGTTAAGTACAACAACCTTTGAGCAAGTGTGTTAGTGCACATACCATTTACTGAATCCATGGGTGGGTAGTTAGTCACCTAAAGCCAGGGTATTTGGTTGTATCTTGAGTGATTCGAGTGTATCCAGGTATGCAGTGCGGGTATCCTGGTTCATGGAGAGGATCCTGTAACTGGCAGTACTTTAGAGAGGGGTCTTACCTACAGTCAATTGCACCTTAATTCAATGGAATCAGTTTTTTTATTTATCTTTAGAGTATTGATATTCCACCTCCTTTAGTTCTCGCATTTTCATTTTGTGGTCTGAATATGTGGAAGACATTCTAAACCGGTATGGCCGGGGTGCTTTCCGCAGCCTTAAACTAAGTCTCTGTGACAGGACAGATGTCAGCATCTTCTAAGGTGAGGGCTGCTTCCAATGAGTGAAGTTTTAGGTTTACACTCCTAGCGTTTAGCAGCATAACCTTGAGGTTGCTTTTTGAAGATATTTTTGCATTGGGAATTTTGTTGTTGTGACATTGCCTGAAAAAGGTACTATGGGAAGGCAAGATCTTTAGCCAGTAACCAAAAGCCCAGAAGTAAAAGATGAAGACCATGTCTGACAAAGCAGTGTTGTCTAACTACTTTATCCCAGGCTGACAGGTACTGGATCCCCTTAGAATGATACCAGAAATTAAGCCAATTGTTGAAATATTCTTACAATTCAGATAATTACTTTAGAGATAAACATAAAAAGTTGTCTGCTTGCAGGTTCAAATCAAAGGCTCCAGGATACAAGTTCCTTGATGACATCCTTCACTTCAGTGTAATGGAAAGCTTTAAAAACAAACTATCGTCGGTGTGTCTTGACCCAGAGAGCAAGTACATACTCATTGGTGCCATTGATTCAAATATTCTATATTGAAAGTACTGTTGTCTTTGCCTGCTCCTTGTTCCTCAGTTATATGTTGTAAACATGGAAATTATTCTGAAAGGCCACTTCTGGTGTTATGAGACTGAATTTTCTAGTTAGTTGCTAAATGACTTAATTCCACTGGAATTTCACTTTGCCAGTATGTCTAGCAGCCTTTTCCTGGACTTGTTTCCACTGAGTATTAAAACAGGCATATGAAGATATTACAGCACTTAATTTTCAATGTGAGTATTTTTCTGCTGTGGTAAAATAGCATTTTGTTGCGTGCTAATTACCATTTGTAATGGACTGTTTTCAAGTTAATAGTATGCATGGGTAGCACTTTTAGTTAATGGACAGTTGGACTCTTATTCATAAGTGATGTGCAGTATTCTACATAATGTTACAAGTGTCTCTTCTTATGAATTTCAGACTGGACACTTAGCCATGGAGACATTATTATCACTTACCTCAAAACGAGCTGGGGATTGGTTCAAAGAGGAGCTTCGGTTATTGGGTGGTCTGGATCACATAGTTGATAAAGGTAAGCAGAAATTTTCCCATAGAGTCTATTTCATAAAGAAGTTTTTGGAATCGTTACAGAGCATTGTTGGTTCTAACTGGCTTGGCAGTCAGGATATCTTTATGTTCCCTGTCTCCTGGCTGTTAACCTACTAAAACTTATTCCTATTTTCTCATCCTATTTTTATTTAACATTTGTTAACCGGCGAAGTCTGACTTGGAACAAAGCCAATTTTTAAGCGGAGGCCAGGGGAAAAATGCTCCAGATGTATGCCTTTGTAATGTGAGAGGAAAACAGAGCACCTGGAGGAAACCCACATGAAAGCAGGGAGGATATGCAGACACCACACAGAAGGTACTCCAACCGAGAATTGAACTGAGGAACCTCTTGTGAGGCGACAACGCTACCGCTACACTACTGCACCATTCGAGGCAGTAGTACCCAAGATACTAAAGAATAAAAGAAAAAGTGGTCACCTATTAAGAGTTTTTAAGTTTGGTGGTGGTGCTTCACTGTGTGTTTTGAGAATTCTCCTGTTGCATTTTTCAGTATTTACCATATTAAAATGCTCTGTGGCTGGAAGGGTGAGGTTTTGGCAACCACCCACATTACTTGGGCTCTGCTGGTGATTTAGGAACTGGAGGAACTGCCCACAGGGATGGGGCTGAATTGCTTCTTACCTGTTTGCCCATCCTTAAGGGAGGTAGGTGCATCGCTTACCTCCACCACTGTCATCTGGTGGACATCAAGTGTGGAAGCATGCAGCATGATGAAGAAAGACCTGATGTCCTATTCCTATGTTGCAATATTCTTAGTGTGGGATTCTCCACCTCAGGTGACCTGAACATCAGCTCCTATACAAATGCTTAAGCCTGGCTGCTGTAGGTATGTGGGACTTCATACGTGGAGTCATAAACCAGGGACCTTAAATGTGATGTCTGCACACACTGCTTTTCTACTCAGACTTCTAAAGCTAAGTACCCGTTGGGGATTTTTGCCTTTTTTGCTTGAGCTTGGTTTGCTGTAATTACCTTTAGCCGATGTCTGCTAAGAAGGGTGAATGCCAGTGCGGGTGCCAGATACCGCATAAAGATATGCACAACTGCTTTTGTCTAGGCCGACAGCACGACCATACCACATGCTACACTTGTCGATCTTTTGTACCCAAGAACCCTACATAGCCATCTGGCCACCCTTAACTTATACTTAGAAAACCAGAGGCTCAAAAAACTAGCTCTCAGGATAAATCCCGAATCGGCCACTCCAACAGAACTTCCACAGAAAAAGACTAAGGGTTCAAAGCCTACATTCTCTACCTCTCCACCATTTGACATCCCACCAGCTTCCAATTTAGGGGTTGAGGGCCGTCCGATAGAATCGTCTACTTCAACTGCTCCCCTTAAGGAAGCCACTTCGGAAGTAACTGCCAGCGTGTCCATGGGGATGGCCCTGACGTCGGTCCCCACCGATGTCAAGGGGGAACCAGTTATCGTTGGACAGCCGACCGGGATTTCTTTGACAGAAACCCGTACCTTTTCACAGGCTCCTGAACCCAGGCCTTCTCTGAGACCTATGTTTTTAAAAAAAGGCTAAAAACAAAGTAACCAGACTTAACCTTCTGAAGGAGTCCCAGACGGGCAATCCATTTACCATCTCTTTAATGGAGGCCTTCATGGCTCTGCGGCACACAGCCTCTTCCCCCTCCACTATTCCAGTGCTTAGTCCTACGCCTGCTTCTGCCAGTGTTCTTCATGTTTCACTATTGCAGTCATTACATTTCGATAATCTGCTGGCAGGTAGCCCTCAGTCGACCTGATTAACAAAGTCTTGGGTCCTGCATCGGTTGCTGTCCCTTCTTCCATGACATCAGGTCGTCAGGGGTATAAGACATGCAGCCGACGCCATTACATCAGTCTTTCTTGCTGTGCGGTGCCCGAAGCAGAAGCAGTTAGCAAGTGCCAGTCGGCCAACTCCCGAAATTTTTGTTTTTGAGTTTCGTAACCAAAGTCTTCAACTAAAGCTAAGTACCCCGTTGGGGAAACTTTTTCTTGCTCCTTAGCGATGTCAGTAAAAGTTAATAATTGCATTACTTGTGCTTTATTTAATCAGCGCACTATCCTTCGTCGGTATATTTTCGCCTCTAAATATTTCGGTTCTCTGTTTAATTATCCAGAAATGTCATTGGTTAGCCTTCCAGCTACTGGGATTCCAAAAAAAAATGCAAAGATAAAGACAGAGACAGGCCACCGAGGTCCGAAACTGCTGACGAATCTTCTCCTAAGCCAGTCACCAGTTCGCCGGTACTCAGTGAGGCGCTTTCGCAGCCCCTGATACCCGCTACTTCTGATTCGCAGGCCTCTACTGAGACCCATTCTAAGTCCAGTATTACGTGAGATGCTTCAACTATGGAACCCGCTGATGTCTCTAACTTGGATGGGTCCAGAGCCGCTGTGCAGGCACCGGCTTCTGAGGGTGTATTCAGGCCTATGGACTTGCATATTAAACCAACGCCTCCTTCTTTACTTAGGCCTAAATCTCGATCCATGTCTAAAAAACTGAAGCCCAGGCCACATGCTCAGGCCTGTATGCCTAAAATACAAATAATAAGAATGGCTGAAAATCTAATAACTCTAATCAGGGGTAGCCACCCCCCTCCCCCCTTCTAAGAGTCCTAGGACTGAAGTTGATTATGAATCTTCTGATCAGGATTCTGTTTTTTCTGATTCTTCTAATGATCTGGATTTGCCCTTATCTACTTATGAAGATTCTGATGCAGAGGACTCCATTCCCTCTGCTTCCCCTCCTGAGGATTTTTCTTTTGGGGAAACCTTACATACTCTGTGAGCATTTCCACTGGGAAAGCCAGGATTTTTCTGATTCAAAAAAGAGGCTTAGGTATTTCCTTCTCCTACCTCAGCATAAGCTTTTAGCTGCTACTCCTGTACTAGACATTGTTGATGCTTTTTCGGAATCTAGTTTGGCACCTGATTCCCTACCTCCTGCTCCCAGAAAACTTGACAGATGCTACAGGGTCCCTGAGTCCCACAAGTTCCTTTTCAAAAATCCTATTGCAGATCCAGAGACTATTTAACAGGGGCCCAAGGGCATTAAGGCTTCTACTGCTAAAAACCCACCCCTTCTGATAGAGACTCCAGGGCACTGGATAGATGGGGTAAGAAGGTTTACTCTTCTGCAACCTTGGCCATTAGGGCTTTAAACTGCCAGTTTCATATGTTAAAGTATCAGCAACATGTTATTGGACTGCTTAAATAGAAAATTATGTTGATTCCTGTGTGGAAAATAAAGAATTACAGGATTTAATGCATTCTGCTTAACAAGTTGGAAAACATACATTGCAATGTGGTTTTGATTCATTAGAGGCCTCTTGCAGGGCGCTGTTACTGGCTCTCTGCTCAGAAGGCATGCTTGGCTTAACGAGCAGTCTTTGCCTGATCACGTTAAAGCTAAATTGTTGGATGCTCCTTTAAATCAGGACCGCCTGTTTGCCAACAAGGCTGAGGAAGTTCTTAAAAAGATTGAAGATAAAGCTTAAATCTGTACATACTGTTAAAGATTTTTTTACAACTTCAGCCTCCTAGATTTAGTAGGCACTGGCCCTCTAAGAATTGGTCCTTTCCAGCCCCTTCCAGGTCTTCTCAAGCCAAATCCAGACTCAGTAAAAACCCCAGATTTCAGTCCCGGGGGACACACAGAACTAAGCAGTGGGGGACCTCCACTTCCAAATCTGGGAATAATAAGACTCCCCCCTATGGTAAACTGTCTCAATTACTTCCTTTTAAAATTTCCAAGCACTTATCAACTGACTGCCCCTTTGGGGGGAAAGATTGCTATTCATGCAAAGAATTGAGAACTCTTTACCCAGGACAAATAGGTTTTAAATATAGTGTCCCAGGGATACAGATTTCACTTCCACACGTTGCCAACACCAAGTGGGTGGCTGGACCTACCCCCAAATCAGTGGGCAGAGGCCCCAAAACAAGTACTTTCTCTCTTAGCCATGGGGGCTATTCAACTGATCCTAGAAGAGGAAAAGGGATTAGGTTTCTACTTGAGACTTTTCCTGGTTCCCAGAAAAGACAATTCATGGCATCCTATCCTGGACCTGTCCACTCTCAACACCTTTTTGGAGATTCCAAAATTCAAGATGCTGACACTTCATTTACTTCCTATGCTAGGCAAAGATGCCTGGTTGGCAACACTAGATTTAACAGAAGCATACCTGCACATACCAATCAGGGAATCTTGCAGAAGATACATACGCTTCAAAGCAGGCTACACGCACTGTCAGTTCTCTGCACTGCTCTTTGCCTTATTTACTATGCCCAGCATATTCACAAAGTGCCTAGCTCCAGTTATTGCATTTTGCAGGCAAAGAAATATTCAAATATTCCCATACCTGGACGATTGTCTAATTCAGACAGAAAGCTAGGATGTACTTTTGAATCATCTGGCCTTTGTAAAAAGGGTTCTAACTTGTCTGGGGTACACCATAAATGAAAAGAAATCGCACCTGGTTACCCTGTCAACAAATTATATCCCTGGGAGCAAGCTTGAGTACAACTTCCCAGATGGCTTACCTCACTCCTGAGAAACAAATTCATTTGACAACCTACTTCAAACAAGTGGCCACAAAATCCCTGCTATCTGCAAGACAAATACTGCAAGCCTTGGGGTTCATGGCTGCCTGCATTCTTCTAATTCCATATGCAAGACTGCATATGAGGAAACTACAGTGATATCTAAAAAGCCTATGGTTTCAACATTCTCAAGACCTAGAATCGATGATTCCTATCATACCTTGCCTATGTCTAGAGTTCCTTTGGTGGGCAGAGGCCTGCCATGAAAACAAGGGACTACCTTTCACACCACCCCTTGCCACCCAAACAGATGCATCAGACTATGCATGGGGGGGCTCACCTGGCAGGGAAGTGTATTCAGGGCAAATGGAACCCAAGTCAAATGCACCTGCATATCAATCAAAAAGAAATGTTAGCTGTACAGAATGCTCTGACAGCCTTCAAGGACCACATTCCTCCAGGACAACTAATGGTAAAGACTGACAACACCACTGTTTTGTGGTACATAAACAAACAGGGGTGTACACATTCTTGCCCCCTTTGCAGACTAGCCATGGCATTGTGGATCACAGCATTGAGCTACCAAGTGCACCTACACGCTCAATTCCTGCAAGGAAAATTAAATACACTGGCGGACAGGCTAAGCAGAAGCCTCATGGACCCACACGAGTAGAAACTGGAACCAAGGATTTTCAACATGTTTACAAGCAAATGGGGGAGTCCAGATATAGACCTGTTTGCCTCTCCCCAGAACTGCCAATTGGACAAATTTTGCACAAGAACTCCCCGCAAACAAGCCTGGAAAGTGGATGCTCTGTCCTTCAGCTGGAAAAACCTATCAGTCTATGCCTTTCCCCCTCTGCCTCTGCTCTCCAAAGTACTACTAAAAGTCAAACAGGACAAACCAGGGATGATTTTGATTGTTCCAGACCGCCCGCGCCAACACTGGTACCCCCTCTTGCGCAGTGTGTCACTGTTATCTCCATGGCACCTGCCTCAGACTCCTTCCCTGCTGTCTCAGCAGGAGAACCAGATTCTGCACCCTCAGCCTTGCTAATTACTTAATCTCTCCTTTACCGTCCCTCAGCAAGCATGTGATGGATATCATTTTAGAGGCAAGGAGGCCTAGTTAGTACTAGAAAATCTTATTCTGTGCCTGGAACCAATCTCAAGGGATGAGCACAGCAGCACCCAATTTACCTCAGATTTTACAATACTTAACTGAGATGCTTCACAATGGCCTGTCTTTTTCCTCCATTAAAATCCACGCCTCAGCCATTTCAGCTCATAACACAGAACCCCCCCCCCCCCTTCTCTCATCCACTTCTCAAGCAGTTCCTCAGCGGGGCCTACAATTTGAGACCACCCAGGAGAGCTCCAACTCCAGCCTGGGACCTTAACTTTGTCTTGGAGAAACTCACTCTACCTCCTTTCGAGCCAGCTGCTATTGCAGACTTAAAATTACTTTCTTGGAAAACCGCTTTCCTTTTAGCAATCACTTCAGCTAGAAGGGTATCTGAATTACAGGCCCTTATGGCCAACCTTCTTTCCCAATCCACAGAATAAAGGGGAACAGATACTGCATTCCTTAGATGTGCACAGACCACTTAGATTCTACTTGCACAGGACTAAACCTCAAAAGAAATCTGAACAACTGCTGGTGGCATTTGCTTCAAGGGCAGAGGGGGAAGGCTATTTCAAAGCATACCATTTCTAAATGGATAAGCCATTGCATTCATTTCTGCTATAAGCACCATGGAAAACCTATCCCCCAGGGGATCAGACCTCACTCCACCAGGGCTGCATCTACCTATACAACCTTTCTCAGAGGCGTCCTTGCCAGGGACATCCTTAAAGCTGCTACCTGGAGTTCTGTACATACTTCCACCAATCATTATTATTTGCCAATTTTCTCTAAATCCAGAGTTGGCTTTGCCACTGCAGTCTTGCAGGGCCTTATAGCTGGCCCTAATGCTATCTAAATTCCTCCTTCCCAACCATAGCTTTGGGAATCTACCCAAATGTAATGACTGCAACAGTGAAACATGAAGAACATAGTACAGTTGTGTACACTTACCATAAATGTAGATGTTCAAGTGTATTCACTGTTGCAGTCCTGGTTACCCTCCCTCCAGCCCCCTAACTTCTTTTGGCTATACCACTACTTTCCTTTACTATGCTTAAAAGCCTTTTTGGTGTATTTGTTTTTTTGTTGGAGGTATATCCTTGTAGTATTATATTTAATTGCTTCCCATTATGGGGGGCACCTGACATCCGGGGCAAGAAAAACTGATGTAATGGCGTCAGCTGCATGTTTTATACCCCTGATGCCCTGATGTCATGGAAGAAGGGACAGCAACCGACGCAGGACCCCAAGACTTTGTTAATCAGGCCGACTGACAGCTACCTGCAAGCAGATAACCCAAGTGTAATGACTGCAACAGCGAATACACTCGAACATCTACATTTATGGTAAGTGTACACAACTGTACTTTCTGAGGTCTGTGGATGCAGACGTCACATTTAAGGTCCCTGGCTTATACCCCTATGTGTGACATCCCACGCACCTACAGCAGCCAGGCTTAAGCTTTTTTGTAGTTGCAGACGTTTGGGTCGCCTGAGGCAGAGAATTCCACACTAAGAATACTGCAACATGAAAGAGAAGGACATCTATGGTTATGGTAAGATTTTATGCAACTGTTCTTTCGGTATGTGCATAGAATCATGCCGATGTCAATTAGTTGGTCTGTTGAGCCACACATCTCCTACACACAAGTGAGGTTATTATAGCAAGGGGGGAGCTTTGGAGAAAGTTTTAAAAAAAAATGTGTACCCCTATTCAAGAATGATTGTAATCTGCAGAGATCTTGCCTTGTTGTCCTGAATTCCTCTGATGCAGTGTGAGAAGGGGCAACAAGTAATCCTAGCAGCCGAAGAGGCTTCAGTTGTTGTAGTGGTGTAGCCAAATAAGACCTAGAAGTTTAGAAAACAAAATGCATCATGCATTTTTCTTCTGCTTTGTTTTATTCTCTAAATTATAGCTGTATCTTTTAAGTATGAAAAACTGATAGATTTCTGTGCCTAGTTAGGAATCAGGACCCAGTTACTGCTGATGTGTCTTTGATCCTTTTTTTGTTTTGTTTTTGTTTTTTGTTTATTTTTTTCTACCTCAAGTTATACTTGTTGATGAAAAATCAGTAAAGCATGAACCATTCCTTTTTATGCTCTTGTTCATATCCTTTTCAAAGCTGCACACCCTGGTGAAATGTAAAAACTGAGTATACTGCCAAAGTCGCACAGTGGAAGTGTATGTAGTTTCTGCAAACTGTGGTAGAAAGAAGTTGAACAAATATCACTCTCACAAAAATGCCTTATGCCATAGGGGAGGACTGCTGGATCCATTGTGCATCCTGTTTTATTTGCCGTATGCAGTACAGTGCATTATCCTTTGTGTTTTTTTTTTTAATTTTGCATGGTCATTGAGTTTGTCTCCACCTTTGTTTTCCCTTGACTCTCCATGTGTCTGCCACCTACTTCATTAATAACTATTTCTCCCACACAACCTTTCCTGTCTCCTTCTGTGCTTTTATTATGCTCTCCATCTTGTTTGCTTATTTTCTCAAAAACATTATTTTTTTTTACTGTGTGCTCCTAAAGTCTTAGCAAATTTTTGTCATTTTTATTTCCTTGTTTGTTTCTTTGCTTGTCATGATTTCATTTCTGATGTTTTGCACAGACCATATGTCATCAGCCTTATGTAAAATTCCTTCACCATCTATTCTTTAATAGCTGCAGTTTTGCATCACTTGTTTTTGTAAAGGTCATTCACCAGTGGTATGAAATATGACTTCACTACCTATTTTCTTTGACTGATGCCTTTTTTCCTCTTCACATATATAAGACTCAATTTACACACACTAACTTTTTTGGCTGTTCATTTTTAAAACTGACATTTCTCTAGGTAAGTATTCTCCTATTTAACAATCAACACTCTTCTGTTGTCCTTAGTGTTATATTGCATTGTTTCACCTTGTGTACAAAGTTTAAAAAAAAAATCATAGAATCTTTGTTGCTGTACATTTTTAGGTTCTTTAGTTGTCAGTTTCCTCCTATCTGTCCTGGAATAGTCATCCTGCTGTTTTTTCCACCCTTTGGTAATGTACATCTTAAGTTGACATTATACTGCAGTGCTATTAGTGGATTGAATTCTTAGAAATGCAGATGTTCTTCGTGTTTCACTGTTGCAGTCATTATATTTAGGGTAATCTGCTGGCAGGTTGCCCTCAGTCAGCCTGATTAACAAAGTTTTGGGTCCTGCGTCAATTGCTGTCCCTTCTTCCATGACGTGAGGTCATCAGGGGTATAAAACATGCAGCCGACGCCATTACATCAGTCTGTCTTGCCGTGCGGTGCCCGAAGCAGAAGCAGTTTGCAAGTGCCGGTCGGCCGACTCCTGAAATTTTAGTTTTTGAGTTTCAGAACCAAAGTTTTCAACTAAAAGCTAAGTACCCCATTGGGGAAACTTTCTTGCTCCTTACTGATGTCCGTAAAAGTTAATAATTGCATTACTTGTGGGAAGCAAATACACCTCATAAGGATTTTCATTTGTACTGTATTCCTTGCCTAGGCCCTGACCACAACGTGTCTTGCTGTCGGTTTTGTGCTAAATTTAGTGAACTCACTATTAAACGGTATATTTTTGCTTCTAAATGTTTTGGCTCAAGATTTAATTATACAGAAATGTCGTCGGTTAGCAATCCGACTACCGGAATACCTAAAAAACGCAAAGAAAAAGACAGACAGACCGTTGAGGGCCAAAACTGACTATGCTTCTCCTAAGCCAATCGCCAGTTTGCCGGTACTCAGTGAGGCGCTTTCGCAGCCCCTGTTACCTGCTACTTCTGATTCTCAGTCTACTGAGACCCATTCGGAGTCTAGTATGCCATGAGATGCTTCAGTTGTGGAACCCGCGAATGTATCTGCCTTAGATGGGTCTGGAGCCACTGTGCAGGCACCGGCTTCTGAGGGTGTTTTCAGGCCCACAGATTTGTACATTAGACCGACGTCATCTTCAAAACTAAGGCCAAAATCTAAATCTGTCTAAAAAAACTGATGCCTGGGACACATGTGCAGGCCCCTATGCCTAAAAAACAAATGATAAAAATGGCTGAAGATTTAATTACTCTGATCAGGGGTAGCCAACCCCCCCCTAAGAGGCCTAAGGCAAGGCATTGATTATGAATCTTCTGAACAGGATTCTATTTCTTCTGACTCTTCTAATGAACAGGATTTGTCTATTCCTACTTATGAGGACTCTGATGCAGAAGATTCCATTCCTTCTGCTTCTCCCCCTGAGGATTTTTCTTTTGGGGAAACTTTACATACTTTAAGGCGATACTTCCACTGGGAAATTCAGGGCTTCTCTGAATCTAAAAAGAGACTTTCTTCTTCCTCAACGTAGACCTTTGGCTATACCTCGTGTTCTAGACACTGTTGATGTTTTTTTCAGAATCTAGTATGGCTCCTGATTCTCTGCCTCTGGCTCCTTGTAAGCCAGACAGATACTACAGGGTTCCTGACTCCCACAAATTTATTTTCAAAAATCCCGATCCTGAAACCATTTCTCAGGGTCCCAAGGACATGAAGACCTCTACTGCTAAAAATCCTACCCCTTCTATTAGAGATTCCAGGGTGCTGGATAGATGGGGTAAGAAGGTTTACACTTCTGCAACCTTTGCAGTCAGGGCTTTAAACTGTCAATTTCATATGCTTAAATATCAACAGCATATCATGGGACTACTTAAACAGAAAATTATGTTAATCTCTGACTGTGTGGAAAATAAAGATTTGCAGGATTTGTTACATTCAGCTGAACAAGTTGGAAAACATAGAAATGAACCACAACCAATGCAGATAAATCGAAGTACCACAAACTGCAGATCAGCAACACGAAATATAAGAAAAAAGATTTAATGAAATCCAAATCACATGAAACTTCTCTGCCGGCCACTTGCCTTTAACAGAGTATATCTAACCATATACATCAAGTGTATTTATATATTTAACAATGCTCATAAGAAAAGTTTTGTGTGAATGTTATACCTTTAAGGTTTTATTGTTTAAAGCTTTAATTAATTGTTTAATTGATTAATATGAGCATTGTTAAATATATAAATACACTTGATGTATATGGTTAGATATACTCTGTTAAAGGCAAGTGGCCGAGGCGCTAGAGAAGTTTCATGTGATTTGGATTTCATTAAATCTTTTTTCTTATATTTCATGTTGCTGGTCTGCAGTTTGTGGTACTTCAAGTTGGAAAACATACTTTGTAATGTGGTTTTGATTCCTTGGAGGCCTCTTGCAGGGTTGCTGTAACTGGATCTGTGCTAAGAAGGCATGCTTGGCTCAAAGAGCAAACTCTGCCTGACCATGTTAAAACAAAATTGTTGGATGCTCCTTTACAACAGGACCGTCTCTTTGGTAGTAAGGCTGAAGAAGTGTTAAAGATGGAAGATAACACTAAATCTATGCAAACTGTGAAAGATTTCTTACAAGTGCAACCTCCCAAGATTTAGTAGGCATTGGCCTACTAAGAACTTGTCCTTTCCCTTCCCTTCGAGAGCCGCTCAAGTCAAATCCAGACATTCCAAAGGCTCCAGGTTTCAGTCGCAAGGAACTTTTAGAACAAAACAATGGGGTGCCTCCACCTCCAAATCTGGAAACAACAAGGCACCTCCTTATGGTAAAAAGTCTCAATAACTTCCCTCTACAATCACCAAGCACTTACCTTTTAGCCGCCCCTCTGGGGGGAAAACTGGCACTTCATGCACGAAACTGGCAACTTATTACCCAGGTCAAATGGGTTTTAAATATAGTGCCCCAGGGATACAAATTTCATTTCCACACATTGCCAATCCCAAACAGATGGCCAGATCTGTCCCCAAATCAGTGGGCAGAGGCCCAGAAACAATTTCTGTCCCTCATGAACATGGGGGCTATCCAACCAGTACCAGAAGAGGAAAAGGGGCAAGGTTTCTATTCAAGACTTTTCCTGGTACCCAGAAAAGACCAATCATGTCATCCAGTTATGGACTTATCTACTCTAAACACATTTCTGGACATTCCAAAATTCAAGATGCTGACTCTTCAACGGTTACTACCTATGCTAGGCAAAGATGTCTGGTTGGTAACTCTTAGACTTAAGAGGCTTACCTGCATATCCCAATCAGGGAGTCTTGGAGAAGATACCTCCGCTTCAAAGCAGGCTAACTTGCATTGTCAGTTTTCTGCACTGCCCTTTGGCTTATCTACTGCGCCAAGGGTCTTCACAGAGTGCCTGGCTCCAGTAATTGCATTTTGCAGGCAAAGAAATATTCAAATATATCCATACCTGGACGATTGTCTAATTCAGGCAGAAAACAAGGACATTCTTCTAAAGCATCTGGCGTTTGTAAAAAGGGTTCTAACTTGTCTAGGGTACACCATAAACGAAAATAAATCACAACTGGTACCCTCTCAAAAAATTACATTCCTGGTTGCAAGCTTGAATACAACTGCCCAGATAACTTATTTTATGCCAGAAAAGCAAATTCAATTGGTGACTTACTTCAAACAGGTGGTCACAAAAACCCTGCTATCTGCAAAACAAATTCTGCAAGCCTTTGGGGTTCATGGCCTCCTGCATTCTTCTAATTACATATGCAAAACTGCATATGAGGAAACTTCAGTGGTACTTAAAAAGTTTATGGAGCCAACATTGTCACAGCCTGGAAACAATGATTCCTATTGTACCTTGCCTGCAACAGAGTTCTAATGGTGGGCAGAGGCCTGCCACCAAAACAAGGGACTGCCATTCACTCCACCCCCCTGTCGCCCAAACCCTAACTACAGACGCATCAGACTATGCTTGGTGAGGCTCATCTGGCAGGAAAGTGCATTCAGGGCAAATGGAGCCCAACTCAAATGCACCTACATATCAATCAGAAAGAGATGCTAGCTGTACAGAATGCACTGACAGCCTTCAAGGACTACCTTCATCCAGGACAACTAATGATAGACAAGCAACACCACAATTATGTGGTACATAAGCAGGGGTGTACACATTCCTACCCCCTTTGCAGACTAGCCATGGCATTGTGTAACACGGCCTTCACCTACCACATACAACTACAAGCACAATTCCTGCCAGGAAAGCTAAATACTCTGGCAGACGAACTAAGCAGAAATCTTATGGACCCACATGAATGGAAACTGGAACCACAAGTTTTCAACATGTTGGCACACAAATGGGGGAGTCCAGACATAGATCTTTTTGTCTCACCCCAGAACTATAACCTGGACAAATTCTGGACAAGAATTCTTCACAAAAAAAGCTTGGAAACTGGATGCTCTGACATTCAGCTGGAAAAACCTATCAGTCTATGCTTTTCACCCTCTGCTCGCCAAAGTTCTACTAAAAGTCAGACAGGACAAACCAAAAATGATTCTAATTGCTCCAGACTGGCCTCGCCAACACTGGTACCCACTTCTGCGCAATGTGTCACACCTTTCTCTGTGGCAGCTGACACCTTACCTACTGTCTCAGCAGAACTACCAAAATCTGCACACACAGCCCCAAACTTTGAATCTTGCAGCGTGGCTAATCAACTAATGTCACCGTTGGCATCCCTCAGCAAACCTATGATGGATGTCATTTTGGAGGCTAGAAGGCCTAGTACTAGAAAATCTTATGCTGACAAATGGAAAAGACTCTGTGCCTAGAACCAATCACAAGGAATAAGCACAGCAATGCCCAATATTCCTTAGATTCTGCAATACTTAACTGAGATGCTTCACAAGGGCCTATCTTTTTCTTCCATAAAAATCCATGCCTCTGCCATTTCAGCTCATTACAACACAGTACCTCCCCTCTTCTCTCATCCTCTGCTAAAGCAGTATCTCAGAGGGGCCAAAAATTTAAGACCTCCCAGGAGAGCGCCAACTCCTGCGTGGGACCTCAGTTTTGTTTTGGAAAAACTCACTCTCCCTCCTTTTGAGCCAGCTGCTACTGCAGACCTAAAATTTCTCTCCTTGAAAACAGCTTTCCTTTTAGCAGTCACTTCAGCTAGAAGGATTTCAGAATTACAAGCTCTTATGGCAGTGGAGCCTTTCATTATTTTTTATCCGGACAGGGTGTCTCTCAGGACCAATCCATCTTTCATGCCTAAGGTGGTATCCAGTGTGGCTCTTAATCAGACCATTCATCTGCCAACTTTCTTTCCCAATATACAGAACAAGGGTGAACGGATTCTGCATTCATTGGATGTACACAGACAACTTAGATTCTACTTAAACCGGACAAACTCTCTAAGAAAATCTGAACAATTATTGGTGGCATTTGCTGCAGGGGCAGAGGGAAAGGCTATTTCAAAGCAGACTATTTCCAAATGGATAAGCCATTGTATTCATTTCTGCTATATGCACCATGGTAAACCTATCCCCAACGGGATCAGATGTCATTCCACCAGGGCTGCATCTACTTCTGCAGCCTTTCTCAGAGGGGTTCCTACTAGAGACATTCTAGAAGCTGCTACATGGAGCTCAGTTCATTGTTCACCAAAAATTACCATTTACCTCTCTTCTAAATCTAGAGCTGGCTTTGCCACTGCTGTGCTGCAGGGCTTTATAGCTGCTCCTAATGCTGTATAAATCCATCCTCCCAACCATAGCTTTGGGGTTCTGCCCAAATGTAATGACTGCAACAGTAAAGCACACAGAACATAGTACAGTTGTGTACACTTACCATAGATGCAGATGTTAGAGTGTATTCACTATTGCAGTTCTGGTTACCCACCCTGCAGCCCCCTGTTTGTCTCTTACTATACCTCTCCTTTCTTTTACTATGCTTAAAAGCCTTTTTGGTGTATTTGCTTTTGTTTGGAGGTATATTTTTGTGTTTTAAATTATATACATATATATATATTTTGTTCCCATTTGGGGCGCACCTGACATCTGGGGCAAGAAAAACTGATGTAATGGCGTCGGTTGCATGTTTTATACCCCTGACGTCATGGAAGAAGGGACAGCAACCGACGCAGGACCCAAGACTTTGTTAATCAGGCTGACTGAGGGCAACCTGCCAGCAGATTACCCTAAATGTAATGACTGCAACAGTGAATACACTCAAACATCTACATGTATGGTAAGTGTACACAACTGTACTTTTCTCGTCATCCCCAGCCCTGTGGTGTTAGCCTAAGTTAGTTAAGGAGGTGGCTGGTATACCTGGTGATGGAAGTGTGGAGCACTTGGTAGGGAGCAGTATGACGACTCAGGAGGAATTAAAATCCTCCAAAACAAATCTGTTACTTATCCACCATGGAGTATTTCAGTTGATCAGTAATTAGGATTATTATGCCTTAGTTTCAAGTTTGTTTTTTCTTTTAATCTGTCTTGATTGTTGGTGCTTATGCCATTTGCTGGTGAATGTCATAATGTTTGCATACAGCTCTTCAGAATATGTCTAGTCCAGAACATGGCATTTCTTTTTGCCATATGCACTTTTTATTAATAATAATAATTCTAAAAGTAATTTGTTACCTAGGCATACCCACCAGACAGACAGTCCTTTCTCAGGGTCAACCCAGGATTAATGTCTGGTTAAGTGACCTGTTCAAAGTCACACTGTAGGTAAATGAGGGCTGAGGAAGTCAAATCCTGTACCGCAGGAACTATAGCTTTAACCATCTGAGTCATCTTTAGATGTTGATACTAAAGTTCTATATGAAAAAGTTCCTGCTTTTCATGTGTGGCAGCATCATCTTTTGTGTTTTTCTGTAGTCGCCAAGTTGTGAATAGAGAAGCAAGGCACTGATGCATATGCCAGTGATTCAGACACCCTATTGAAAACTCAAGTGGGTGGAGTTCGTGCCTACTTCACCAGTCAGGATGGCAGTGGTTGAACGTGGTTGGTGTTAACATTGACAAGAGTGTCCGATGTTCACTCCTAGACCTTTACCAGAACACTGTCAGTTGGCTAAGAAACTGGAGAGCAGATGTTGAGAACCCCTCTTGGAAGTTTGACAGAGGAGAAGACATCAGGAAAGGACATTGTGTGGCATCTCAACTGTTGAGGGGAAATATTAAAACCCATATGTACTTTGGCACATTGTGATGGGCTTGAGAAGGGTCCCCAGTCAAGTATCTGGGACTTGCTTAAGACTGACTTGCTATTTGGTGCACTGCTTTTACACCCACACCGTAGCTCAGTGATGGTGCATGGGACCAACTACTCCTCCTCTTTGTTCCAGCTGGTGTTGATGTTTGTGCATGAGAAGTGTACACTAGTACCTGTGGATGTACTCTATATCACTGTTGTAGTTTTCATCACCTCTGTGATCTTCTGCCAAGGATAGCCCAATGTCCGGCCAGTAAACCAAAGCCTTTATTACCTGGGAGTGTTATATGTTAGGCATATGCTCCCCACGCAAGAGTAGAACATAAAGGGGACATATGTACGTGCTCAGTGCAGAACTTCATTGCCAGCGGTCCAAAATCCATTATTGTACATCTCTTAGAATGTCCTTCACTTTGCTGGTTATACCAAGTCTACGGTTTTAAGGTAAGTACCCTGTTGTGGTTCCTTTTTCTTATATTTGTTTGGGTTACTTGTCATTCAAGAAAGGGAAATGTCGGTGTTGGAGGCAGATTCTCCTTAAACGACTGCCACAATAGGTGCCCGTTTTGCTTTGGTGTGTCTCACAACTATACTAAGTGTTCAATCTTTCTAGCTTTTGTACCCAAGACTTTTTGTAGCTGCCTTTCTTCACTTCCCATGTAACTTTAAATCTAATGTCTCAAGCTGTTACCATGGCAGAATCTGCTGTGTGAGATACAGCCACCACTCAAGAAGGTGGCAAGGAAATCTAGGTCTGAGCCTGCTGCTGTCCAGCCTCCATCAGACGTCACTCTTGAGGTGCATTAAAATGTGGAGGACTGCCTGATATTGCTATCAGATTATTCTACCATGACCTTCTTTGAAGCCAACATGGAACCTGCTTCTCACTCTTCCTCAGAGGCTTTGCAGACGTTCCCTATGGACATTGAGGATCCACGGTTGATTATGTACAAGGAGCCTAAAAGGATTCTCAGATCCTTGTTAGGGAAGAAGAGCTGGGTACCTTGATCAAATTCAAGCAAAGGGTTAGAACCCCCATGTTTTGTCAAAGTAGACATCCCTTTGAAAAAAAGACAAAACACCTAAATGTTGTGTCCGCTTCCAGGGATCCACAAAGGGTGTGGCAGGACTTCACACTGCTTGTTCAGTACTTTGGTGGCCTTGAAGCCTCCTCAGGGTGTTTCATTTCCTGCACCTCCTTGTTCTTCTACCTCGAAAAGGACAAGAGACCCTAAGTCTTCAGATGAGGATTCTGTCTCTGGTGCTGACGTTTTAGCCTATCCCTCAGTTTCACTCGCCTTTAGACTGTGGCTCTTAGTAGGAGTCTGTCAGTCCTGATTCTCCTTTGGAGGAACTGTGCTTTGGAGATACGGTTCTGCATATGATGGACATTTTAAATGGGATTGCTGCCAGGTATCTGACGTCCAGAAAAGGTACTGCAAGTTATTACCAATGGACTCTACAAATCCTCCTGCTTTCCCTTCTATGCTGGTTGCTCTGTTGGATACTTTCTTGGCTGCTTTACTGGCATTATACTCCGAGCCTCCAGCACCTAAAGAAGCATGACCAGTTATGTATGGTGTCAGATGCCTGCAAGTTTCTGTACAAATGCCCTTTGTCTGATCCAATGGTGATTTGTGTGTCTACTGATAAGTATTACAGGCTGCTGCCGTCTTCTAAGCTCCGTCCCTTGGACAGTGTCAGCAGAGCTATGGAGGGGATAGGTAAGAAAGTTTACCCTTCTGCTACCTTAGCCTTTAGGGCTATAAATTACCAGACCCATATGAGAAAATACATTTTTTGTCTTTTCTAGATTGGGAAGATTGTGGCATGCCTGAGTCTGAGGGTAAGGCCTCATCTCTTTCCTTACTAGGTCCCACTTCTCAAGTTGCCCTTTGTTCTATAAAGTGCATCTGTGATGCAGAAGATGCCTTTTCTAGGGCTGCTGCCTCCAACTCTATGACGAGACGCTATTCCTGGCTTCACCTTCATGTCTTGCCAGATGATGATAAAGCAGAACTCCTGGGCATTCCTCTGAATAACCAAAACTTGGTTGGCACTGCTGTGGCAGAGCTCTTTAAGACCTTGCAGGATCAAGGTAAGGTCATGAAAGACTTGGAGCATATTTTTTATTTCTCCCATTCCCAAGTTTCAGAGGAACTGTCTTAGTAAGACCGCCATTTTGCATAGGCTACCAAGACTGTGTTCCAAGGGTAAGAAGGCTCCTATGTGTGTATTGTCTGATGAGCCTACTCAAACTCCAAGGCCCCCAAAGAGTCCTGTCAAATCTGCAGTCATCTGACTTTCTGCCTTCCCTTCCTCTCGGCCACTTTCGCTTGTCCTTCAAGCTTTCTCTGTCTCACCCTGTTTGGCAAGCAATCACCACAGACTTTTCGGTTCTCTCCATTATCAAGCAAGCAAGGTTTCTTTATGGCCTGGAAAATCCTTCTCTGCTCTGGTATCCCTCATTCTCCTCTGGAACAACTCCCTCATTTTCCAGCAGTATTTACAGGATCTATTAGACCCTACAGTACCATACAGTTGTTTCCACAAACCAATAGGGGTCTGGGGTTTTATTCCTGCATGTTTCTGGTCCCCAGGAAAGAGGGGTCTTGGAGACCTGCCCTGTATCATTCCTTTCTGAACACTTTTCTCATAGTGCTATCCTTCTGACTGCTTACTCTTCAGACTAGTTCAACTGTTGCTTCCCCAGGCAGGTCTAGTTTCCCTGGACTTAAAGGATGCTTTCTTTCATATTCCTGTCCACTTTCTCTTCAGGAAATTTTTGTTTCTCTCATTTTCAGTTCACTGCTTTACCCTTTGGGGTCTCAACAGCACCAAGGGTATTCACCAAATGCCTAACTCCAGTGGTCACCTTTTATAGGCCTTGGGGCCTTCAGATTTTTCCTCCTCTGGGCAATCTTACTTCATGCCCTATCCCAAACCAAGGCACAGTGCAGGATCTTCATTTTACCCACCTTCAGTTGTACAGCCTGGGGTTCATTGTCAACCTTCAGAAGTCAATGTTGACTCCATCCCAGGACCACGGCTTTCAAGGCTGCAGGACTGATGTTCTTCATGTTACATTGTTGCAGTCATTACATTTGGGTTATCTGCGTGCAGGTAGCCCTCAGTCAGCCTGATTAACAAAGTTTTGGGTCCTGCGTCAGTTGCTCTCTCTTCTTCCGTGACATCAGGTTGTCAAGGGTATAAAACATGCAGCCAACATCATTACATCAGTCTTTCTTGCCGTGCGGTGCCCGCAGCAGAAGCAGCTCGCAAGTGCCAGTCGGCCGACTCCTGAAATTTTCGTTTTTGAGTTTCAGAACCGAAGTCTTAAACTAAAAGCTAAGTACCCCGTTGTGGAAACTTTTCCTTGCTCTAAACCGATGTCAGTAAAAGTAAATAATTGCATTTCTTGTGGAAAGCAAATACCTCATAAAGATTTTCATTCGTACTGTATTCCTTGCCTAGGCCCTGACCACAATGTACCTCACTGTCGGTTTTGTGCCTTATTTAAACCACGAACTATCAGTCGTCTGTATATTTACACTTTTAAATTTTTTGCTGCTCAGTTCAATTATCCTGATATGTCTTCGGTAAGAAATCCGACTACCGACATTCCAAAGAAACACAAAGATAGACAGACACAGGCCGCCCAGTTTACCAGTACTCAGTGAGGCGCTTTCGCAGCCCCTGATACCCGCTACTTCAGATTCGCAGGCCTTTACTGAGATCCATTCGGAGTCCGGTATGCCACGAGATGCTTTAGCTGTGGAACCTGCGGATGTCTCTTCCTTGAATGGGTCCGGAGCCACTGTGCAGGCACTGGCTTCTGAGGGTGTATTCAGACTTGCATATTAAACTGGCGTCATCTTCTTCTTCAAGGCCTAAAACTTGAACCATTCCTAGAAAACTGATGCCCAGACCGCATGGTCAGGCCTCTGTGCCTAAAGAACAAATGATAAAAATGACTGAATACCTTTTTACTTTAATCAGGGGAAGCCAACCTTCCCCCTGTAAGAGACCTAGGACTGAGTCTGCTTATGATACTTCTGACCAGGATTCTGGAATTTGTTTCCTCTGATGACCAGGATTTACCCTTCTCTACCTATGAGGATTCTGATGCTGAGGACTCTATTCCCTCTGCCCCCCCCCCCCCCCCCAATAGGATTTCTCTTTTGGTGAAACCTTGCATACTTTCAGGGAGCTTTTTCGTTGGGAAAGTCAGGATTTGTCTGATTCTAAAAAGAGGCTTAGGGATTTCTTACTCCTGCCCCAGCACAGGCCTTTAGCTATACCTCCTGTATTGGACATTGTTGATGATGCCTTTTCGGAATCTAGCATGGCCCCTGACTCTTGGCCTCCTGCTTCCAGAAAACTTGATAGATATTACAGGGTTCTTGACTCTCGCACGTTCCTTTTCAGAAATCCTACTGCGTATCCTGAAACCATTTCACAGGGACCCAAGGGCATTAAAGCCACTACTGCCAAAAATCCTACCCCCTCCGATAGAGACTCCAGGGTTCTGGATAGATAGGGTAAGAAGGTATACACTTCTGCAACTTTGACCATTAGGGCCTTGTATTGCCAGTTACATATGTTAAAGTATCAGCTGCTTATTATTTGATTGCTTAAACAGAAAATGATGCTGAGTCCTGATTGTGCTGAAAATAAGGATTTACAGGATTTTATGCATTCTGCTGAACAAGTTGGTAAACATGCATTGCAGTGTGGTTTTGATTCACTAGAGGCATCTTGCAGGGCTGCGGTAACTGGGTCTGTACTTAGAAGGCATGCTTGGCTAAAGGAGCAATCCTTGCCTGATCATGTTAAAGCGATATTACTGGATGCTCCCTTAATTCAGGGCCACCTGTTTGGCAACAAGGCAGAAGAAGTTCTTAAAAAGATGGAGGAAAAGCTAAATCTATGCAAACTGTTAAAGACTTTTTACAAGTACAACCCCCAAGATTTAGTAGGCATTGGCCTTCTAAGAACTGGTCCTTTCTTGCCTCTTCCAGACCTTCTCAGTCCAAACCCAAATCCAGTATAGCACCTAGGCTTCAGTCCCAGGGAATGCACCCGACTAAGCAGTGGGGGCCTCCACTTCCAAATTCGGGAGTAATAAAACTCCCCCCTGTGGTAACCTGTTTCATTGACTTCTTTTTAAAACTTCCAAGCACTTCTCAACTGACTGTCCCTTTGGGGGGAAAGATTGCACTTCATGCAAAGAACTGCAGACTCATTGCCCAGATCAAATGGGTTTTAAATATAGTGTCCCAAGGATACAGATTTCACTTCCACATGTCACCAACTCCAAGTGGCTGGCTGGATCTACCTTCAAAGTAGTGGGCAAAGGCCCAAAAGCAAGTACTCTCTCTCTTAAGCGTAGGGGCTATTCAGTTGGTACCAGAAGAGAAAAAGGGACAAGGTTTCTACTCGAGATATTTCCTGGTACCCAGAAAAGACAATTCATGGCGTCCTATCCTGGACCTGCCTACTCTAAACACCTCTTTGGTGATTCCAAAATTCAAGATGCTGACTGTTCGCAGTTGCTTCCTATGCTAAACAAAGATGCCTGGTTGGCAACACTAAATTTAAAGGAAGCATACCTGCACATCCCAGTCAGGGAATCTTGCAGAAGATACCTAGGCTTCAAAGCAGGCTACATGTACTGTCTGTTCTCTGCACTGCCCTTTGGCTTATCTACTGCTCCCAGGGTATTCACAAAGTGCCTAGCACCAGTCATTGCATTTTGCAGGCAAAGAAATATTCAAATATACTAATACCTGGACGATTGTCTAATTCGGGCAGAAAACCAGGACATACTTTTGAATCATCTGGCTTTTGTTCAGAGGGTGCTAACTTGTCTGGGGTACACCATTAAACGAAAAGTAATCACACCTGATACCCTGTCAACAAATTATATTCCTGGGAGCAAGCTTGACTACTACTTACCAGATGTCTTTCCTCATGCCAGAGAAACAAATTCACTTGACAACTTACTTCAAACAAGTGGTCACAAAAACCCTGCTATCTGCAAGGCAAATACTACAAGCCTTCGGGTTCATGGCCTCCTGCATTCTTCTAATTCCATATGCAAGACTGCATATGAGGAAACTACAATGGTATCTTAAAAGCCTATGGTGTCAACATTCTCAGGATCTAGAAGCAGTGATTCTTATCATTCCTTGTCTATGCCTAGAGTTCCTTTGGTGGGCAGAGGCCTGCCACCAAAACAAGGGACTACCATTCACACTACCCCCTGCCTCCCAAACCCTAACAGATGCATTAGACTATGCATGAGGGGTGCGCACCTGGCAGGGAAGTGCATTCAGGGCAAATGGAGCCCAATTCAAATGCACCTTCACATCAGTCATAAAGAAATGTTAGCTGTACTGAATGCTCTGACATCCTTCAAGGACCACATTCTTCCAGGACAATTAATGGTAAAAACGGACAACACCACTATTATGTGGTACATAAACAAGCGGGGGGGGGGGGGGCACACATTCTTACCCCTTCTGCAGACTAGCCATGGCATTGTGGAACACAGCCTTGAGCTACCAAGTACAAGCTCAATTCCTGCCAGGAAAGCTAAATACACTGGCAGATGGACTAAGCAGAACCCTCATGGACTCAAGCGAGTGGAAACTGGAACCAAGGATTTTCAACATGTTGACAAGCAAGTGGGGGAGCCCAGATATAGACCTGGTGCCTCCCCCCAGAACTATCAGTTGGACAAATTTTGCACAAGGACTCCCCACAAACAAATGTGGAAAGTGGATGCTCTGTCCTTCAGCTGGGAGAACCTATCAGTTTGCCTTTCCTCCTCTGCCTCTGCTCTCCAAAGTACTACTAAAGATCAAACCAGACAAACCAAGGATAATTTTGATTGTACTAGACTGGCCACGCCAACACTGGTGTACCCCCTCTTGCTCAGTGTTTAACTTGGCACCTTCCTCAGACTCCTACCCTATTTTCTCAGCAGGAGAACCAGATTCTGCACCCTCAGCTTCAAACACCGAACCTAGCAGCCTGGCTAATTACCTAATCTCACCTTTACCTTCCCTCAGTAAACCAGTGATGGATATCATTTTAGAGGCAAGGAGGCCTAGTACTAGGAAATGTTATGCTGAAAAATGGAAAAGATTCTGTGCCTGGAACCAATCTCAAGGGTTGAAGACAGCAGTGCCCAATTTACCTCAGATTTTACAGTGCTAAACTGAGATGCTTCACAAGGGCCTGTCTTTCTCCTCCATCAAAATTCACACCTCAGCCATTTCAGCTCATTATAACCCAGAACCTCCCCTCTTCTCTCATCCACTGCTCAGGCAGTTCCTCGGAGGGGCCAGAAATTTAAGACCACCCAGGAGAGCTCCAACTCCCACCTGGGACCTTAACTTTGTATTGGAGAAACTCACTATTCCTATTTTAGAGCCAGCTGCTACTGCAGACTTAAAATTCCTTTCTTGGAAAACAGCTTTCTTTTTAGCAATCACTTCAGCAAGAAGGGTACCTGAATTACAGGGCCTTATGGCAGTGGAGCCTTTCATTATCTTTCATGCAGACAGGGTTTCCCTCAGGACCAGTCCTTCTTTCATGCCCAAGGTGGTATCCAGTGTGGCCCTTAATCAATCCATTCATTTGCCAACCTTCTTTCCTAATCCACAGAACAAAGGGGAACATATACTGCACTCCTTAGATGTGCACAGACAACTTAGATTCTACTTGGATAGAACTAAACCTCAAAGGAAATCTGAACAACTGCTGGTGGCATTTGCTGCAAGGGCAGAGGGGAAGGCTATTTCAAAGCAAACCATTTCCAAATGGATAGGTCATTGCATTCATTTCTGCTACAAGCACCATGGAAAACCTATCCCACAGTGGATCAGACCCCACTCAATATGGGCTGCATCTATCTGTACAGCCTTTCTCAAAGGCATCCGTACTAGGGGCATCCTAGAAGCTGCTACCTGGAGTTCTGTACGTACTTTCACCAAGCATTGCCATCTGCCATTTTTCTCTAAATCCAGAGCTGGCTTTGCCACTACACTCTTGCAGGGCCTTATAGCTGGTCCTAATGCCATCTAAATTCCTCCTCCCGTCCTTAGCTTTGGGAATCTACCTAACTGTGATGACTGCAACAGTGAAACACGAAGAACATAGTACAGTTGTGTACACTTACCATAAATGTAGATGTTTGAGTGTATTCACTGTTGCAGTGCTGGTTACCCTCCTTCCAGCCCCCTTATTTTTTGGCAATCTCTCAATTCTCCTTTACTATGCTCAAAAGCTTTTTGGTGTATTTGCTTTTTTGTTGGAGGTATAACCTTGTATATTTATAGAATTAATTGCTTCCCATTAGGGGTGCACCTGACATCTGATACAAGAAAAACTGATGTAATGGTGTCTGCTGCATGTTTTATACCCCTGACGACCTGACGTCATGGAAGAAGGGACAGCAACTGACGCAGGACCCAAGACTTGGTTAATCACCCCGAATGAGGGCTACTGCAAGCAGATAATCCAAATGTGATGACTGCAACAGTGAATACACTCAAACATCTACATTTATGTTAAGTATACACAACTGTACTTTGCAGTCATCTCATCTGGGTTATCCTACCAGGGTTATCCCTCAGTCGGCCCGAATACCAGAGGCTTAGTAGTTCTGCGTTGGTTGCTGCCGCTCCAGGACTGACATCAGGTTGTCAGTGGTATAAAATCAGGCAGCCGACGCCATTACTGCAGTCTTTTTTTGCAGAGGAGCTCGAAGCAGAAGCAGTTCGCATGAGTGCCGGTCGGCCACTACCTGAGTTTTCGTTCCGAATTGAAGTAAGTCTTCTACAGCTAAGAAAACCACTGGGGATTCTTTTTTCTTGCTC